>NC_132997.1:24215200-24521721 GCF_048564905.1 Vicugna pacos | reverse complement strand
TCTGCCATCTGCCTCGCGTTGCTCCCAGAACTCTTGGCTAAAGTGCGAGGTTAGGATGGAAGTTTCAAGATCATAAGTTTGGGGAATGTTAGTGGGGAGGGGGTGTCGGAGAGCGAGGATGACATAAGTACTATTTCTAGTTGTGTTAATAATGGTCAGAGGAGCTGGGACAGGAGACGGTGTGAGGCTAATTCAGCGCCGATTTCTTGGTGGCATTTGGCACTGCCTCTTTGGGCTGTGATACCGGGGTGAAACCAAACACAAAGGAATGGCTTGACTTACAATTTAGGACGGGAGGGAAAATCAACAGACGCTTCCTGCGCTGGAAGCGTTAAGAGGCTTTTGAGACAGGATACTGCTCCCCTCAGTGTAATTCCTTCCCTCTGAGCATACACTGGACGGCTCGTTGACAATGACCCAGGGAACCATGTGTATTTGCTACAGGATGTATTTGCGGAGAATAAATGTATCTGCTGACCAAGTTCATCATGCCACTCTACATTTATTCTTTAACTCATTTGCTCTGTTTGTCATGGACGCTGGGGCATGGGTAGTGTATATTTACCTCCTAAAGAAAGGAGGGTAAATATCCGTATTTGTGGCAGTCCCTTCCGCCAACCTGGCCGTTTCTTCCACTGTGACTCTGACCAAAGCAAGATGGGGCATCTTTATTGGGTGTCACAGTAGGGTAAGGCGGTGATGGGTTTCAGATCTCACCATCTTCTCACTGTTCGTTTTCCATAATGAAAAACTAGGTGAAAAAAACATGCCGTGAGCCTGAATTTGTTCAACCTCTTCCAGTGTCCATTCTTTTTTTTTTAATACAACATTTTAAATAAACCATACTTCAATTAAAAAGCAAACAAACAAACAATCCATTTAAAATATGGGTAGAAGAGGTGAACAGACGTTTTTCCAAAAGAGAAAAAAGCAGGTGGCCCACAGAAACATGAGAAGTTTATCAACATCACCAATATCAGGGAAATGCAGATCAAAATCACGGTGAGACACCACCTCACACCTGTCAGAATGGCCATCATCAAAAAGAACACAAATAACCAGTGTTGGCAAGGATGTGGGGAAAAGGGAACCCTTGTGCACTGTTGGTAGGAATGTAGATTGGTGCAGATACTGTGGAAATTAGTATGGAGGTTTCTCAAAAACCCCAAAACAGAACCACCATGTGGCCCAGCAGCCCCACGCCTGGGCATATACCCACGAATCCAGCGTCCATTCTTAGATAGCAAGTGAGTACCGTGAGACCACAGTTCATTTCTTTGTGGACCTTTCTTTCACCTCTGTAATTATCTTTTCAGTATGAGTTTTTGACAGTAGATGCTGGTCGTTCAGAAACCTCCCAGCCCCCAACACTGCTTGAAAATTATCCCCCTGATGAGAGGTTTCAGGGCTCACCCCAAATGCTGGGTAATCAGTGTGTCGACTGAAACGTGTGTGCTTCTGTCTGAAACTGCACTGGCCAGAAGTTGTGGGGATTCCCTGAGAGCATAGTCAGGACATCCTGGTGGGAGGGCATTGAGTAAAAAGAGAGGAATGTGCCTTCCTCTGCCCCCTCCACTTCTCCCGGCCCTGCAGCCCCTGCCAGAAACAGACAGCTTGTTAGAAGCTCAGAGCATTTGGGTCCCCAGGGGCTTCTGACTAGGATATATACACACGTGAAAAGAAGGAGAAGGAGGGAGGTGAAGTACTCACAGAGCAGGTAAAGGAAGCACAGTCAGATGGCGTCAAGAAGGATTCTGGCCAGTAAAGGACATGGTTGCTCCTTGACTAGCCACAAAGGCCTAGGATGACCTTTGGCTGAGAGATACCACCAGGGCTGGCGATGAATGACTGGGTTGGCTAACACCTGTGTAATCGGCTACCTTGAATCAGGATTTCGCCTCATAGAATTATTATATTTCAGGAAGTATGATATACAAAGCTTGGTCTAATTGTACTAGAGCTATTTAAATTACTATTAAGTTTAAACAAAATACACAGAGTATGTTTGCCCCCCAATACCTTTTGTACCCATCCTCTGTACCCCTTTAGTGGCAAGTGTCCCCATTCAGCTGAGTGCCTGGCTGAACTTATAAAAGGCAAGTAGGCTCTGTCTCCTGGAAACCTGCATCCATCCATAGCCACACCTTACGCAAGCCGCAGCGCTGCTTAAACTTCCAGCTGACTGGCATGCACACAATCATGAATGAAAACCAAACAGTGGAAGAGAAGGCCTTTTCCACCTTCTCATGGTCTCTGGGAACAACGTTTTCCAGCGTTTCCAGAAGTCACACGGTTCTAGAATGGAGTGTCTGAGGCCTTTCATAGCACCGGCTGCCAGCGGCTGTGGTTTTTAAGTAGCACTTCAAAGCGAGACTGACAGCCATCAGCAGGAAGTCAGTAAGAGCAAATAAATAAGAGGGACACGAAGTGCAAAATAAGATGAAACTCTCGGCATCCACGCCCCTAAGAAACAGGCAGGGAGGAACGTCTGTCAATGTCTGGGGAGCTTTTAAAGGTTAAGATCCATGACCTCGTCAGGTGGGAACCCCCGCCCCCAGCAGTGCCCAGCACCCAGGAGCACATCAGTCCGGGTGAGCTGACACGTGGGAAATATTTCAGCCACCCTGTGTGTTCTGGAGAAGTCTTCCTCAAGTCTCCAGATGTGCACAGAGATCACCTGTTGAACTACAGAGTCTGATTCTAGGGACCTGGGGATTCTGCATTTCCAGCAAGCTGGGGGTGGCACTGATGTCGCCAGCCCATGAACCATACTTTTTCGTTTTAATTGAAGTATAGTTGATTTGCAATATTGTGTTAGTTTCAGGTGTGCAGCAAGGCGATGCAGATATATATCAGATTCTTTTTCATTATAAGTTATTTCAAGATATTGAAGATAGTGAATACAGTTCCCTGTGCTGTGCAGTAAATGCTTGTTGTTTATCTGTTTTATATACAGTAGTGGGTCTCCCTTAATCCTGTACTCCTAATTTATCCCTCCCCCCTTCCCTTTGAATCTAAACAATAATAATACACATGAACTTATTTACAAAACAGAAACATTCACAGACATAGAAAACAAACTAAGGTTACCATGATCCATGTTTGGAAGATCAATTCTAGAGGAGAAGAAAACCACAGAAAACGTCTTTTTTTCTTTGTTCAAGCTGATTTATATTGAGGTATAATCAACAGATAACATTATGTTAGTTTCAGGTGTACAACATACTGATTCAATATGTGTATGCATGGTGGTCTAGTCAACATCTGTCACCATACATAGTTACAAAATTGTTTTTCCTGTGATGAGAATTTTTAAGATTACTTTCTTAGCATCTTTTTTTTAAAGCATGTTTTTATTGAAGTACAGTTTACAATGTTGTGTCAGTTTCTGGTGTACAGCCCAATACTTCAGTCACATGGGAACATACATAACATTCGTTCTCATATTCTTCGCCAGAAGTTACTACAAGATATTGAATATGATTCCCTGTGCTGTACAGTAGAAACTTGTTTATCTATTTTATATATATTAATTAGCATCTGCAAATCCCAGACTCCCAGTTTATCGCTTCCCACTCACCACCCCCTATAACCATAAGTTTGTTTTCTTTGTCTGTGAGTCTATTTCTGTTTTGTAAATAAGCTCCTTTGTATTTTTTTCCAATGTTTTTGAAGTTCTGTTTGGGGAAGCTGCCTCCGCGCCCCCCATCCCCCACCGCCCCCTCCCCTCCCCTCCCCAGGGTGGCCGGCTATGACAATGGCAGTGGGGTGGCTGCCCTCCCGCTCCTGCTCACCCCTGGGTCCTGGCCGCCCTCCGGGAAGGTGTGGAGGCCCCCGTTAACCGCCCCTTCTCTTCCCCCAGGGGAGGAGCGCCCCCGGGACCCCCCGGGCCCGGCGGAGGCCCCGGCGCCGGCGGGGGCGGAGGCCGGCGGGAGAGCGGGCCGCCGCTGCTGGCGATGCTCCCGCGCGCGGCTGCGGAAGACCTTCTGGGGCGTGGCGGTGGTGCTGTGCGTGTGCTCCTCCTGGGCGGGCGCCACGCAGCTCGCCAAGCTGACCTTCGGCAAGTTCGATGCCCCCTTCACGCTCACGTGGTTTGCCACCAACTGGAACTGTTTATTCTTCCCGCTCTACTACGCGGGCCACGTCTGCAAGTCGGCGGAGAAGCAGTCGGTGAAGCAGAGATACAGGTAGGCGCCTCCGGGATGCCGGCCGGCCCTGGGGCTGCTCTCCGGAGCTGCCGGCGCTGGGCCGCCCCGGTGGCGGGCGCTGGGCCGGGCCAGGGACACAGTGCCGAGAAGCCCCAGGGTCACCCACTGTCTTGGTGGGGCCGGGAGCGGAACTCTCTCCCCTCGGAGTGGTGAACACCTATCCTCCGCCTCTCACCCGGCAGCCGCAGGAACTCCTTTATATGAGATGAGAGAGGGCAGCGCCTTCCAGAGATGGCCTGTGCTAAGTCCCCAGAAAGGGTGGAAGTGGGAAAACTCTGTAGGTCCATTATCCCTCCCGAGTCAGGGCTGAGGACAGGTCCATGTAGCTGGGTAACTGGTTGCTTTCTGTAGCTTACCTCCCCCCGCAGGGCGATGTTCATTGCAAAGACTTGATTACTCATTCCCTCTCCAATCCAAGACCTTCCCTCCTTTGGTTTTATAGTTGCTTGGGTCTGAATATCCGGCAGCGTGGCCATCAAAATCAAGGCACTGTGTCAGCTTTGTGGACTGTATCTTCTCATTGGCATGACCTCCCTTTCAAAAAGAAGCCGGAAACCCTGATCTCAGCCATCTACCACAATGTACAGCAGGGGTCCCCCGGCCCCCTTAGGAGCCAGATGGTCCATGTTGGCCCTGGGACCTCATCTGTGTCAATCCTTGGGTCTCATGGTCACCCAGAGCCGAGGCTCTCCGTAACTGTGTACAGACCTGCTGCTGCTGGCCCAAATCAGATCTATCCAGAAAAAAACTCAGTGAAGAATGCTGGCCAAGGTGACCAGGTAGGGCCCTGGGAATTTATCTCTTACCAGTCCCAGAGGTGGAAAAAATGTTAAAGTCTAGGGCTATTTACTCCATCTCCACTGCCCTGTTCCCCACCTCACCCCAACCCCACCAGACATGCACCCTCCTCATACAGTGACTATGTCCCATTTACTGTCTCCTTCAAACCTCAGTCCTGTTCTGGAGTTGCCCTTAGAAGTTGCAGGATAACTGACACCATCAGGTCCAAGGGGCAAGGAGGTTTGGGAATGGAGTTTTACAGTCCGATCAGAATTTTCTGAGATTCTGCCATTACGTTGCTGTGAAGTTACCGTTGGAGGTGTGAGGGTCCAAACTGGTCTGATGTTCAGAGGGAATTTGGACTGGCTCCTTTAAAGGACGAGGTTGTAACTTGGGGGACTGGTTCTAGAGGAAGGGGCACTGATGCAGCTTGGGTTGAGTCACAAGGTCAGCGTCACATGTCTCAGCGGAAAGGACTCAGAGCAGATTCTGGAAGCACAGCATGTGGGAGCCTGGAGCCCAGACCTGGAACCCAGGCCTGGGCAGTTCTCAGTGTTGCCTTAAACCCATGGCTTCGTGGACCAGCCGGAAATCACTAGAAACCACTTACCGTGCCTCTTCTGAACAGCACCTGAAAGCAGACTGAGTTATGACTCTGTCGCAACGCAAACAAATAAGTTTAGAAACTTTGAGAGGGCCGTGGGTTGTCCCAAAGCAAGAGAGGAATAATGGCCTGCTTTTAGTCATACGGAAAAGCAAGTATTCAGTAATGATGTATTTAACAGTAAAGTAGCCCTGAGTGTATTCATTTTGTAATTACGAGTTTGCCTTTCTTTGAACTGAGTAGAATATTATGCCTCTGCCTCTAAAAAGGGGCTAACAGAAGTGAGCGCCCTTTCTCAATGGGAGATTTACTGGAGGGAAGACGAAATGTTCTATCCTTGCATCTGCCAACCGTGCAGCCTGAGAGAGGGCCTCCCGGGCTGCTGCCCTGAACGTGTGTCCTCAGCATGACGACGCCCACCCTGGGGCCAGACAGGCCCCGCTGGCCACTTAGGGCAGGCCCGGCACCGTTAACCAAGCGTGCCGAGAACACCACCAGAGGAGCCGAGCTCGGTGGTAGTTAAAAGGTCAAGGGAGGAAAAAAATGCAAAGTCAAGGAAGCAGATTAAACACGAAAGACATCACACCTTGATTCCAGCTCATTGTCTTCCTGTGAGAAGTCTCTGGGAAGAATCATGAGAGGAATCTGGTGACGGCTGCATCAGATGGAGAACGGTGGGGCGTAGTGGGGATCAGCACGGCTTGATTAGAGAAGCCAGTTAAAACCTCGCCCAATTTCTATAATAAAGCTTAGCTTACTCCCTAAAGAAATCCGATTGTAAACTGTGTGCTCCCTGTGGCTACACAGAGCCGTAACTGGGTGTGTCGTTTCAGCCCTGCACACCATTGGAGGGTTGAAGGGACTTGCTTTCTCAAAAAAGGGAGAGGCCAGTGTTCACATCACAGACTTTATGTAGGAAGTTACAACTCCTTGTCACAACTCAAATTGGGAATTCTTTTTTCTTTTTTTGGAAGAGGCTTTTTTTTTAATTGAAATATAGTTGTTGTTGTACAATATTATGTAAGTTACAGGTGTGCGGTATAGTGGTCCACAACTTTTAAAGGGTTTATGCTCCATTTATAGTTATTGTAAAGCATTGGCGCTATTCCCCATGTTGTATCTTGTAGCTTTTTTCATACCTAATAGTTGGTACCTCTTAATCCCCTACCGAATTGGGAGTCCTGTAAAACAGACTTTAGGATGCCCAGACATCGAGGCAAACTAAAATCACATCTTCCATGTTTGTGCTTTTATTGAAGTGAATGCCGGAGAGGAAAAGACCTTTAGTCAACTGAGAAGGTGTGTCTCTAGGTTAAGAGTGTTTCCGCAGGGAGCTGGGGATGAAGGGAGAGGGGTTGGGGCCGTTTTCAGAGAAGGAAGCTGGACAGATAAGCCCACATTTCCTGCGGTTATCAGGAAGCAATCGGGTGGAAGGTTCTTTTCTCTGAGCCCTCCCCACTGAGGCTGCTTCCTCCACTTGGAGCTGGAAAAGTCAGCCACCGCAGAGGCGGGGACACAGGGCTTCTCAAACTCTCCGAGTCTCCAGGATCTTGTCAAAGGGCTGACACTGACTCCGTAGGTCTGAGTTGACCTGAGATTCTGCTTTCCTAATGAGCTTCCAGGAGATGCTGGCACTGCTGGCCCACGGGCTGCTCTTGGACTGTACCTGCCCTGGAGTTGCCGAGTCTCAGCTCCACATCTTAAAATGTTGCTGATCTGACCCAATGGAGAAACCGGGACCCATCCTCCCATGTGCAGCTGACGAGGGACTGACTCACTTTGGGCCCCAAGGATGTTGGAGCCCTGGTCCTCTGCCACCTGCGGGGGAGGGGAGGCTCTGTGGGCAAGTCTTTTCACCTCTGAGAGCCTCACGTGCTTGTTTGTAAACGGAAGGTGATGACACACGCCCTGGCTTGCACAAAAGATGGTTGTGTAATCAGATGAAATACCGTACGTGCAGGTGTCCTAAAAGCTGTGAGATGCCAGAGGAATGCCAGGAACCACCCCCGGAGCGTGATCTCCTCTGTGGGCTATGAGGTAGCCCGTGCTTAGTTCATCGGCCACCTGCTGGTGGCCTGTTTAAACTGCAGGAGCGGGTCTTGCAGGGAGTGCCAGCCCCCCGCAGTGCCGCGCAGGTGTTCTGTGCGGGAGAAATCACCCCGCAGGCGTGCCGGCTGTACGAGGCATCCTGGAGTGATCAGGGCTTCCTGGGATCGGGTACTGTTGTCAGGAACCAGAGTGTGGATGTGAAAACCTGCCAGCCCAGCTGTCCTGGGTTTCAGCCTCAGTCCCTCGTGAGCAACCCCAAATGTCTGGAAATAAAGTGAGCACCCCTCTCTCCCCAGACAGTCGACACCCCACCCTGACCTTCCCTGTTTCTCGCAGACAGCTGGCCGCAGGGATGCCCCTGGGGAGGCAGCCGCACGCAGGACTCGGGGAGGGCTCTGGCCACGGAGGTGCGTGTGGGGGCTGTGGAAGCCGCAGGTGTGACCTGAAAGGGGGTTCAGCTCCCAGGAGCCTCCTGCCAAGCCGGGCACCTGGAGGAGGCGCACAGAGGAGGCCGTATCGGGTCCGTGGCCCTGGAGGGACGGCACACAGCCTCCCAGCGCCTCTGGTCTCAGGAGGAGGACGGCTCTTCGGATCCCAGGGGCCTGCCCGGACCAGCACAAGCAGCCAGAGTGGATCTGGGGCACTTGCCGCCTTGTCGGAAGTTCTGTCAGGAATTCCTGTTAGTAGTGACCTCTTTTCGTGAGCAAACACTGGGACCTTCTGCTCTCACGCGGCTGCCAAAAAAGCGAACGAGGCAGTGGTGACGGATGTTTTCCTCTGCCTATTGTAGTCCCTGGCTCCTGGAAGCTAGCCCGTTGATTCTGCCTCAGAAACGCCAACAGACGTTCTGAGCCGAGACAGGGGAAAGGGCGGCTTTGGTGCCTTCCGTCTGCCGTCCTACAAGGCCCAGACAGGCAGGCTCTGGACGGGGTCCTGCACCTGTAACATTCAAGGTCTAACCGAGGAGCAGAGCAGTCACACTCTGGAGGGTTGTTCTTTCTGGAAATGGTTATTGCACATCTCCACAGGGATACAGTCATAAATGGTCCCCATCCTTAAGGAGCCTGCATCCCAGCAAGGGAGTCAGATAGTCCAGTGGGGGGAGTGTGTGTGCAGGGGGCCTGGGGAGAAGCCCAGGTGTGCAGGTCCTGGGGCAGGTGGAAAGGTTCTTGGAGGAAATGACCAAGGAGCAGCCTCTTTGAAGACAAACTGCTGGTCCTCCTGGTGGTGGGCAGAAATGGACCCTGTGGCCCTCCCACACCGTGCTGAGAGGTGTGGGTTCTTGTGTGACTGTTGTGGGAGGGCAGAGAAGCCATCAGACTGGATCTTTAGAAATACCACTATGGCTCTTGGTCGAGGACAGGATGGAGCGCCAGTGGAGGCCAGGCCAGTCGAACAAGCTCGATGTCTAGGTGTCCGGCATGTGGGCCGGTGTGGTGACACTGATGTTGTCCCCAGCATCCAAGTGGGAGAGAGACCATTATGAAAACCAGAGTGGGGTGTGGGGAGGCAGCAGGAGAGAGGGGCAGACGGGCTGGGCTGCAGCTGGGGTGCAAGGTCAGGGCCAAGTAGGTATCAGGACTCAGTATTCAGAGGCCGGGATGGAAAGGCCTCTGCATGCTGGGTCAAGGGGCCGGAGCTTTATTCCCCAGGCCAGGGGAGTAAACTCTAAAACTTGTTGAACCGAGGACTGATGTGAGCAGAGCTGCTTTCAAAACGAGGAGTCAGAGTGTGAATTACATAACAGGTTACAGAACACGGGCCTGCTTCACACTGGAGGTAGAATGACTCAGCATTTTGATTTTCTGTTTGTTTCTTTGGTTTGAGTGTAAACCTTGAAGTGTTACAAGGCCGGGTCTCTTGACTGGAATCGTCAGCTTCTTCTTCAGCTGAAAGCAGACTCGTGCTGGTGAAGAGCATTTCATTGGTCATTTTAACACCAAACTCAGGCATTTGGGAAGTAAGGGGGAGTCTCCATTCCGGGAAAGGCTGGTACATGTTTTTCAGGCCCAGTGTAAATGCAGGGGCATCGCCAAGGTCGCCCTAATTAAGGATGCCCTGGCACATCCCTGCCATCCTGGCGCTGTCAGGCCTCCTACCTGATGCAAGCTTTCCCTTTCATCCCTGAGCCCTGCACGTGCTCTGGCCCGTTGCTGCCATCAGCAGTGCTTCGGAGGGTGAGGGCGCTCAGGAAGCAAGGCCACAGGGGGCCTCCATCCTAGAGAGATAGAGACAGCCCTTCACTCATTCCACAAAGTCTGCCAACGGTTCTCTGTGTGTCGGGCGCTGTTCTAGGTGCTGGGGACACAGCAGTGACCAAAACAAGGAAAAATCCCTGTCTTCAAGGAGCTTAGCTTTCAGTGGGGAAACAAAGAAGTAAAATACACCACGTCAGATGGTGCTGGGGGCTGTGGAGCAAGATGGCACAAGGCTGCAGGGTGGCATGCTGGGCGGGAGGCACTGATGTCCAGCAGGGGCCCTGACTGTCTGGAGGGACCTGTGCGGCCTCAAACGGCTGGTTGGCCCAGGTTGCTCACTGGCTCACTCCTTTCTTACCCATTCCTACAGCGATGTTCACTCGTGACTGTCTGCTCTGACCACGCATGGCTGGGTGCTGGGGAGGGGAGGTTCTGAGCACATTCCTGCCCTTGGGATATCCAGCACCCCGGGGTTCAGCCACCCTTGCAGTCTAGGACACAGGAGTCCAGCAGCCGGGCAGTCTGACCAGCATGGCTCTGTGGGGCCCAAGAGCCCTGCCTGGCCGCGAGCTCGAGGCCCAGCGGCGGAGGAAGGGGCAGAATGTCCCGCACTCAGCAGTCCCTTTGCCCTCCCCCTGCCTCCTAATGTGTAGCCATCTTGTTTCCAGTCTTAATTCTGAGACTCATCAACCTCAAAAAGCAACATCTGGAGCCCTTGCACTTGAAGGTGTTGTTGTTGTTGTTTTTTGTAGCTGGTTTAGGTGAAATGGGCAAAATATTTGGAAACTGCAGTTTCTAATTGGGCCCATGTCTCCTGCCTGGGGGTAAATAACAGCAGTGACGTATGAACATCTTTACACGAGGAGATTTTGGTCAGGCCTGCTGCTGAGACAAAGTACTTTCCCCTGTACGCACACACGCGCACACACACACACACACACACACGCACATAGCCGTCTGAGCAGCAGAACAGATGGTACAGCCACAGGATAGCACGTAGTCAGTGCTCTGAATCCAAGGAGGAAGACACAACGAGTCCCAGAATCAGCAAAGGGAGAAGTGAGAGGGGGGTGGCTGACAGAGGTTTAGATGGTCTCTGCCTGTTTAAAGACAGCATTTGAAATACTCAAGGATACCTCAGTCTCCCGCAACACATCACCCCCATGCCCCAGACACACGCACCTCACACACGCACGCCAGATCCCCACTGCTCTGTCCTGTCGTCATGGCGTTCGTAGTTTGGCTCATTTGTTCCCCTCGGATATCACCGCCACCGCACCCCCACGTCCCAGGTAAACAACTGCGGGGCACCTCATCCCAGGGAAATTCAGTGGCAGCCAGGCACCCGCAGAGACGAGTCCAGAACATTCCACAAGTGATTTTTCAGCTTTCACACAGGCAAATAGGACATGTTGTATTAGCTGCCGACCTCTTCTGTTTCTCATGTGCTTCAGCCACCGTTCATCCCCCAGTATCTGAGGTCTCTGTTAACCCTTGAACAGGTATCTTTGAAGTCCGGCAGTTTAAGGAAGCTATGCTACTTACCTTTATCATTTCAGAGCATGTCTAATTCAGCTGCAGCAAAATTGTTTCCCCGGGCAGTTTCACTGAAATTTTGCCAAACGTCCATTCCAATGCTCATGATTTTGGTCTTTGAGAATGCCAGCTGTTTAACTAATTGCCATGTCAGTGTGATTATGGCTCTTTGAGGGTCAAGGAACCCTAGGCTGGGCTTATTAACAAGAGATTTAGTAACTGTTTTAGCACGAAGCAGCAGGATCCCTGTGAACATTTGCAAGATCGGGGTCACAGTGGCATAGAAGGTCCCCAGATCCCAGAGGGGGATGCTTCGGCCGGTGGGTCTTGAGGGGCAGTGCACATCGCACAGGTCAGGCGGGGAAGCAGGGCTCCTGTGCTCCGTGTGCAGGAAGGCGCAGAGAGGCAGGTGTAGGAAGAGCGCACACTGCTGATGTGACCAGGAGGCCCAGACCCCAGCCCTCCCACCAGCTAGTGTCCAGCCAGTTCTTACTCTCTGTGTGCTTCCTAATCAGAGAATCAAGACTAGCAGGATGAATAGAAATCAAGATGCCTAGAAATCTCAAAAATGGAAAAAAAATCAACATTTCTCTAATCCAAATCAACCACACTATCATAGAGGCCGCAGAAAAGAGGCAGGAGACCTTTGTTCACTTCAGTCCCAGACCTCTCCAGAAGCGCTAGGCGGGAAGAAATGATCAACACTCTTTCCTCACAAGGAGGAGCACGGAGGCAGTGCCCAGGTGGGGTGGACTTAGGGGAACGCGACTAGCCCATGCTTGGGGCACTGTGGTGAAATGATAAGAACGCAGGCTTACCCTTACTTGGCTATATTGCCATAGGTTAGTCACCAAAAGCTCTAAGCCTCACTCCTTATCTATAAAATAGGGACCCTAATACCTACCTCTGACGGTTGCAATTGACATTTCCCTTCTTCCAGGCCCTCTCAGTCCCTGCAGAGATCTTGTGTTTGAACAGAACAGAATTAAATGTGACAGTGTATACAAAGCCCCTTGGCCCAGAGATTTCCTATCTTTGGTTAACTCCAAACATGAATCCCAAAACTGATGCAAACCCTGGTTCCTGCTCTCTGCAAATCATAAGATGAAGGTGGTGATGAATCTGATGGTCATGGTGATGATGGCAATGATGATGGTGGTGGTGATGGTGATAAGGATGGTGATGATGGTGAAAGTGATGAGAATGGTGATGATAATGATGGTGATGGTGGTGATAGTGATGAGGATGGTACCGATGGTGGTGGTGACGATAGTTATGGTGAAGAGGGTAAGATGATGGTGATGATGATGGTGGTGGTCATTGTGGTGGTGGTGATTATGGTGATGATAGTGATGAGAATTGTACTGATGGTGATGGTGATGATGGTGGTGATAGTGATGGAGAACATTGCAACCACACATGACTGAGTCTTTCTCCTCATGAAGCTTCGGGTAAGTTAGGTAGCTGATGTGGAGCCCACAGCAAAGAGGGCAGCTTCACACCTTGTCATTATTTTGGGCTGTTGGGAAGGGAGCATTTCTTCGCAGAGGTGAGCTTTGAGACAAGTTTGACAGGAAAAGGGCAGACAACTCATGTGGTATGTGCCACTGTCATGTCATTCTGAGAGCGAGGCAGAGATGCAGGGTGATCCACTTGCCTAGAAAGCAATGTCCCATCAGGCTCTTGATGTTCGTTTTGGGTTTTTGAAGGCTAGAAAAGAGAATGGGGGTGGAAATGCTAGTGCCATGCAGAACACTGAGGCAGACGCACCTTGTTGAGTTATTTTTCTTCCGCTGGCACCACCATAGATTGCGTACGACTCGTAGCTGAGCTGGAGTGGCCACCCCGTCCACGGGAGCGGCCATTATCCTGGATTCCACAGCCCTGACCACACCTCCTGTCCCTGCAGCATCTGCCCACGTGCCAGGGTCCTGCCTGCACCAGGCACCCAGGATGCAGAGAGGAGCGAGGCCACGTGGCGGAGGGAAGGGACCCCAGGCATTGGAGTCAGGCTGCTTCAGGTTCTAGATCAACCACTTACCATCTGTGTGTGACTTTGGGCAAGTTATTTATAAGCAAGCACTCCTTTCGCTTCGGTGATCTCATATTTAATAGGGCCGATAGTGCCTGTTTCCGCAGACAGGCTGCAGGGTTTGGGGTGCTTGTCTGAACTTGGCCATTAGTCCCTGCTGCGTTAACAGTGGTCACCGCTCCCCCTGCTGCTGGAACAGTGATTCCTGTGGTGGAAGCTGTTCATTTACAGTCTCTGCCTGAATACAGCCTTGCCGCACGTACCGTATTTCTCTGAGCTACTTCACTTCTAGCTGAGCCACAGAGTAAGGCACCTTTTGGCACTTAGATTCTCTGCTACGTTATTTCATTGTATCACGTTGCACATGGGCCTTCCTCAGCTGAGGGACCGGGAGCCTGTGGGGAAAGCAGTCATTATACCTGCTTTAAAGCAAAACCAAACCAAATTCTCTTATATAGCCGGTGTCTATGCTGAGCGTTTCAGAGAGTCAGTCCTCCTTTCACTGAAACACATTTTATCTACTTTAAGCAGAAGCCAGAGCTGACCAGGCCCCTCAGGCCAACCCTCCCCTCCCCCATCACCCATCCCCTCTGCCCACCACCCATCCCCTCCCCCCATCACCCATCCCCTCTGCCCACCACCCAGGGCTGGGCCTGAGAGGCGTGGGGAGGTCTCCAGCTGAGGGGCCCTGGGAAACTACAGATGCGTTTCCCAGACTGGGCCATCACATTCTAAGAGAGACCCCGGCAGTAGTGGGCTCCCCAGGCCGTAAAGCCAGTGTGCCTGGTCCTGGCCGGCTCTCAGTCACCGCAAGTACACATTGGTTTGATGGCCACATCCCACATCAGCTTGTTGAGTTCATCACAAAAGATGACAAGTCTGATTGCCTTTTTGGATGTTTGTACAAATCCTCTTCTCATGCTTCCTGGACTTTCAGAAAAGAATTAGAGGAAGATTAGCAGATACACACTACTGTATATAAAAGAGATGAACGACAAGGACCTACTGTACAGCACAGGGAACTGTGTTCAATGCCTTATAACGGCCTATAATGAAAAAGAACATGAAGGAAATAAACAAGTAAATAAGCCTAAAATGACCTCCCCTCCATGAAAAAAAAAGTTTTTAAAAGAAAAAGAATATGAAGACAAATATATGTATGTCTGTGGACAACTGAAACACTGTGTTTGTGCACCAGAAATGGACACATTGTAAACTGACTATACTTCAATTTTTTTAAAGTGAAAAAAATAAAATTAGAGTTATTACATTTACCTCTTCAGCTGTTTTCTCCTTTAAGAAGGGAGAAAGCAAAGGGGTTTACGCACTTAATGGAACTTCTAGGAGCACATCACGGTCCTGACACTCTTCTCTTGTCGAAGTGCCCGACTTTCTGACACTTACATTGAATGAGTTACTCACGATCGTACCTGCGTTATTAATTTATAACTTAAAATAAATTAAAAGCCCTGGAAACTAAAGTACCTTCATTACAGGAACATCTCGTTAGAACCATTATATGGAGTATTTTGCTGTGTGTTTCTCTGGAGGAGGAGGAAATGGAAGTCAGTGTTTTCAGTAATAGACGTCGTGTGCTCCACCGACAGAGCACAGACAGCTTGTGAATATTTTATTATGATGAGAGTTGGGAGGATTGGGTCTTTTAAATGCTCTTGGTTATTTTTCAAGTGTTCGGTTTTATGAAAGGTAGATGAGGTCGGTGTGTTTAAGCCCAGCTAGGAGGGAGCCCTTGTTTCTTGCTGAAGATGTTTCCTCCCATGTCAGGAGCAGAGGGAACTGACAGCCTGGACTGAGAGACATGCATTTTACAGGATCCTTTCTGGGGCCACTTGTGAGGCTTCATGGATCTTCCCTGGAGAGGAGGGGTGGAGCTGTGTGAGCTTCTTGGCCAAACCTCCAGCTCTTGGGTGGGGGTGGGGGGCCCAGACCCTGGCATCCCATGGCAGGCTGGCACCATGGAGGACTTGGGAACCTCCTGCAGCAGAGATGGGGAGATCCAGGACAGAGGTCCCCGCTCCTCCTACCGCAGTGCGGGGCTGCTGCCGGGACAGACAGTCCAGTCACCGACTACATCTCCCAGCCGTCCTTGGCGTCTAAGTTGGGCCAGGTGACTTCCCCCTCTAAGTGGTATGTGTCGGCCAAGGCAGATAAGGACCAGACGGGCACTCCCCACCCTCCTCTTTCCTGCTCCCCCGACTGCCCACACAGGGCCCCCAGGTTCCCAAAGTAGCGGAACCACAAACAGAAGGAGAGTCGCCAAGTGGGTGACCACTACGTGTCTTCCAACAACGCGAATCAGACTGAACTTCTGTTGTGCTGAGCATCTGAATCAGGACTCTGACGCTCAGCTAATACGCCACTTAGTGCAGACCCCATCCCCACCCCAACCCACAGGGCGGGAGCCCCTCTGAAAACCTACGCTCTCCACCACGAGCGCTTGGGCATCCCACTACCCAAAAGCTCCCATGTGGCTTTTTTGCTTTTAATTCTGAACAGAAGGAGAATTGTGACAGTGAGCCTGGACAGATAATGCCAACTTCTAAACACACGGACGGGGTCTCACCTGCACATCCCCAGCAGCCAGCCCAGGGCCTGGCGCAGGACGGTGCTGGTAGGAGGCGGGCAGGCGGGCTGGGGAGAAGCTATCACGGGGGCGGCGTTGGTATTGCCATCCTCGCGCTCACTGCCCGAGCGGGATGCTGAGACCAGCCTGCAGAAGGCGTCCTTCAAGGGGCCGGCCCTGGGAAAGACAGTCCATCCTCACAGCAGGCGGTTCCCCTCCCAGCCGGAAGGATAAACAGACTCAATTCACAAAGACCTCTTACATTATGAAAAGTTTTAGAAAAAAAATAAGTGTTGGACTTCCAGACTTTTTTTTGGCCGTTAGTTCTGAAATGAGCTGACTCCAGTTCCACGGAGGCCCCTTTGCGCGTCTGGTTGAAGCCAGAGTAAAAGCCCATCCTCATGAAAGGCCAGTTCGGCCTTTTCATTGGTAGAATTTTGCATTATTTTAAAACTACCTGCTCACTGCACCCCAGAAGAAAGGCGTTTAGAGGACTCGTGCATTTAGGGTCTTAACTGACTTGTGGACATTTTAACCTGCTGTGGGGTTTGAGATTTTACGTCTGTTCCCGATACGTTACCATTTAACAGGCCACCCCCACACCTAACGGCGTCAACACCCACGTCGTTGTCCTCTGGGACTCTGGGTGGGGGGTGGGGATTCCGACGGGGCATCAGGGATGCGCTCTCCCTGCTCTGCCACGCCCGGAGCCTCCGCTGGGAAGATATGCTGGGTGGGGTAACTCGACAGCTGGGGCTACAGTCATATTGGGGGGTCTCCCTACCGTGTCTGGTGGTTGACGCTGGCTGTCACCTGCTGTGGCCTCCTCGGGTGGTGAGGCGTCCTCACAGCACGGTGGCCCGAGGGAGGCAGACTGCTTTCCTGACGGCTCAGTGCCCCAGTGGCGAGTGTCCCCATGGAGAGAGGCCTCGTTCCTTTCAGGACCTCACCTCTGAAGCCTCCAGTGACATTTTCGCTGGACTTCTTCCATCAAGACAGTCACCAGCCTGCCCAGTTTCAGGGAGAACAGGGACCCCATCTCTCAGTTGGGGGAAGAGCTCGTGGGATGGGAGGTTTTGTTGTCACCACCTTCGGAAAATACACAACATCCAGAGCAAATGTGGTGTGGGAGTGGGGGGGGCGGCAAGCTCACCTCTGTCAGAAGGAGGGGTTTCTGGGCTGCAAAAGGCAGGCAGGAGGCTTGGGGTTAGGAGGCAGAGGAGGACTGGCTCCTGGAAGGGGATTCTACCAGAGAAGCAGCAGGTCCTCAAGGAGCCTCTGTCTGTCCTGGCCTGGGGAGGTGTCAGAACCCTGACTTTCTCCTGAAGGACGTGCGCCTGACCAGCCTTCCAGCCCACCAGGACACCTGCGGGGTCTCGGTCAGCGTCCGCTCCAGCCCCTCCCCAGACTTCCACCGCTGCCTCCACCATCTCCCTCCTTTGAGAATCAGGACTTTTCTCACTACAGGAGAAAAATCATATCAGCCCAGATAGAGAAGGCTAATGAAGGCAACAGTGACTGATTCAGAAAGTGGAAAACTGCCTGGAGCTGCCAGACTCCAAGAGCAGATGCGGAATGTATTTCCCACCCAGGTATCTCCCTGGTACCTTGGTCCGTACTGACTTTTCCCCTTCTAAGTACATGAATTCCTTTTATGCAAATAATATTCCAGGACTGTGGTGTTACGGGCCGCTGACAGCGCAGTCATTTATAACTCAACTCAGGTCCTTTTATGCACTGAGCTGCCGGGAGACCCAGCATTAACAAAAACCACACATAGGACAAAAACAGCCAATAGGATGGGTTACAGTGTGAATAGGAAATCACTCAGAAGCGGCAAGGACAGCAGGACAGAATGTTTT
Organism: Vicugna pacos; assembly: GCF_048564905.1. Lineage (NCBI taxonomy): Eukaryota > Metazoa > Chordata > Mammalia > Artiodactyla > Camelidae > Vicugna > Vicugna pacos. The sequence goes on along the minus strand of NC_132997.1, from coordinate 24,503,868 downwards.
GGTGGCTCTGGGGACCGGGAGCCTTTGTTGGGTGCCAGGTGTGGTCAAGGCAGGTGGTAGAGGTGAGGGGCAAGGGAGATGGTGCACTGTCTGAGGAGCTGGGGGTGGAGAGGCACAGGAGAAGTGACAGACCATGGCAGGATGTGACGGCCTCGAAGGATGGAAAACCACATCTAAGTCCAAGACTTGGCAGAGTCCATGGGGCTGGAAACCAAGGTGTGGAACCATATGGGTGGAGTGCAGGCACTAAGCAGATCCAAGGCTGAGTGTGCTGGCATAGTGGGTGCGACCTGCTGGAAACAAAAAAGAGAAAGAGACGGACGGAGAGGGAGAGAAATATAGCAAGAGTTTTAACCTTGGCTGTCTGATGAGTTGCTTTGTCTATTGGTTGGTTGGTTAGTTGGTTGGTTGGTTGGCTGGTTAGTTTTTGGTTTGGGGGTGTTTAGCAGAGAAATACTTTCTTCTAGTTAAAACAAAAAACCACAGGGGAAGTGCCACACAGAAAACGAGATTCACGAGGAACTCTGTCTTCAGAAGACACTGATGGTTGTCCCACGTGCTTCTGTTCCTGATCAGATGCTGAGGCCTGCCATGCTGGTCTGTTCCCGCCAGAAGCATCACATCACAGCCCAGAAACCAAACTCTGTTCTTTGCTGCAGCTTAGGTGAACACGATGTCTTCCCCCACCCGCTGCCCTTCCGGAGGCAGGGACCCCCCACTCAGAGTGAAGGTCAGGTGCAAGGGCAAACCTCCCCTGTGCAGCCACAGTGGGGACTTCCGCATACACGGGAGGTGTGTTCCAGGTCTCTTCTGATGGGGTCTCTTGTTTGCACTTATATCAGGAGGAGGGGAGAGTTGCTAGTTCTTTGGGTGAGGCTTAGGGAACTTGTCCCGGGAAGCAAGCTGGTGGGTTAAGTCACAAGTCCCGCGTTACCCGCGGGGAGCCGCTGACCGCCAGGGTGCGCTGTGTCCTCCTGGGTGCGATCCTCGTGGGCGTGGCCGAGGCGGAGCCGGCGCGGGGGTGGGGGGCATCCTGTCGCACGCACACACTAGGGCTGCGGGGTCCTCTGTCTGCCGGCTCTGGTGGCTGCTCCTCCGAACAGGTTCACCTTCACTTGCAGGGACAGCCCCATGCCTGTCACAGCTCCGGGCAGGAAGGCTCGCATTTCTCCAGTTGGTACCCTCTGCCTCCTTATGTAGTTCTAGCTTCTTTCCTAGCTTTTTCCTCTTTCCCACATAGAAGCTTCCATCCCTCTAATGAGGAAGAGGAACCTCTCCTGTCCTTTTCCTTCTCCCCAGCAGGGAGGCCAGCCGGCATGTGCACCTCAGATCACTGGGGACCCTGCAGGAGGGAGCAGTGCCTCCCCCTTGCCTTGTGTGTCTGAGCAGATCCCTCTGGTTCTCACCTCTGGTGGCACATTTGGTGGGTGTCTCCACTGGGGGCCCCTTGCTCACCCTTATCCAGGTACCAGCTGGGTGTGCACTGTGGCATGGAGGTTGCAACCCCTTGGAGTCACCTGTCTGCTGTGGGTTGGGGCAGCACGCCTTTGGGAAAGAGGGACTGACTGCCCTGCCCCAAGGCAGGGTCTCTTTTTTTTTTTTCTTTTTTTTTCACTGGGAATGAAACTAGGCCCTGCAAATTATGAGGTTGTCCTCAGGGTAAATAAGCAAGTTTTAATTTAAACGCTCTCTCCCAGGTCATAGTCCATACTTGACATAAAGGCTAAAGGCACAGGTAGCTAACTGTTAACACAGGGGTCCCCAGCAGAGTGGCTCAGGCAGGCTTGGGTGCTTATTGTCTTGAGCCTGCTTCCCGCAAAATGTGATCCACAGAATGCGAGTAGTGCGGGGTGTTAAATGGGCTTCTGTGGTCAGATCCATTGGTGAATTGCATCATGCTTTACTCCAGAACTTCTCAGTCTTGAAAGTGCTAGCACACACTGGGACCTTACAAGTGGCACATAACATGGGCTGTCTCCCAGCATAGCTGATTATCGGGCCCTTTTCCTGCTGAATGTAACACATTCTAGCATCTGAAGAAGCATGCTTTTGGAGGTGATATTTAAGTAATTGTTCCAAATAGAAGAAGAAGAAGTGGATGGAACCCCAATGTGAAAAGAGATGTAATATGTGGCAGTTGGTGAGCCTGGCGGGTAGAAAAAAGAGCATTAGGTTGAGGCTGAAGCAGAGGCGGGGAGGAGGGTAGCTGGGTTCCCAGCAGAGCGAGGCCAGAGATGAATCCTGCTTTGTAGAGATGACAGTGCCAGCAAACGCCAGAGGGAACACACAAGAGCCATGGGATATTCTTGACTACCGCTGGCTGCCTCTTGAAGCTAAACTTCGGTCCCCTGTGAAATCTTTGACCTTCTTTAGAGCAGTTTCATTGCCGAAGAGGTGAAGGAAATAGTGAGGACTGAGGTTATTGGACCAATAAGGAGAAACAGCTTAGTGGTGAAGGTTACAGGGACACAAGAGAAAGTGACCACGTCATCCTAAGGCTTGTGTCAGAGAAGCACACATCTGTGGGCGTGGAGAGACGATCAATTAAGAGATCATTTGAGTTTGGCCCTTTGGCCCTGTAGATGAGTAATGGGACAAACAACCAGATAGAAAGTGTAAGGATGAAAAGAGCCCATTACGGGCGCACCCAAGACAACTTTAAATCCCTAGTAATAAACAGAACAAGATTTTATGGGACCTCTATGGAGAAAACTTCAAAACACTTGAGACGCAACAACGTAAAAATGTCCATCCTCCCTACATTCATTTATGAGGATAATGGCATCCCAATTAAAATACCGAATTGGACAAGAAAACCCTGAAAAAACAAGAGCAGTGAGGGGAACTAGCTGTTCTAGAGGGGAAATGTGGTGGGAGGCCTCAGGAATGAAAATGATGTGGCACACATTTAGACGGAAGATGGATCAGACATAACAGAACGTCCACAGGTCGACCTAAATACATAAAGAACTTTAGTTTTTGATAAATGTGATGTCTCACATAAGCGAAGGAAAGATGAACTGTTTAGTAAGTGATTTGGGGGCAACTGGTAAGCAATCTAGGAAAAAATAAATTTGGCTACTATAAGTCTAGATAAATTCCAAATGGAATTTAATTGTAAGACCTAAAATTTTATGAGTGTTAGATAAAATGAGATAATCCGCTTATTGCTTTTCTTTCATTACCTTTCTCACTGTATTCAAAGTCTAGAAATCATCAAAAAAGATTAATAAATTATTAATTAAACTACATTTTAAAAAAATTTAAAGACTACCACTTGTCAAAAAAATAATGATCACCATAATAAGCTAAGTGAAAAAAAAACTGACAAACTGGGAAAAATATTTCCAATTCATATAACAGACAAAGAGCTAAGCTCTCTAATAAATAAAGAGCTCCTACAAATCAATATAAAAATGACCAACAACTCAATAGAAAAATGTGCAAAGGATGTGACAAGTGGTTCACAGGAAAGGAAATGAAAATAGCTTATAAATAAACAGGAAAAAATGCTTAATCTCACCCATTAATGAGAGAGATACAAATTAAAACTTGTAATTTTTTTTTACCCCGTGATAGTAACAAAAAATAAACAAAATGAAGTTTTGATAATATGCTGTGTTGGCAAACTTTGAGAAGCAAGTGCTTTAGTGCATTGCTGGTAAGGTGTAAATTAGTAAACCATGTATAGGGCAATTGGTATAATAGTACTGAGCAAAACCACAAATCAAAGTATCCACTTTGGCCTAGGACTTGACGTCTAGAAATCTACATCACAGGATCTACAAGAAAGCACAGATCATGGAGTATAAACCAGGGAGCACTGCAGCGTTGTCTGCCGTTAGCTGAAGATTAGAAACAGCCCCAAATATTCATCAGTGGGAGACTTCCTAATGAGAGTATGGTCCAGGCTTTCAGCGAATGCTATTTAGCCGTAAATAAAGATTAGGTGCATTCAGCCAGTGTCAGCTAAAACTGTTTCCCATCTCATTTTGACCCATCTCCCACCTTTCTGACCTCACTTCCCACCCTCTACTCGTAAACACCAGTAAAATGCCATCGCAGATGCTGAATGAACATGACACTTCGGAGGTCCATTTGACAATGCCTATTAAAGTTTTAAATGCCCATGAATCCACCCATTCCACTTCTAGGACACCTGTGGACATCTGTGTGTATAAGGATGCTCACCAGTTGGTTTATAGCTTGGCTCCGGACTTTTGGGTCAATATTGGATGGCAGTCAGAAGACAGGTCCTGATGCGTTTAGTCTAGAACATTAGTTTCCCAGTGGTGACAAGAGAATGCCCAGAGTGTTAAACCCCTCTCGTGGTGACAGCCAGGAGATCCCTCATGAGAAATTTACTAAAGTAAAAAAAAAAAATAAATAAATAAAGTAAAATTATCTGGAAATTTACTAAAGTAAAATTATCTGAGCTAAAAAGCAAAAGGCTAGTAGAGACAGGAAAGCATGTAGTATATGGTTGTTTTAAAATATACCCTCAAATTCTTTGATGGTCTTCCCTCAAGACATGGACCTTGATTTTCTCCCCTTCAGTATAGGTTGGACGTAGTGACTCTTCTGATGAATAGTATATGGTGGGGGTGATGGTGGGTGACTAGGTCATCGGAGACACTGTGGCATCTTCCTTGCTTTCTCTTGGAGTGTGTGCTCCGGGGGAGTTCTGCTGCCCTTTGGTGGGAACAGTCAGGTAGTCTGTAGAGAAAACTCCTAGTGAGGGTTTGAGGCCTCCTGCCAGCCCCTGCTGACATCTTAACAGCTACTACGTGAGAGACTCTGAACCAGAAACACCCACTGAAACACAAATTCCTGACTCTCAGAAATTGTAAAATGATAAATGCATTTTTGTTTAAGCTGCCAAGTTTGGGGGGGTGTGATTTGTTATGCAGCAATAGCTATCCAATACAAAGAGGGAAAAGCAGTTTGTGGTTAATATAGATGTATGTTCCCACCATCCCAGGCTCAGGGAATGACTTTTTAAAGCCCCATTATCAAGACTCTGTGTCATACATTTCTATTGCACCAAGAAATATCATTACTATGGTTGAAGTTGGCTATTAGTTTCTTGTGTGTTATTTGTTATAATAGAATAATATGAAGAAATTTAAGTTACAAGAATCTTCCAATGCTTTTCAAATAGCACTTGATTGTCCTATATTTTACCTGAAATTTTTATGTCTTGTACTTCATCACCAGAAAGATGTGCTTTTGACATTTTGCATACAATTCCGTGTGAAACTTCATCGATATAAATAAACTCAAAGCTTTAGCAAGTGAATAAATGAACAGCAGTAGCATATGCAATGACAAAGGAAGATCTCCAAGAAATATTGTTCAATGAAAAAGAAAAGTGTACTACTATTTGTATTTTAAAAAATAATAAAAAGAAGAAAGACAAAAGAATAGTTATTTGTACTTCATTAAAATGCGTTTAGAAATCTCTGGAAGGATGAGCAATAAACTAAAAACTAGTTACCTAACAGTGGGATTGGAACAGAGAAAATGGTTGACTGCATGATGTAATCAAAAAGAAATACAGAATTTTTTTAATTAAACAAGTTCAAAAAGTGAGGGGCACCCAGAACTTCAGTATGACTACCCAGGTTCTTCTCTGATGAGCTCAGGGGGTTTTATTTGAGATTTGCAAACATTAGCTTCTATGTATAAAAATAGATTTTTTAAAAGTTTCTTCTGTACAGCATAGGGAACTATATTCAATATCTTGTAAAAACCTTTAATGAAAAAGAATATGAAGACAAATATATGTATGTATATGCATGACTGGGACATTGTGCTGCGCACCAGAGATTGACACATTGTAACTGACTATATTTCAATTTAAAAAAAAAAGACAAATAAAAACTTCTCTTAAAAAAAAAAGTACATACAGATAATAAGAGAGGCACGTAACCAAGGCTGGATGCCTAGTAAAGGCAGGAATAACCCCCAGGATGAGCTGGCCATGTGAAAGATGCCCGGAGCAAGGACATTTTTGGTTGTTTGCAGTGAAAAAGTAACAAGAAAGGCTAGCGCCACCCCTCTCAGGAGAAGATGGCAGACTGCTCCTTGGCAACAGACAGCAAATAGAGTTGCTCCCTGGTTATGACCCTTTGACCCTCTGAGCTTGCCTCATTTCCAAACCAGGGAAAGTCTGTTATGACTTGTTGCAATCCTGCCGAGTTCACTAGGCACTCAGGTTATTTGCTTCTGGGTTCCTTGTCTTCTGACAAAGTTGGCCCTGGTTGTTTGGGGGTTATTTTGGAGTTTTTTGCTTTGTGCTTTTTTTTTTTTTTTTTTTTTTTTTGGTTATGACCTGGGTAGACCATGCTTGGCTAGACCATGTTCCTGGCTGTCCCCTTTACGCCTGCTCTTGGCTCCTTCAGAATGTGCTCTAACTCTGAGTGTCCTTAAGTAGCGTTTACACTCCCCTCTAGTCTCAGAACTCATTCTGGAACTCACTGTAGCCTGCAGCCGGCTGCACTAGACCTGCTAAATCAGCCAAGAATGCTCCCACCAGGCCTTGGCACTAGCAGTGCGGATGTGGGCTTCACTCTTTGGGTACCAAACCGTTGGAGACATGCGTCACTATCTTCTCCAGTCCAAGAATGATAATCTTCAAATAGAGTAAGGAAAATAAAAGACAAACTTTACCAAGAAGCAGTTAACATCTATGAAAGGAGACGAGGTTGAAGAAGTACACTTGGCCACTGAATAGTGTCAAGTCTTCAAGTCCAGATTAATTCTATCCCAGGGGAACAGAAATGCTTGCAAACACGACTGTGAAAGAAAAGCAAGGATTGTGGAGAATAGTTTCTCCGTTTTTCAAATGGTGGGAAAATATATGCTCCACCAAGTAGGCACAACATGGACTCCCAGTAAACCTTGTGAATGAGTTATTAAACAGGGTGTGAGCACTGAATAAAGAAATGCGTAACTAGAAGCCAGGATGATTTGTTAAAAATACGCCAGATTAGCTGTGAAATCTTTGTCGGCTTGTTTCAGTTGACCATTTTCAACCTGGAGGGAGATAGTCAATGTTCAACACCTTTGAACTGTCCTAGTCAACACTTTTGTCAGTAACTAAGATGTGCAGAGGTAGTCAAGGGCTATGTTATCCCATTATTATGCTGTTTCACATAATGCATTTTAAAAAATCATAACTAATTAAAACTTCTACTTTGTGAAAGACACTGGTAAGAGAATGAAAAGACTAAGCCACAGACTGGGAGGAAATATCTGCCAAACATCTGACAAAGAACTGGTATCCAAAATGTAAAACTTCTACAACTCAGCTATAGGACCACCTCACACCTATTAGGACGACTGCTCTCAAAAACCCAGAAAATAACAAGTGTTGACAAGGATGTGAGCAAATGGAACCCTTGTTCGCTGTTAGTGGGAGTGTAAATGGTACAGTCACTATGGAAAATGGTATGATGGTACCCTAAAAATAAAATTACTGTATCACCCATCAATTCTCCTTTTGGGCATATACCCAAAAGAATTAAAAACAAGATCTCAAAGAAATATGAATACTCATTTTCACGCAGTGTTATTCACAGTAGCCAAGAGGTGGAAGCATTTCACATGTCTCTTGATGAATGAATGGATAAGGAAAATGTGGTTTATATATACAATGGAATGTTATTCAGCCTTAAAAGGAAAGAAATTCTGACATATTTTACAACATGGATGAACTTTGAGGACATTATTCTAAGTGAAATAAGCCAATCACAAATGACAAAGACAGTGTGATTCCACTTATATTAGGTGCTTTGAGTAGTCAAAATCATGGAGACAGAGGGTAGAATGTTGGTTAGGGGAAAGGGGAAATGAGGAGTTAACTATTTCATGGATACAGAATTTTAGTTTTACAAGATGAAAGAGCTATAAAGATGAATGGCTGAACTGTTCACTTAAAAACAGTTAAGATGTCAAATTTTATGCCATGGATATTTTATTACCACAATAAAAAACAACTTGAAGAAGCAGGAAAAAACAATGAGAAAACACAATTTAAAAATGGGCAAAATACACAAACAGACATCTCACTAAAGAAGATACACATATGTCAGATAAGTATATGAAAAAGTGCTCCACATCATATCATCGTGGAATTGCAAATTAAAACAACAGTAAGATACCACTTCACACCTATTAGAGTGGCTAAGATTCAAAACACCGACATCGCCAAATGCTGATGAGGACGTGGAGGTACAGGAACTCTCATTCACTGTGGGTGAAAATGCAAAATAGTACAGCCACTTTGGAAGGCAGTTTGGTGGTTTCTTATGAAACCAAACATACGCCCACAGTATGATTCAGCAGTTGCACTCTTTGGTGTTTACTCATAAGATGAAAACTCACGTCCACACAACAGCCTCCACAGAGATGTTTATAACAGTTTCATTCACAATCGCCAAAATGTGGAAGCAACCGAGATGTCTTGGAAAGGCAGGAAGGAACCTTGAATGCACACTGCTAAGTGAAAGAAGCCCATCTGAAAGGCTGTATACCATGATTCCAACTATAGGACATTCTAGAAAAGGCAAAACTGTAGATACAGTAAAAACCAGATCAGCGATGGGGGGGGACGGACAAGTCCGGGGGAGGGGCAGTTAGAGCAGCGAAACTGTTTTGTGTGATGCTGTGATGATGGATACATGACATTATGCATTTGTAGCAACCAGAAACAAAAACAGAAAGATCTGCACAACACAAAGAGTGAACCCTAGCTTAAACTATAGACTTTAGGTAATAATAATGTATCAGTACTTGTTCACCAGCTGTAACAGGTATACTTCCAATGCAAGAGGGAGTAGAATGTATGGGCGCTCTCCGGACTTTCTGCTCAATTTCTCTGTAAACCTAAAACTGCTCTAAAAAAAAAATAAGGTCAGTTTATTTTATAAATGTCAAAATTAAAAGTAGAAAAAGTATTTGACTGGGAGCTTTTCTGAAAATAAAACTGAGAATTAAGAAAATAGGCCCTTTTAAAATTTAGTTTATAGGGGGAGAGCGTAGCGCAAGAGGTAGAGTGCATGCTTCGCATGCATGAGGTTCTGGGTTCAATCCCCAGCACCTCCATTATAAAAAGAACTAAATAAATAAACCTAATTACCAAATTTTAGTTTATAAATACAACTGTGAATTCTTAGAAAGAATAAAAAGTGCATCAAGTAACTTTTTCGGGTGATGTAATGTTCTATGTCTTGAGAGTAAGTAATAGTACCACGGTTGTATAAATGAATCAAAACTCATGGATTTTTATGCCTTAAAATTCATCCATTGTATTGTATGTAAATTATACCTTAATGAAGAATTTTTTCTAAGTGAGGTGAGTGACCTGGGGATGTCATTTTTATGCCAAAATTGTGTGAAATCACAAAACATGATCCTTCACTTTGTACTTGACTTTTACTGCATGATTCTAAAGAGAATTATTTTCACAAGAGCTTCGTCAGTTTTTTTTCCAAGTCTCCTTTAAACACTTTAATATTTAGACCATTCTCTTTTAAACCCTTTTTGAAGTCATCATCCTTGTTAAATGTCTCTTCTTTAGTTGCTAAGTCTTCTAAATCTGCTGCCCTCCCTTGGTCCATGGTTCTGTGTGTGACTTGATCTGTTGTCCAAAATCAGTGTCGTGGACTACTGGTTTGTTTTGCTTTGGGGGTTTTTTGGCACAAAATTTGCTGTACGCTTTGCAACTCGGCCAAAGAAGATGGACAAGGATGTTCAATCAAAGGATAAGCATAGATGGTAGTGTTGACTGAGGAAAGATGTTTGAGTAGGAAGTACTTTTACATTGCGTTAGACTTGGTTCGCTAGGGAAGACTTTCACATTAAGATGATTTTTTGCTTTCCTTTATGACTTTGTAACCGCAGACTGCAATAATAAAGGTATGAGAATGCCTTGGAGAAACTGGATGCATTTTTTAAAATCAAATAATGTAGATGAAACCAAGCTGAATGAATGGGTAAAACAGTGAATTGCTCTATCAGGATTTGGAAAGATATTGACAAAATGGGAAGGATCAGCCTAAACCAGCAAGGGGAGGTTTAACACACGTTTCCCATTTAAGTTAAGAGGCTAATTTCAAACGTTGAGCGTAGATTTACCAGTGGCTTGTCGCACTGGTGCTTACAGAACAAGTCTTAGTTTTAGGTCTTGTCCAGATCAGGCAAGCCAGTAGGATTAGACAGCTCTACAAGGAGCTAACATCATTCTCGTCTGTGTTAATTAAACTACAGCAACATCATGCTCTTTAATACCGGTTACTGTTGCTCAGCAATTCTCAGAGTTCAGTGTTGGACAGTCACCCAGGGAGCTGGTTAAAATGCTGATTCTGAGGCTTCTTGTCTTCTTGGTCTTATTCTCTCAACCAGGAGTGGATCCGGGGCTCGTAATTTATAAGACGCGCCCCAGGTGAGTCCACAGTTTCTGAGAGGATGCTGTGTGGATTCAGAAGTGAAAACATGCCCCTCTGATCTGCTTCAATATATTCTCACTTAAAGAGGAAAAAAAACAAATCTACCACTTGAGACCAACGGAGTGAGATTTTGCTCTGTAATTCAGAAATGAATGCAGTGATAACCATCTGCAATTAAGGTCAAAGTCACTCGGGGAGTCTGAGGCGAGCGCTCTGTCAGTCTGCTCGGGGTCCCCGACAGCCCCCTGGAGGGAGGCTTCGCTGTTGGATTCCAGCATCCTTCTTTTTGGGTTGAGAGTGGTGAATGAAGCCTGTCTAGGCTAGGCTAGCTATTTGGAATGAAACTCTGGCGTCGGGGCTTGGGATACGGAATTCAAATGTCTGAGTACCAGGGGTCACTGGAAGAACCTCTGGAGTCCCTTTTTCACCTACTGAGATGGGAAAACACATCATCGTAACACAGTGAGGCTAACATGAGGATTAGCCAAGATGAGTCATTCCGCGGGTGAGCATGTAGCTCACGGGAGAAGCCAGCAAACAACGTCAGTCCCTCCCCCCTCCTCCACTCCCCCCACCGGCATTATCCAGGAGCAGCAGGAAGGTGCTTGGCTGGACCTCCCTGCTCCCTCGTTTTAGCCCCAGGTACACACAACAAGGGGCCCATTAGAGGGATGAAGTTACAAATCAAAATATCAATAGAGACACCTTTTCTTTTTTCTTTTTTCTTTTTTTTTTCCACATGAGACCAAACCAGAAAAACAAAGCTTTATGGACTGAAATTGTTTTTCTCTTAAAAATGAAAATAATTTTATTAAGTAAAGTTTGGGCAAACACAGTGGCGACAAGGGCTTGCTGCTGGCAGATGGGCCAGGCTGCCTCCCACACCCTCTTCTGGGCAGGAGGAGGCTGTGGCCGACCTAGAATCCTGGAGGTCACCCTCCTGCTGGGAATGAGATGGTATTGTTTGGGGACACCGTTGTACCTCCCCTGAAGGAGATACATGGATAAGGAAACTGAGAAAAATGAAAGGATTTAACTGGTGTCAGAGGGCCAGCAGGTCAAAGACTCAAATCTGGGTGTGTGGGCAAGAAATCCTATGCCTTTATGTCCTCATGAGATTGACATCTCCGCCCTCTACATTCTCCCCCAGGACTATCACTGGCTAGGTAAAGAGGAGGCTCTTGGTGTTCAACAGGTATTTACTTAGAACTTGCTATGTGCCAAGCTCGGTGTTGAGAGCCAGAAGGTACAATGATGACTAAGACATAACCTGAACTCTCCAGGCACCCTCTAGTGGCTGGCAAAGGGGCGGACCTGCTGTGGCACTGACTGGGGGGATATCTGGGCAAGGCATTTACTCTTCTGAGCCTTAGTTTTCTCACCTGGGAGATGGGGTTGATAAGACTGACCTGACAGGGTGGTTTGCCATGACTATACGAAATAATTTGAGAATCAGTGCTCTAACAAGTGCACGTGAACACCCTAGCCCAGCGCCTGGCGTGGGCTTGGCACTTGAGAAATGGTGGTGGGACCGTGGTGGCAGCTTTCAGGTCTGGCTCTTCTTCAGGAGAAGGAAACAGCCCCCCTTCCTTTCAGGAGAGCTAGCCTCATTGCCCCGCTTCCTGGTCCTGGGGAGTCCCCTGGCATCTGATTGTGGCAGAATCAGGACTGGACGTGCCAGATTGGAGCCTCTCTCGTGCCCATCCCACAGGCATTCCCTGTGGGTAAACCGTGACACGTGACGGCTTCAGAATGACACACAGCTGGGCCCGGAATGGGGTTCTGGTTTTGGCCTCAGGGCAGGTGCCGAGGCACAGGGCTCCGGTCCCCGCTGTCTCCCCTTGCACCCCGGGTGGGGGTTGCTGGAACTCGGTCTGCTTTAGGGAAACAGGACTGTTTGTGTTCTCACATTCGGTTAGCCAGAGGGAGCTGAGTTTTTGTTGGCCTGACAGCTATGTGACCTTGGGACAGGAGCAGCCTGCGTGCGTGTCCAGGTTGTCACAGTTCTGGGTTAGGGTTCGTATTTGGAGCAGGTGTGGCCCTGGTCACGGGGCTCTGTGTTTGGTTACCTTGCCAGTGGAATCAAACGCGCGCCCGCGCGTGCGCGCGCACACACACACACACACACACACACACACACACACACACGATTGCTGATAAAAGCAGAGAGCTGCTATGTACAGGAACTCAAACGAAGGAACCTGTTACACCTGCTCACCTCACAGAGGGGTGTCGGGCGAGACCAGGGAAGCTCTGTGCAAGAAAGGGATACACATAGAGAGGCACAGAGGGAGGATCTGGGAGCTGGGGACGAGGAGGCAGGGAAGATTTGGTGGTTTGGGGAGCCAGAAGCAGGAGTGCTTAGACGAGAGAAGAATTTTAAAAGAAGAAGGTTCAAGAGAGCTTGGGAGGATTTTAAAGGAAAACAGACATTTCTAATGAGAATTTGGATTCTTATAACAACAGTGTTCGGTGTGCAAAGTAAGCCCATCTCTCCGACCTCCCTTAAGCAGAATGTGTCCCGCTCCCTCCGTGTTCCGGACTCCGTCGCGGGGAGGGGAGCCGGCAGTGTTCTGAGCCATAGTGTAGGGTTGCGTGGTCCCCGAAGCAGCGGCGTCTGCACCACTGGGGAGCTTTGTAGAAATGCACATGCTCAGGCCCCACCCCAGACCTCCTGAATCTGAACCTCCGGGTTTGGGGCCCAGCAGTGGATGTTTTCCCACACTGTCTGGTTGGTCGTGATGCAGAGTAAAGTTTGAGAAGCGCTGGTGTCTGACGGAGGCAGCACGTAGCGATCACCAACACCTGTAATGCCCCGGTACCACTCAGCGGGCAGGGACGGCGATGCTGCACCCCGGCTGGCCTCAGAATCACCACAGGGGCTTTGATGAGTCCACCCCGCACCAATTAAACCAGGAGCTTTGTGGGGAGGACCGGGCAGCCCTCCAGGTGATTTCCTTGTGTCCTGATCTAGTGTCAGGGAAAACAAAGTCTCCAGATAAAGTTAGAAATTTCAACCCCGAATATAGGGGATGGATGTCACCAAGCCTTAGGCAGGTGTTGCTGGAGGGCACAGCCAGACTCCCAGCCGTTTATGGGGAACCAGGTCAAAAAATTCACTCCACACAGAGAACCAGGCTCTCTTGGGCAGACTCCGTAAGACCTGGCTTTGTGTTAAAAAAAAATAATAGATGTGTGTTTTGAATTATAAAAGCCTGTTTCATTCCAAAATAATAACAGACTGGAATAAAAGAAAAAAAATCAAATGTAATTCAAGCACAGCCATTACTATCACTTTGATGGGTTTCCTGACATGTCTTCATTTGCATATGTTAATATAGCAGAGATGAGAGGTCAAATTTTGCATCCTGATTTTTTTCTTTGAACAGTATTTTTTTTTTTTTGGTGGTGCTACAGTCTTCATAGTAATCGTTTGAATGCCTGCAGGATGTTGGTATACAGTTTCTAAATAAGATATCATAATGGTTTGAAAGCCAGTTTCTTTCACAATGTGTGGAAAGAGCCCAGTAATGGAGCTGCATTTGGCCAATCCGGCTCCCGCTGCTGTTAAGGGGTCCTGAGGGTAGATGCCCCCACCTGCTCCATCATCGCCAGGAGCCCTGCTCATACCGTAGCTCTCAGCACCCAAGCTCCTTTCATGTAGCTCCGAACTTCCAGTTATTTACACCAATTATTTACATACAGATTCACTCCTTCCTGATGCCTGTGGCCAAAGGCCAGGTATTTTTGTTCAGAGGAAATTTTTAAACACTTTATTCTGAACCACTTCAAACATTTACAAAGACTGCAGAATAGTCCAGGGACCTCTCCGTGGACTCCTTTATCCAACTTCAACAATTATGAACTCATGGCCAGTCATGTCTCCTGTTTCCCTACCCCTACTTGTTCCTGTGTTATTCTGAAATGAACCCCAGCAGCCAGCATATCTATTCATGCCTAAAGAACTTGGGAGCATCTGGTACAGCCTTGAGTTATGGTGTGTGCTCTCTCTTCTGGGATGTGTGACGGAGGGGCCTTCGCTGTGCTCACTGCCACATCCCAGAACCTAGAATGCTGCCTGGCAGAGAATAGACACTTGATTTTTTTTTTCAACAGTAGTAAAGTACGTGTGATGTCAAGTTGACCTCTTAACCATTTCTCGCTGTACAGTTCGAAGGCATTTAAGTACTTCACACTGTTGTGTAACCATCACCACCGTCTGCCTCCAGGACTTTTTCATCCTCCCCAACCGGAACTCTTGCCCCATTAAAGCAACAGCATCCCACCCCACACCTCCCACAAGCCCCTGGAAAGCACCATTCTGCTGTCTGCTTCTCTGTGTCTGATTATTCCAGATGCTTCATACAGCACCTGTCTTTCTGTGACTGACTTGTTTCACTTAGCATCATGCCTCTTGTGTGACTTGTGACGCCACGCAGCACTGTGCAGGATCAACGTTAGTCCTCAAGGTTCATCATGTTGTGTCGTATGTCAGAACTGCCTTCCTTTTCTAAGACTGAATAATATTCCGCTGTGTGTACGTATCACGTTTTGTGTACCCACTCGTCCATCAATGGGCACTTGGGTTGCTTCCGCCTCTTGGCTATTGGGAATAATGCTGCTATGAATATGGTTGTTCACATACTCCTTTGAGACCCTGATTTCGAGTCTTTTGAGTATATATACCCAGAAGTGGGATTGCTGGATCATATGATGATTCTACTTTTAATTTTTAGAGGAACCATCCTTCTCTTTTGCACAGCGGCCGTGTATTCTGGAGGTGCGTGCTGGCCCGGCGTTCGTAATCATGACAGAAGGTCCCCCCAGGCTGCGGCCAGAAGAGAGGCTCCCTGGGAGTGAAAAGTCTGGTTTTGGTCTCACTCTTGAAGGATGTTCTGTGTAACAACTATCAAGGCCAAATGGGGATGAGGCCTGCCTGGTTCAGGGTCATGTGACCGTGGGAGGCAGGTGTCATGGCAGTCCAGGGGAGGGGGTCTGGATAAATCGCTCAGAAATGCTATCATCCTGCTTATGGGAGGGTTAGCGTTTAGCTATGCCAGCTCCACGCAGGTTGTGAAATGGGGAAATGTGTCCCCTTTTTAGGGAAGAAGCGACCTTCTCTCCAGCAGCACAGCTCGGACAGCAGGACAGTTTGCTGTAAGCAGTAGCCTGTGCGTGTCCTTCCTGGATTCTTTATACCACTGGAATTCCATTGCGAAATTCAGATCATAGGCTTCCTGGAATATTAGGAGAAGAGCTGTAAATTTGAAGACGTGGGGAAACATGAGTGGGCGCCGCCCACCGAGTGACTCCTGCACTTACCGCTGAGATGGATTTTCTGTCCAGGTTTCTCTCTGCTGTTGGGAAGGGGTCCCGGACAGACACAGGGCTGAGAAGAGGAGCGGCTATGTAGTACCATGTACAGAGCACCAACAGGGTGATGAGTTACTCATTATTCTTACCTGATAGTAAAAAAAAAGTTATTGAAATACTGGGCACTGAAATCTTGTGAAACTGAAATGTCTAGCGTCTGGTGTTACTGATTAAGGCACTCGTCCCTGGGGTTATTAGTAAATGTCTCACCTTCTCTGGTTCAGAGCTCCTTCCTTTTGCAAAACAGAAATAATGCCTCCTTCTTTACTCTTTTATTTTACAGGTGCTTGTGAGGTCCTTTGAGACCCATAAAAAATGCTATAAAATGTACAGGGTGTTATTTAAAATAAAAATCAGGCCTGAAGCAAAAATCTCATTCATCAGAGATTCGAGTCTCAAGCTCCATCATAGCATTATTAGACTTTGCTTGCAAAGAAAACTTAAAAGTCACCAATGAATCAATCCGATGTCAATGTCCCAGTGACTACTGGTAATACCTTGGCCATTGACTAATTCAGTGGTTGAGCTCTACTCAGTCAATGAGTGAGGACCTCAAGCAGAGAGTGGTAAAGCCATTGTATCTGTGGATCGTTGGCTGGCCATCCAATTGGAATATTCTCTTTTTTTTAATTTTTAACACTATTTGTAGGGGGAGACAACTGGGTTTATTTATTTATTTATTATTTATTTAATGGAGGGACTGGGGGGACCTTGGGGCATGCTAGGCACGCACTCTACCACTGAGCTCTACCCTCCCCCATCCCAATTGGAATATTCTAAAACTGTGTGTGCTTGCCAGAGTGTGGGAAGGAGGATGATGAGAGAGCGGTGGATCACTGTCAACGAAACTTTTCAAAGATGGAAAATAGAACATAAAGGGATTCCAGAGGCAGAGCAGCTCACCCCAGCCGCAGTCTGCCAGATCAGAAAGGTTAAGGAGCAGCACATCAAGGATGCCGCCAGCACTGCTTTTGCACACATAGTTGTCGGAGCACTGTTCCACCTGCGACCTCTCTATTTGTGGTCCTCCCCGGCCCTGGAAGCTTTCCTGAGACAGAGTGGGCTGGAGGGTAGGGTGAGGGTGGGGTGCGAGCGTTGGCACCTCCAGCCACCATCAGATGGACTGCGAAGGCGGTCAGGAGACGCGTGTGGGGCTGGCCTTGGCGCCCTTAGGGTCTCCTCCACCCAAGAGTCTGTGTCCTGAGACTTCATCGGAGCCTTACCGCTCTTTCTGAAGACGTATGAAGGCAGTGTCGGATCTTTCTTAAACCCCATGTGTTTTCCCACCCTCCTCCCCTGTTACAGCGGTGATCGCTCCTGGGTGTATTTGCTTTCCAAAATGAAACGTTGCCTGGTTCCGTGTGCTGTCGTGGTGGGACCTGAGTGCCTGCCCGTTTGTGGTTTCTCTGGCCTGGTGGCTGCCTCTCTCTGCCGGCATGGGCAACAGGGACGCTGCCCCTGGTGAGCCACGGGAGTCAGCACAGCCCCAGAAGTATCAGAAGGACTTTAAAGTCCTCATAGGATGCGCGCCACCCTGGGATTCGTTAACAAGAAGGGGCTGAGTCTAGAGATGCCTGCGGGGTCAGCACGTCCCAGGGCCTCTCTGGCTTTCCCCGCAGCCTCCTCCTGTTCCTCGGCCCACTGTTTCATCATGTGACCCTTACGTTCTCGCCTGATACCTCCTGCATCCTAGGCATTTACCAGTATCGGCTCCCGCTGGCTGTCCTTGCCTGTTTTTCTGTAGATGAACCTCCCTCCTTCAATGCATTGATTTTTATTTGACTCATTCCCAAAGCCAGACATCTGACTTCCCCTGTGTCTTTACTTATTTTTCCTTCCCTTCGTGTGGGCGGTTGCCTATGAGACTTCAGAGTGTTGGCGATAGATTTGTTCGACTCACCCTTTATCAGTGATGCCAACACAGGTGTGAGTGAGTCGTCAGCTGTGACACAGATTATAAATGGTACAGGGCTTCGGGACAGGGCACAGTGAAGGCTGGAGGGGCTGGGAGCGCTTTCAGAAGGGTTGCTGCGGCAATTCATGCACAAAGTGGTGAGGGTCTGGAATCAGGTAGGAATGGGTCGGGAGATATTTGAAGGCACACACAGGGCCTTGGTGAAGGATGGCAAATTCATGAAATGACATCCAGAGCAGCTGGAGATGTGGGAGGAAGTACTGGGAAGCCTCGTACCCCTGGGGTGCCAGGAAACGGCTCCAGGAGGCGTCCAAGTCCAGGAGGAGGTCAGACTGACCCGTAGAGAGATCTTGAGCCTCTCTCATTGCGTTTAGAAACATTTGTGTACAAAATAAGCCATACTCTAGGACATAGCATTTTGATTTAAAATGTATTCAGTGGGAGAGGGTATAGCTCAAGTGGCAGAGCGCACGCTTAGCATGCAGGAAGTTCTGGGTTCGATCCCCAGTACCTCCTCTAAAAATAAATTAATAAACCTAGTTACCTCCCTCTCCCCCCTAAAAAAGCAAAATGAATAAATAAGGTGTATCCGTATACATTGAAGCCCATTAAAAAAAAAGAAAAAGCAGAGATGAAACAAGTAACTTATGATATAGCTCAGCTCCTAGACTTGTTGGCAGTAAAATTTTGAGAGTTCTAGGGGAAATATTGTCTCTAATTAAAGGTGTCCTGTTGGAGTCTCTGGGCTGTTAGAAGTCTTAATAAAGGCTTAATATGAACCGTGACACATAGAGGCACTAGTGTAGGAATCAGGAAAAATGGGAGTAGACGCAAAAAAGATGTGATCTGGTGTTCCCGGGGAAATCTGGCTCCATTTAGGAAAACAACTACATATAGATAACATAAAACAAATACATATAGATACAGAAAAAGAACCCCGAGAAACTTCACAGGAGACACACAGCACGTAATCAGTCTCCAAGTGAGATAAACATGCAGTCATTTCAGGAGAGGGAGCAAGTGCGTGAACGAGCCCAGGCAGGTGTGACTGTCGGTGACCCGGCCCATCTCCAGACCCAAAGGGAGGGGCCGGCAGAGCCCAGCAGGTGTGCAGGCAGCGTCCACAGAGGAGGAAGAACCCCCTGGCTGGCGGCTTTGCCTCTAGTCGGCGTCTGTCTTCTCCTCGCCAACGTTAACCTTCAATGCTGCAGACGGAAGACGGAGAATTCTGCACTTCACATCTCATTAGTTCAGTAAGATTCCAATTTCATGTCCCGAAATTTCTCATGTTATGTCCCTCCCAGTTAAGGGGGCACAGATTCTTTTTTCAGTATTGCAGAGACAGACGAGTGTTCAAAACTCCTGCGGCAGGTGGCTCCGTGAGACCGGTCGTAGTCCCTGATTTGGCATTTTGTTGCTCTGTCTTTACAGTCGATTAAGGGGAGCACTTCTATACAGCAGAAGCCAGGAACAGGTGTCATACAAATGGTCTAAGTCTCTTCTATTCCAGAAACACTGAAACACAGCGCATATTCCCGGTCCTCAGGCCCGACCTGGCCGTGGACCAGAGCTAAGCCCTCCAGGCCTGTCTGGCCTTCCTGGTCCGCAGTGAGACGTGCCCATCAGAATGTGCAGGGGCTCAGAGCAGAGACCCCAGGTGGAGGAGACAGCCCACCGTGGTGCCCTGGGGGCGGCCGGGAGCCCTCCCAGCGTCTCTGTGGGCCTTTGTCTCCACTTTGCCTGAGGCACGTTATGCAAAGAGCCTGACATTACAGTTTATCAAATGTTCTTTCTAACCAACTCAGTGGTCAGCTCCATGAAGACAGGACCCCTTTCCCATTGATTGGTCTGTATATATATATATACCATGAGCATCTGAGACAGGAGATCATTAAATACGAACAGGCCGGGGTGGACACGGAGGCCCAAGCAGGACTTGCCCCCAGACACATCTTGACAGCTCTCCTTTTAGAAGATTCATTCCTGAGGCGGGTCAGTTTCCGTGTCTTTGTTTTATATCGGCTTGCAGGCCTGGAGGAAGGCCACGGAGAAGAGAAAAGCTTCGCGCAGAGTAATAGGTAGGAATTCTACTCGACTTACATGAAAAATGAGGTCAAATCTTGCTTTGGATGTTAGTGGACTCCAGCGAGGGGCCTGTAATGAATGGCAGTTGGTGCCCACAGAGGCCAACATCTGACCACCTGCCACCAACATCAACGGTGAAGGCAGGTGGGAAAGGGGCCCACGCAGAACTTTCCCACCTGTCCTCCCCCATACCGGGCTCTGAACATCGGTGACTTAAAATAGCAGTTGCTTAAGAGGAAAAGGAGAAAGACCAGAACCTTACTTAGAGGGACGCGGCCACCGTCTCTGACATCACCAGGAGTAGGCGGAGCCTGTCTGGGAGGAGTGAGGGAGATCTTTACAAAATCCATCACCAAACACAGTCCAGTAAATCCAGCTGCCAGGACTGTGGCTAGGAGGGTCCACGTAAGGGGGCGTAACTGCGGCATGCATGGATGTTGGGGACCCCATCAGTATCTGCTCTGGGACGAGGAGGTAACTGAGCATGAATCTGAAGTGACCCCTCTTCATAAAATGCCCCCTTCAGGCAGTTTTAAGGTCTACATCCATAAAACAAACCATGACTCCCAGATTTTTCCACTGTGGCCAATATTGTATGCATATTGAATGCATTTTTTTAACTTTTTTTGAGTTATAATCATTTTACAATGTTGTGTCAAATTCCAGTGTAGAGCACCATTTTTCAGTTATACATGAACATACATACATTCATTGTCACATTTCTTTCTCTGTGAGAATGCATGTTTTAAATATTGAATAAATTCATTATCAGCAAAAAAAAAAAAAAACGCCCCGTTCAGTGCAGGAACGTATTCCACACAGTGCGCCTTGCACCACCCCTGGGACCGCGAGCTTGGTCAAAGCACCCGCCCGGCACGGTTGGAGCGGAAGGAACAGCGGACCACCCTGGGTTGGGGTTTTTCTTTGCCCTGGTGGTTGCTGGCTTTTATGGGATCTTGAGCAAATCACTTTGTCCTTCTTCCATCCAGCTGCCTCATCTGCAAAATGGGAAGAGGCTCTTTACAGCTCCCGTGTACCTTTTCTGCTATATTTTGTATTCACTGATGTATTTAACCACTTATGCGTCCTTTCGCCCACAGTTTTATTGAGATATAATTGACACATAACTTACCTGTTCTTCCAACAGACACGTGTTGCGTATTTAAGACGTACCAAGCCCTGTTCCAGTTGCTGGTAAAAGCATAGCCAAGACCACTGTTCTCGTGGGGCTTGTGTCCTTGTGGAGGCAGCACTGAACACACACGTGCACACGCGCCACATCCAAACACACACGCGCACACATTCGTACTTGTGCATGGGCACACACACTCAGGTACGTGCACACACAGATGACGTATATAAAGATGTGTGCGTGCGTACATGGTAGACGCATTCCTGCCATCTCACATGATGTGGATCCACTGGAAGAAAATTATTAAAAAAGAATCTGGGGTGATAGGAAGCTTGAAAGTTAGAAGGACAGAGCAGTGCCGAGTGATGGAGCGCAGGGAGTGGGGGACGCTGTGGGAAGAAGCTCCGGTTTTATTCCAGCTGCCGTGGGGCGCCGCCGGGAGACTGGGGAGGGGACTCGCAGAGCTCTGTCTGCGCTTACCAGACTGCCACTGGATGTGGCTTAGAGGGCGTAGATCCGATCCTGTTCCCTGATTTTAATGATGAGGAAATAAAATCCAAGTCGCTTAAGGGATCACCCAAGCCAGAATTGGGACCTAGTCTCCAAACTCCCCACCCGGGGGGGCTCTTTCCATTCAGACTCCTCTGGTCCTGCAGCGACTGGCTGGTTCTTCCCACCCCCGACCCCATGCGCCTCAGCCAGCGGCCCGGCTCGGTTCCCTCCATTCCTACGGCCACCAGCTTCCCCAGCTCTGGAGCCCACTCTGCGGCTGCCCAGAGCTGTTCACCCAGCGTGGACCAGTCCGTCGTCCACGGGGTGAACTGGGGCATCACAGCACAGACGGGCTCCCCAAGCGGGCGTTAAGCTGCAGAGAGTTCTACGGCGTTGCCTTTCCCGCCGGCAGCCGTCACATCTTCCTCCCCACCTCCCAAGGACATGGGTCCAGGAATCCCTCCCCAACAGGATCTGGAGGGCTGACAAACTCACTGGGCTCCAGGGGTGACCCGGGTAAAAAGAAGGAACTGAGAAAGTGACAACCCCGCTTTCATTTGCAAGAGAAAGGCCCCTTTGGGCACAGATGTTCCTGGAAAGTCCAAGGGAACCTCTGCTGTCCAAGGGGACACCTTGGGGGAGCTGGTTGGTTAAGGAAACGGGCTTCTCAAAATCTGATGAGTGGTCCACCTGCAACAAACCACTTGGGAGCCTGTGAAGATGCAGAACCCAGGGCCCACAGAGGCTTGCTAAAATCAGGCTCTTGGGGCCCACTCGCTTTGCAAATGTTCCCTGACCAACCCATTTCCAAAGTAGGCTCCTTGGCTTCAGCGATTGAATGTCCCAGTCTGACTGAGTCACCATAATTAACCCAACTAAACGTATTAGAAATTGTTACCCAAAAGGTACTGGATTGTGAGAATACAGGTAAGAGTGAGAACGCCGGAGAGGCCCTAACAGTGGCAGACATGCTTCTTTGGCAGAAGTGGACCCTCAGTTCCTGTGTGCTGTGTGCACCCCCTATTCCCTCTGTAATAGTGTATTAGTCTAACGAGGCAGTCGGAGCTCTTGGACCTAAGGCAGGGCTGGCAAACGTTCTTCTGAAAGGGATCAGGTAGTGAATACTTTGGGTTTCTTTGGCAATTACTGAATTCTATCACCGAGGAGGCCGTGTGCAGCCTTGGAGAATACAGAAGCGAATGAGCATGGCTGTGTGTCAAACTTTATTTACAAACCAGGTGTCAGACAGGATTTGGCAATGAGTCATAGTTCACCCCCAGCCACCCCAGTCCCAGTCTAAGGTGTTACACCCTGGAACTCAGTTCAGTCTTCAGATCCAAATTATATGATCCCCAGTAAAAGCCCCAGACCTAGAAGGGCGTGCTCATTCTCTCTGGCATGGCCCTAGGAGGCTTACACTGTGAATCACAGGGAGTGGCCACAGCATGTGTGTGGCAGACACTAGTGTGTTCACAACAAGAGCCAGAACAAGTTGCTTGGAATTCTGCACTAGGGGGACAAGATCTGTGTGTGGCCAGAGGTCCGCTCACCACCCCCTGAAATTATGTACAGAGGAGGATGAGCGTGATGGTGATGCATCTGGAATATGGACCAGCAGCACTGTATGCAATAGCCAAGTCAGGGAAGCAAGCTAAGTGTCCATCCACAGATGACTGGATAAAGATGTGGTATATATATGCAATGGAATATTACTCGGCCATAAAAAAGAATGAAATAATGCCATTTGCAGCAAGATGGATGGACCTGGAGATTGTCATTCTAAGTGATGTAAGCCAGAAAGAGAAAGATAAAAAAAATGACATCACTTATATGTAGAATGTAAAAAGTGATAATAAGTTAACTATAAAACTGACACAGACTCACAGACATAGAAAACAAACTTAAAGTTACCAAAGGGGAAGAGGGGGAAGGGATAAATTGGGAGTTCGGGATTAGCAGATACACACTACTGTATATAAAATAGATAAACAACAAGGTCCTACTGTACAGCACAGGGAACTATATTCAGTTTCTTGTAATAACCTATAATGGGAAAGAACATATATATATATATATATGTGTATAACTGAATCACTGTGCTGTACACCAGAAACTAACACAACATTGTAAATCAACTACACTTCAATAAATAAATAATAAATAAACAAACAACTCACATATGGCCCTTGGGGGTCCTCACAGCAGCACGATCCGGTAGATCTCCCTGCCATGGAGATGTTCCAGCCACGCCGTCCAGTAAGGCCCCCACTTGGCACCCGTTACAATTGCCCACTTGAAAAATGGCTGGTTCCACTGAGAAACTGAATGTTTGATTTCCTTTCATTTAAATTAATTTATATTTTAAAAGCCACATATGGCTAGCCCACCATATTGTACAGTCTAGCTTTAGGAAGAATTTAAAATGCTTAACTTGAAGAGAAAGGGCCTGGAGAAGGTTATCTCTTCAGCATTTTTGACATGTCATGCACAAGGAGGGGCACATTTTTACTGTTTTTTAAAAAGTGCTACCACATAGGAGGCATCCTGTTCAATCCCTGGGTCCTCAGGAAAGCAGGCAGCTTTCTCTTTGGGTCCTCAGTCCTGGGACTACAAGTCCAAATGACTCAGGCACAGCTTTCTGACCTTGACTTAGTGCAGTCTGTAGATCTGCCCAACAAAGTCCTGGAAGTTCTGTTGGAGGCACCGACGTCCTTGCCAGCACCCCTGAGTGGCTCCTCTGTTTCTGCTCCTCTCCACACAGACTCTTCTCTGCTGGTACCCGCTCCCAGCCTCGGAGAGGTCCCCTGGGGTAGGCCCCCACCCATGGCTACTCTCTGCTCTCAGATCCTTCTAGCCTTAAGTCACCTCCTAGAGGTCCTCTGAGTGACCTGCCTCACATCCTGCCCTCTTTCGCCTCCAGCAGCAATGGCTGGAGTTCCAGAAGCTCAGAGGTGCCTCCAGGAACTGGGAGAAGGGCAATCCCCCATCACACAGCGCCAGGACCGAGACATTCTCCCCTTCCTGAGCCCCGTGTGGCAACAACGTAATGTTCACCGTCACAGCCGACGTTTACAGGAACCAAGTCTATGAAGTAACGGAGCAGGATTTGAACTCAAGAAATTAGACTCCACTCTGTCCAGTATCTGCACAACCTCCGCAAGCAAGGGCCAGCCTTCTCGGACACTTGTGCGACGGGGGTTGTGTGCCCCCGAAATTCCTGTGCTGAAATCCAACCTCCAGGAGCTCAGAACCGGACTGTTTTTCTGGAGACATGGCCTTTAGAAGAGGTGACTGAGTCGTGAGGCTGGGCCCTAATCCAGTCTTATAAGGAGAGGAGATTAGGACCCGGACGCACACAAAGCGGGGACCGTGTGAAGACCAGGAGAGAAGACGGCCGTCTGCCGGCCCAGAAGGACGCAGCCCTGCCGACACCTTGATCTGCGACCTCCAGCCCCCGCAGCGGCGAGGACACAGGCGTCTGCTGGCTCAGCCGCGTAGCTGGCTTTGTTACGGCAGCCCTCGCAGGC
Organism: Vicugna pacos; assembly: GCF_048564905.1. Taxonomy (NCBI): domain Eukaryota; kingdom Metazoa; phylum Chordata; class Mammalia; order Artiodactyla; family Camelidae; genus Vicugna; species Vicugna pacos. Next base: position 24,478,893 of record NC_132997.1, on the reverse strand, counting down.
TAGTACACGTGGTCTGAGGCTTCTGCTTCCTCGTTGTCGCTGGTTGGCAGAGGAGAACGCACATAAAGTCAGCCGCCATCAACTGTGATCCTCCACTGGAAAAACAGGGAATTCACGAGGTGCTAAAGCAGACTTTTTCAAAGCCTCAGAACAACCACCAAAAAAATAACCGGTGGTTTAAAATCAAATCTTTAGACACACATCATAGAATAAGCGTATGTAAACAAAGTCGGCAGCTCGGTTTTTATCTTGAACTGGAAACAGGTCCTTGATGAGCAGTCAAACCGCCCCCCATCCCCAAGGTGACCTTCAAAATGGCTCAGCTTTGCACTTGGGAGGCGAGGCCCTGTGTTGGCGGCCCCGGGGAATCAGTCGCATCCAGCCGGCGTGAAGACTTCTGTGTACCTGGCCTCGGGATTACAGGGCATGGTGCGGGCCCAGCCAGGCACTCGCTCATCTGTTGCGCATCGGGTCAAATTACTGTCAGAACTGCAGCCTTGCCGGGGAGCGGGGAGCGAGAGGCAGGCTGGGGCTGCCGGCTGCGCTGAGCTGAAGCTCCCTGGCCTTTCGCAAAGCATGCCTCGCCCTGGTGCAGGGTGCAGAAGGGGATCCTGGCCTCACAGCCCTGTGCGGTGAGGGGCCGGGCAGAATAAGGCCCCTCCCCGTCACTCTCGGAGGAAAGAAACAGCCCTGACTCCTTCACCAGTTTCTACTGCGTTCGGTTCTGGAGGAAAGAAACGTTCAGGCGACCCACCCCAATGATTCGCAGTCCCTAAGGTTTGGTTTCTCCCACCCTTGCTCTTGATCTGGATCTGACTTTGGAGGAGAGCCCTTCCCCACGGTCTAGAACGGAGCCTCCCCAGGGGCCCTCCTGTCGGAGGCTGAACTCCGTGGCCATCTCCCATTGAGGAGGCTGGCCCCGCGCCAGAGTGCACATGACCAGAAGCCAGGCCTTGATTTTGCAGGAAATATTTCTAACAAACTATCTCCTTTCCTTATGCTTTATCCAACGAATATTCTTAAAACTCAGAGGACAGATATTTTCTGCTAATTGCTGTTGTTTTCTCCACAAATAGCAAACAACTGCACAATTCACAGCTAATTAGTAGCCGTGAGCTTAGGTCTACTTGAAGCGTCCCTGGAGGGGAGTGCAGAACAGCACTGCGGGCCCGAGAAAACTGGTTGGGTCACGTGTTCCTGAGGCAGATCCTAACAACGTGAGAGTGAATGGATTCCATCGTGTGGCTCACCACCGGAAGACGGCCAAATTCTGCAGTGCTGGACAGGGCAGAAATCTCTGAAGGAAGGAGAATCCAGCCTACCAGGGAATTGGGGCCTGGAGGCTCAATCCTCACGTCTCTTCCCCAGCAAGGATGTGCGGGCATTCTGCGGCAGAGACGCTGGTGGGTGGCAGAAAGCGTGGTGCCCCGGCACTGCAGCAACAGAACAGTCACCCTCAGAACCGGGAACTATGAAGAACACGCTCGTCACTCTTATGATGGTGGCCATTATAATCAAGAGCAGTAGCAGCAGCAGATACAGCTTTTGGAGCATTTTACTCCATGTCAGGAAGCTTTAGACACAATATCTAATAAAATATTGATCGTAGCTTTTTTAGATAGATATTATTACCCCCCTTTTTATGGATGGCAGATTTGAGGCTCAGAGAGGGAAGTGAACTTTCCCAAGATCACACAGCTAGGAAGTGATCAGGGCAGAATTCATATCCAGTGTGTCTGACTTCTAAGTTCTTGCACAGGACACCTGTCCACTCCTCCCGCTGCTCCCTTCTGTGTTCCACATAAATATTCCTCACCACCCCACCCCTGTGAGTTGTAACTGGAACCCTGGTTCAGTTTTCAAATAGAATTCATACACTTAACAAATGTTACTCAAGTGCCTTCTGCGTGCCTGGCTCTGTTCGAGTGGCTCGAGGAGTGTGGGAAAATGTAGAGGGGAAGGCAGAAAGTCTTTCACTGTCTTTCTGTCTCCTGTGTTAAGGAATTCAGAAGCATAGGAGGAAAAAGTAGAGGACAGTGAAGGTCCAGAGTGAGGAGGATGGGGGAGAGTGGGCCTGGCTCCTCAAAGTGTCCAGATCACTGATTCCAAGTGGTGACATTCTCATCCACAGAAGTAGCAGGTGAGAACACTGGCTTACGGCTGGTGGTCTTTGAGGAGCTCTGGGAGGAAGGAGGGCAGAAGACAGAGACGAGCAAGAAGGAAAGACTCCGCAGATTCCAGCTTGCGGGCAAGATCGGACCGCAGGCCAAGTGCTAGGCTGACGACCATAGGGGTGGCTTGTGCGCCTTTACATGAACCCCAGAGGTGACCGCTAGGAGGAGCTCACGTTCTCCAAGGATGTGTCGAGTCACCTAGCACCACTTTCCTTTTTTGGGTGAGAATTCCTCAGTCGTAGCTCAGGAGTATAGAGTAGACACTGTATAGCCGGACTTCACCCGACCTCGTCTTATAAGAAGCTTGAGTGGAGAAACAAGGATTGAGAGCAAGACACGTAAGGGTTAGAATAACAGCCCCCAAAGATGTATGTCGAATAGCTCTGACAACCCCCAAGGGAGATTTCTCAGGCCCTCTCGCTGGGCTCGGTCTGCTGGATAGCTTTATCAGTGACTTTGATAAAATCATGGAAGTTTACATTTGCCAAAATTGTAAATGACCCAAACTCTAGGCGGGATAATGATGTTTTGTGTGGTAAAACCAGGGTCCAAAAAGATCTGTCTGGCTAGAAAGCAGGGTGAGATACAGCAAGAAATGTAACAGGAATAAGTGTAACATGCCCACGTGGACTCGCAAATTACAGGAGCAGGCTGGATGGAGGGGATGGTGCAGCCTGCCAGCCACGTGTGTGAAAAGGACTTCCACCGGTGATAATTGTGGCATGGGTAATTTGCACGATGAAGCTATCGAAAATTTGTATTTAATCCAAGTTATGTAATAGCATACAATAATTTGAATTTAGAAGTTGACAGCTTTGTCCTTTCCTGCAGTGATCAGATTCTACTGGTGATGTCTTGTGGGGCCGTGTTTTAAGAGACGCAAGGATGAGTGGCAGCCATGGCTGCAAGAAGACCCCAAATCAAGTTCCCTAAGACGTGATAGAAACTTGTTAGATTGTTACCTTGTTAGTCTGGAGAAAAGGGACCTCCAGATATTTGACTGTCTATCTAAATAGAAAAGGTGTGAAATTGGTTTTAAGAAGGAGAATTAGGACCACCATCGATGTATGTGTATGTGAATCTAGGTCATAAATCAGGATAAAAAGAGTTTTCGCTCAGAGCTCTCCAAAGAGCTCTAGACTTCCACAAAAATAGGGAGTTTTGCATTAATAGAAAGACGACTAATATTTCTGAAGCACCAACCAGACACTGCAGTTTCTCACGTGCTCTTACTTAACCTGCACAATAATCCTGAAAGTTATGCCTTCCACCCATGTTTTATATGAGGAGACAGGTTCGCAGAGGTTCAGTCACATACACAAGGCACACAGTGAATGGCAGAAGAATGAAGTTTCAGCTCCAGGTCTGCCCAGTACCCAAATCCATGCTCTCCTCGGGCATGTTGCCTAGGGAGCCTTCTTAAGGAGGGCTCTCTGCACCTCAGATCGCTAGTAGTAATATAAAAATGACAGTAATAAGAGCTAGTGTTTATTGACTGCTTACTTTGTACAGGCACTCATCTCAGCATCTTACACAAAGCAGTTCATTTCACAGCCATTATACCCATTTTCCATATGAAAGTCAAGGCACAGACAGGCTGGGTAACTGGCCCAGGGAACTCTCCTACCCAGTGCTTGCATTCGGGCAGTCTGGCCCAAGAGCCCACATTTTTTTGCTGCTTCTCTGCATTCCCAGCATTAGTGAAAGGCTGCTGGAGTGTAGTCAGGACTTCTGCCCAAGGATGTGAGAGCTTAGTATCTGAGGAGGATCATTTTACTTTTACTTCCAGCTTAAATTCCAGTTCCTTCCTTTGCATTGACTTTGGGTTGTAAGACAGTTGCCTCCGTGCTGACGTCGGTGTAGGGCAAGTCTTTTGTTACCCAGATGTTCGAGGACAGAGCACCGCACCTGCGACCTCAAGGAGCATGGTGAAACTCGCAGTGTTAGGAAATTGAGATGATTGAATACAGCCCAGAATTTGGTAGAGCAGGAAGGCCCATCAGGAAGTGCCTGAGAACACAGCTCCTGGGGTGCAGGCCTGGGTATAGGATGGGAGGGAATGAGAGCAGGAACTCAGGTGCCCCCTGCAGCTTTTGCTAAGCTAGGAACACCCTTGAATCTCAGAGAACCACCAGAGTCTTCTTCCAGGGTACCCAGTGCGTGTCTCCAGTCAATAGTCAGGGCCAAGCAGTATGAATCTAGACTGTTCCTAGGGGCCAGTCTAATTTATCTTTAGAAGAGCTGTTGGTGTATGCCAACGAAATCCGTCCAACTCTGAAGAATTTGATGATGTTCATTTGGATGGAGGCAGTTCTGGCTGTTTGTGTGAGGGAGAGAGAGAGGCACAGAAAGGAAAACCGCCTTCAAAAATCAGCAGACACACATCCACACACCAGTCTTCTGATGCCAACCTTGGAAAACTTCATCATTAATATAAATCAGTTCCTTCCGAAACGGCGCACTATGGAATTGACTGTATCCATAAACATTTCTGTCTTTGAGACACAACAAACTTTCATTTCAACTTTTGCAAAATTGTTCTCCTTAGTAAAACCCTGATTTTTCAGCCCCTGCTGAGTTTGTGGCATTTCTTTTTCTCCGCGTTCAAGATCAGGAAAACGTAGCCTGTTCATCTGACGTTCAATTACACGAATCTTTACATCTCTTCAGTTTGAAGGAAGCTGGTTTTTTTTAAAGTAAAAACCCATTGATAAAGCCAGAGGGGAAGCTTTTAGGATAACTTCCCTGAATTTTTCTTTCTGAAGACAAATTATGCCCGTGGTTTTAAATAGTTCGGGCACAGCTCCTGAATACAGCAGAGAGCATTGCCCACACTTCTGCATAATTAGTTGCAGGGAATATACCCTAAATCCGCATACACAGTCCTGCAAAATCCAGGGAAACAGGTCCCTTATGCTCAGCACCCCACACAGGCTCCTTCCACAATCACTGAGCAGGAAGTGGCCAAGGAACCATCGCAGCAGGGTCCGCGTGGTTTCCTCGCTCTGTCCAGCTGGCCGCATGGCTGAGTACCTGCTCTCTCCGTGGTAAAGGTAATCCACTTTACCTGGCACATCAGCCACCACGAAGCATTCACTAACATAAGTGCAGAGAGTAGGGGAGTGAATTGGAAGCACCTAACTCTAGACCCAGTCCTGCTCCTAACTCACTCCACAACCCTGGGCAGAACTCAGTCACCTCTGGGCTCGAGCTTCCCCACGTCTGAACAAGGGTCTCTAACATCCCCGCCAGCGTGGGTAGTCCGGTTTTACGATATCCACCTGCTAAACTTCCTAGCAGTATAAACATGCTGATGCTGCCAAACATGCCTGAATGTCAGGAGCTGAGTTGTGCTCGTCTATTCCCCAGAAACTTTGGGGTCAGGCGCTGTCCTAGGTCCTGACGGGCACAAATGTGACTGGGGCACAGGCTGCTTCTTCCAGGAAGAGACACTGATGCAGACGGCTGCTACGAAACTCCGGGGAGACGTGAGGGAGCTGGACACAGAGCACTGTGGGGACAGGTTTGCAGGTTGCAGAGCTGGAGGTCGAAGGGGAAGCCCTGGAGGAGGAGATGCCGGTGGTCCTGTGAAGGGGCCAGCAGTGGAGGGGTGTCTCTGAACTTCTGAAGCCCAGGAGAACCAAGTTCAGCCCAGTGCAGAGAAATGCCTTGATCCCTAATGAGGCGGGACCTCGCCTCTGTGCTCCACTGTCCTAGCTGGACCCCGTGATGGGAGCTCTGAATTCCTGCAGCCAACTTTAGAAGACAGAGCATTAGGACAAACTATTGCTCTCACTCCTCTGAGAAAGGCCCTGGACAGCAGATCTAACATAAGTGACAAAGGGACTAAAGTTAGACTAAAGGACATTTGGAATCCCCATTGTGTAACTCAACTATCCCATATACTGTTGTTGTGTGTCTGTGGAGGGATCTGTGAGGCCGCTGTATGAAACAGCTCACTGTACACTGCATTACTCCCTTCAAAGCTTGGGCTTTGAACATTGCCATTCTGCCCAATGACCAAATGCCTCTGCCTTTCACTGTGACAGAAGCAGGGACCACCCTGGTCATGGTCCCAGGCCTCAGTCTCGAGCCCTGGACTTACTATTGCAAAGTTGGGAGACGGGCCGGGACAGAGAGGAGGGCTGCTCACCCAAGGTCTTCAGGAAATTCGGTCAGATTTTTGGAATGTCTGCCCGTCGTCTCTCCTGCATGGATAGAATCACAGGTGGGAGAGCAAAAGTGGGCTCAACTGTTGAACAAGGCTCTTCTCTTGTTGAACAGTTATTGGCAATGTGAGCTAAATGTGTCTCTTTCTCCCACGCCAAAGCCCCAGGCAAATAACCACCCACTGGGAAGTAAGTGCGTCCGGCCAGCAGGTGCATGCAGCTGTGGGGCTCAGTTCTAGGACTCCGGTGGGCACCACTGGGTCCCACATCACCCCACCATTCTTACAGAGTCTGAGCTTCAACTTCTTTTAGAAGGTCCCCAGATCATCCATGCTTTCTCTACTGTGAAACAAATGCTGTTGGCTCGTGTGTTGTAAAAATGTATTCCTGGTCGGGAGAGGAGCTACCTCAGCGGTAGAGCACATGCTTAGCATGCACAAGGCCCTGGGTTCAATCCCCAGTCCCTCCATTAAAAAAAAAATGTATTCCTGGTTCAACTCTGGACAGCTTAGTGAAGCTCAGAATGAGTCCTTACTGAAGTGGAAGTAGCAAAAAAGGCAGCAAAATAGAAAAAGCCCAGCGTTGTTGTTTTCTGGGACCTGTTGACCGAGTGCTGGGTGCGGTGTCCCTCTGCTTCACAGCGGGATGTGCCTCATTGCAGCAAGAGGTGGTCTCTTCCTGAACCACTGGTCCCATCTCAGCACGGACGGTTCTCATTAGAGCCCGTCTTCAGCCTGTCTGCCTCCTCCCTGCACAGGAGAGGACTCCCATCTCGCAACAGATGGTCCTGTGGTGTCTTCCTGCTACGGAAACCTTTGTGTCCAGTCTCACTGGGTTAAGTGCATTACTGTAAGCAAAGATTCTCCGAGCAGCTTTATTCTGTGTGGCAGATATTTGAATGAACTCCCTAGCGCAAGTGGAGTGGTTTCTGACATTGAGAGGTTGTTTCAGATTGGGAGGAACTGCACAGCGATTCTGGGGCCCCCTCTTTCCTAAGCGGCCAAACTGCTTCAGCTGGCATTCTAGTCTCCATACGTAATAGAAGCTCTTGGTCCTTTCTGTCTTTGCTGCTTCAGTCTTTACCACTGGATGGAACACAGAACTGGTTGACTGTAACCATCAGGTTAGCCAGGAGCAAGCACTCCCGCTGCTTTTTGCAGACAATTTTGCTGTTTGGTTGTGCCTGCAAAACCAGCTGAGCCCCAAACAAGGACCACGTTCCTCTGGAGGAGGCTGTGAAATTCCTAGTTAGTGGGACACGTGTGCAATCTGTGCTTCTTAAGTGGTCCCTCACCAAGACGTGGTTAGGACTTGACCATTCCTGGGGGGGAGTCTCAGGGAACAAGATTCTTTGTGAGCTGTGGATGCCTTCATGTCTCTCGGCCCTCTTTCCAAAAAGGTCATCACCACTAACATCATGGAGACATGTTGTATGGATTTTGCCACATTTTAAGAATTTCTTTAGAAAAAATAAAGTGAGAAGAGAGAGCATGAACTTTTGGATCCAAACTTAGTTGCACCTGAGAATCATTTGGAAAAAAAAATTTAAATACAGCACAGTCACATTTTAATGCAAATTTGTAGTCACAAAATATTATGACTAATGTTCCATTTATGCACAAAGTTTCAAATAATGTGACTCCCTTGAGATTTTAAAAGTTAAACAAGAATCACAGTGTCAACTCTGGGAGGCCAAGAGAACGATAAAGCCAGGTGGCAGTGTTAACATTAGCTGACAAACAGAAATACAGTGTTGCTGTGGGAAAACAAATCAAGATTTGTAAATTTTGAATTATGGAATGTTGCCAAAAATGTGACCCTCATATAAACTGCACCATTCTGTACAGAATCCTAGGCCCTTCACAGGACTGTATGATTGGCTGTGTCTAGAGTTGAATCCGAGCAATTCGTATTTTTAAAAGCCCCCTGGAATTTCTAAGACTGGTGGTCTATGCATCATTGTTTAAAAACCAGTGGTCCTTCATAAAGGAATAAGCACATTCATTCTGTAAAAAAAATTAATTAACACATATTATGGGCTAAGTTCTGGGGATATAAGATAAAATAAAAATATAGTGACCATGTGGGAGCTTACGTTCTAGTGAAGAGTTCAGATGATTAAATAAGCAGTTCCTGGATGCACCTGGAGATCATCATTCTAAGTGAAGGAAGCCAGAAAGAGAAGGGAAAATACCATACGATATCATTCATATGTGGAATCTAAAAAAAAGAAAGAAAAGAAAAAGAAAAAAGAGGACACTAATGAACTCATCTACAAAACAGAAACAGACTTGCAGACACACTAAACAATTTTATGGTTACCAGGGGAAAGGGGGTAGGAAGGGATAAATTTGGGAGTTTGAGATTTGCAAAGGTTAACCACTATGTATATAAATAGATGAAAAAACAAATTTCTTCTATATAGCACAGGGAACTTTATTCAGTATCTTGTAATAGCCTTTAATGAAAAAGAATATGAAAACAAATATATGTATATATGTATATATATATATATGCATGACTGGGACATTGTGCTGTTCACCAGAAACTAACACGTTGTGACTGACTATACCACAATCAAAAAAACTATTCAGTTACAATAAAGGGTCCTACACATATGACAGGGCATACAGGGCATTTGGGGACATGCCAGGGCACTTCACTGAAGCGGGTCTATGAAATGATTCTCAATGGATGGAAAGAAACCAATTAAAGGAGGAAGAGTGTTTCTGCGTAGCAGAGAATCCATTGAGGCCCAGAGCAGAGCAGGAAAGAGCACTGGATTCAAGTGACGGAAATGAGTTCAAGGTGGCGTAAATTCAGAGTCGGGGTGGAGAAATGGCGATGGATGAAACTACTGCACGGGCGAGGGCCAGGTCAGGAGGGACCTGCTAAGCCTATGGGGAGCCTGGCCGTCCTCCGAAGGGAAAGTGAGGGAAGAGGAGGCCCTCTCTGACTGTAGCACGCATCATGGGACGGGTTGAGTTGGACCGTGGAGGGAAGTTCAGGTTCCTCTGTCCATGGTCCAAGTGGGAGGGGACAGAGGCAGGGGGCAGGTAGCGGTCACTGCAGTAGGATATTTAGAAGAAATACTCTACAGACCTTGGTGATGAATCAGATGGGAAGAAGAAAAGAGAGATGCTAAGAATGATTCCCAAGGACCTGGCCAGTAGAAATGTGCATAGTGGTACCTGTCCTGACTGAGGACTGAGCTGGGAGATGTTGCCTGCACTAGGGAAGGCTGAATTTGTGGTGTCTGGGGTGTCCAGGAGGCAGATGGTACCAGGTAGGAGATGTGTCTGGACTAGAAAGTCACCGGTGGGCTTTGAAACCATAACAGTAGATGAGATTGCTCAGTGACTGTTTGCAGGGTGAAAAGAGGAGCCATCAGAAGAGATCTCTGGGAAAATGCCAGTGAAGCCTGGTGGAGGAAGCCTTGAAAGGGTGTGGAGAGATGGGAGGAAACCAGCTGGAGTGTGCTGAGTTGGAAGCCAAGAAGGGTGTCAACCGTGGAGGAATAGTCAACCATGCCCGAGGCTCCCAAGAGTAAGATGAAGACCAGAAAGTGCCTATTAGATTCAGCAACTGGAAGATCATGGGCAATTGATCTAGGGGTTTGGGTGAGTAATGGGAGGAGACGTTGGATTAGAGTGAGCTGAAGAGAGAGAAAGGTGGTCATGGGGGAGGGGCATGAATGCAGATGACTGTTCTAAAAGCTTGGCTCTGAAAGAGAGAGGAAAAGGGGCTGCCGACATGCTTGCTCTTGCTTTGGGAGGTATTTTAAGGTTGGTGAGGCTTAGACGTATTTAAATGGTGATGGAAAGAACCCAGAAGAAAGGGGTGGGGTGGTCATTGGGAGTGTTCACTGAGGAGTGAGCACAGGCTGCGGGTCTGGCTCCACCACTGTCTGGTTGAACTTGAACTTGAGTGCGCCGCCTAATCTGGACTACAGCATCCTTACCTGTAAGTGGTAGGGTTTCTCTGTGTCTGTGGTTTTCAAACTGCACCCCTTGAAGCTGTCTCAGCGCACTCATGTTTCAGCTTCAACCACAGCAACTTGACCTCCCATGTGTTTTTTTTTTAAACAATTGTTTTTAAACAATTTTTATTTTCGCCATTTAATGCATGTACATACCTTGGAAAAGCCACATGGTAGTAAAAGAATTAGCATTTAAAAAAACAGTAACTCCTGCTCTACACCTGCTCACTCTCGACCACTCCCAGTTCTTGTGGGTATTTATTTCCTTTGGTGTTTCTGCCCATTTACCTAAATTAACCTCTCATCACCGTGTTTCATAAATGTAAACATACATTGGTTTCTGCTCCACCCATCCTCACTTGGCTTGACTCTGTTCCCTCCAACCTAAAGCCACCCGTTTCTGGTTGATCGTGTTTATTATAAGCATGCAGATGTCACCACTTACTTGCTCTCCCCTGTTGAGGACAGCCTGCGTTTCCCCTGCCAGCAGCATTCGCCTCTTTTGTCTCATTTACCTTGATTTCCATTCGTGATTGCAGCTTTTCCTGAAATGTTCCACCGTCTCAAAAACCTGTCAGCACTTTCCCTGTGCTTGCTCAGTCACGAGACTCCTCCCCCAGCCCTCCGTGGCTCCCTGGTCACTGTCCCATCCCGGGATGCTCTGCATCCTCGCCTGTGGTGGAGCCCTGTGCCCTGCTGTTGTGGTTTCCTCTTCCTCGGTTTCCGCCCTGGTTTCTGTGCAGCCGATCCTCCAGGGGCTTGGAGACAATGTCTCCAGTTCTGCCTGACTGAGGGTATCTTTATTTTGCCCTCATATCCCATTGATGGTTGGCTGGTTTTAGAATTCTGGCTTGAAAAAATTTTTCCTTGCAAACTTTAGTAGAAGCCGTTATTGTCTGGCTTCCATTTTTGTTGTTGAGAGCGCTGATGCTACTGTGATGCCCTGTCCTTTGACCAATTCTGTTTCGTTTCTCTCTGGAGCCTGTAAGTCCTATCTTTATCCTTTTACTCGTGGTTCTTTATTTCATTTTCCTTGGTACTTGATGGGCCCTTGCGTTGTGAAGACTCATCCTGTGATTCTAAATTCCGTAATTCTAAAAACTCTCTTGAATCATTTATTTTAGAATATACTCCACTTCATGTTTCCCAGCGTTCTCTTTCTGTTGTTTCTTTTAGGTTAATATTGGACCTTACGTGTTCTTCAATAAAAAAGGAAGAGTGAAAAAATAAAGAACTCTCTCTTTATATTAAAAATATATATTGGACCTTCTGGCTTGACCTCATTTTATCTTTTCTTTCCTTCTCTCTCTCTCTTGCTCTCACTCTTTCCACCTCGAGATTGTCTTGACTTTATCTTCTAATTCTTCTATTAATTCTTTTAATTTGGCTATTCTCTATTTAATTTGCAAGATTATTTCCATCTTTATAGCCATTCATCCTTGTGTCGTGGATGCAATTTCTTCTCTTTTCTCTCTAAGGCTGTTATCTCTCCCACAACCCCAACTGGGTGAACCCTACCTAGCCTTCAAGGTCCAACTCAAAATCCTATTATGAGACCTTCTCCAATCGGTCTGGCTCTCTCCACTAGATTAGAATTCCATAGCATTATTACATTCCACACCATCTAATAGGTAACTTCATTGAAACCTGCATTGCTTCCTAGTGAGGAATCATCCTGTCTCCCCAGCTGTACCATAATCTCTTCAAGAGGAGGGACTGTTTACTTGGTCTGTATCTGCTCCAGTGCCTTGTCTAGAATTGTGACTGTAACAAGTGGTAAGTAGGTTCTTGTTGATTTTAAATAAATGACAAGCCATCCTAATCCCACCAAGCCAGGCTCACCCCAGTCAGTTTATTTAAAGGCATCAAAATCATAGGTATTTGATAAATAATATGAGTGTAGAACTTGGAAGGTTTGATAGTTCTCCCTCCCTTGCACAGTGTTTCATTTGCACCTAATTCAGCAGCAGTAGTTCAGTGACTTGCTTTCATTAAGTCTTCCTTGAAACTCTCAACTTAGATTTCATAGGCAAAGCGCAACTTTCTTTTCTCACTTATATTTCATTGGTTTAGGAAATATTTAATTGAATTACACTCTTAAAACAACCAAGAGCAATTGACATAAGCAGGATTGGAAGCAGACACATTGAAATCTTGGCCAACACGTGATTCAGTCAGTAGGGCGGGGGCGTGTTGAACAGCAACCTGCCGGCCTCAGACCTTTACTCCGCCAGGAGTGAAGGGCACTGGACTGTCAAGTCAGCCAAGTGGAATTCAGTCAAGAGATATCTACCATGCTCTGTTCCTGGTGTACCAAGAAGAAGTCTTTGGCAGAAATGGATTTGTGCTCATCATGCCTCTCACGTGCCCTTGTCATCAAGGGCATGCGCAGGCCAGGTACCCAAGCCAGCTGATGTGGATTAGCACACAGTCTTTGGTCTTAAAACCACACTAGGCTCACTGGCACTGGGGCCAATCATCTTGGTCTCATTAGATCCAAAATCTACCCACCTGGTCTGTAATTCTCTGACCCTAGGTCCTCAAAGGGTCCCAGAGATGGATCCCCACTCACCTCCCACTTAAGTCAGCAGTTTGGGCCGTCACCACACAGCCACATCTGCACACCTCCTGTTCCCCACCACTTCAACAACCAGCACACTTTGGATGAATCAAATATAGATTCTCAAAGAGGAAGTGAGGGGTCCAGCTGACTTTGTGTGGCCCCTGTCACAACATGAATCATTTTTTTATAATAGAGGGAACTTGGAAGTCCTCCCTGTGTTACGTTTCCATAAAAAGGATAACCTCTAAGTTTAGTTAAAATAGATTGACATTAACGACAGGAAAGAATGTTTATATTTCCTGTTGATCGTACTCAGGCAACTGGCATCACTTTGTAGGCACCACAGTCACAGCCATGAATGAAGACGCCCCTGGCCACCGTCCCCAAGGGAAAGAAGACTGTTCTCTGAATCGGGGCTTGAGAAAACCCCATGGAAAACGCAGCCGAAGTACTGTGTGAAAATTGCATTGCAAACAGAAATATCAACCTGCAGTCAGAAGAAAGCTCCGTGCATGTAAAGTCAAAATGGAATCAATCCAGTTGAATTGGTGTCATGGTAAAGTTAGTGATTTGAATGCTTCACCTGTTGCTAGTTTAGAAGCAACATTAAGACACTGAGTTCAGTGAAAGGCGATGAGTGTTCTTCTATGGGTAACCCACAGTTGGGTAATGAACAAAGGCAGAGTTCATTTTAAATTGATGGAAAGAACAAACAAAATTAAATTTAAAATCACATCGTTGGGGAGTGGGTAGAGCTTAGTGGTAGAGCGTGTGCATGAGGTCCTGGGTTCAATCCCCAGTACCGCCATTAAATAAATAAACAAATACAAAAGTAAATGCATAAATAAACCTAATTACCCCCAATAAAGTAAAATCAAATCATGTCAAATCCCCTTTGACTCCTGTTCTCCATTTTCCCCTTTGCTGCTGCATTTTAATGCTATGAGGCATAGGCTGCAGCTGCTCCCCACGCTAGTGTGTTTGGCTCAGTCTAGTTCCATTTTTTTCTCTCTGACTCCGTCCTCACACGCTGGTACATTGGCCACACCAGGCCCTGCCGTGAGGCTGCACGGTGATGGCTGTGGGGGCAGCGTGTGCTCACCAGTCCAGCTCCTTGGCCTGGCTCTTGGGGCGCAGCAGAACGATGCTCTCTGCTCACCGCTCCCTGGGGCCGCTGCAGCTGTGTGTGGAGCCAACCCCTCTCCATGCTCTCTCTGCCTTCTCTGTCCCACAGCCTCCTCTCCCATCTTCTTCTGCCTGGGGAAACCTGCCTTTATTTTTCTTAAGTAGTCTGTCAAATAGCAATGCTCCTTCCCCTAGAATCTAGAACAGAGGCGTTGGGAAACGTTCTTCTGCAGGTGTCTCCTCATCGCCTTCTCTCTTAAGATGCTAAGCTCTTGGATCTGCTCACTCCTCCTGTGCTGGCGCCTCAGACAGCCTGGAGGCAGGACCTGCCACACGGTGAAATGGCCAACTCTAAAGTGGCCTCATGGAGGAAATGTGTAGATCGCTAACACCACGTACATCATAGCCCAAACGTATTCCATGTAGCCAGGAAATGACTGGCGCTGTCTGACCACACAGACAATTCCACTTGGGGGCAAATTTTAAAAAAAACATATTTCAGTGATTCCTCTTCAAGTATTCAGTCTCCTGAGAAGAAAAGGTCTGATGAGTCCCTTCTCTTTCTAACCCTTAGTCATGGGACTGGGCCTCCTTCCGTCAGACAGTCCCACTAGAACCATCAATTCCAGCCCCAACAGAACAGAAGGAAGAACCCGTGGCAGCAGATCCTTGGGCAACCCTTGGTTCAATGGACTAAAGCAGTCGATTGAGAAGCTTGAATAGAAAGATGTTTATTAAAAATAAGAAGAAATAAAAAGGCTCTCCACCCCTCCCTCTATCTGCTAAAAAGTAAATAAATAAACTGGGTATAGGGGGAAAAATATACATGGTCTGTCTCAGCCCGAGAATATAATAACACTGCCTCTCTTTCCTTGTTTTAGGGAATGCTGTCGATTGTTTGGAGACAATGGCTTGACTTTGAAGGTGTTTGTTACCAAGGCAGCACCCTTTGGTGTTCTTTGGACACTCACCAACTACCTGTACTTACATGCAATAAAGACAATAAACACCACGGACGCCTCCGTGTTGTTCTGCTGCAACAGAGCTTTTGTGTTCTTGCTCTCATGGATTGTTCTCAGGGACAGGTTCATGGGCGTGAGGGTAAGTTCCTTCTTCTCTGTCTTCCTCCCTCACTCGGTCGTGCCACCCAAAACCTGCCCATCGGCTTGCTTAGCTCCATGTGCTGGACCGTAAGCCTAAGCTGCTGGCCACTTTCCTTCCGATTCGCAGCAGGAAAGGAGCCAGTTGGAGGGCCGGGTGCTCCGTGTGCCTTGCAACCTTCTTGCTTGCAAACCATCCTAGACAAGCCTTCATTAAAGCGCCTTTCATTTCAAGCATTTTCAGCAAGCATTCTCTAAAGCGTGTGCCGGTCGGGGACCCATGTGACAGGAGTGACGGGCTCACCCCGTCTCTCCAGGCAGCGAGCGGAGCCCTGCCGCCTGAGCTCTCCGCGTAGGCTGTATCTGAAAGCCAAAGGTCGTTCCGCATCCACACGAACGTGCAGCCCTGGGGGGACCTTTGTCTGGACCGTGTGTACAATGCCAAGGCGGGCCAGACCCACTCGGGCTGAGTTCAAACTGGAGGGACCGTTTCACCCCCTTCACACCCCAGACGAAGGGAGAATGAAGTGATATCCCTTGAAATCCCTCTGGTTATTCCATCGGAGTCCGGGTCAGTTCCATGAAAACCAAGTCAAATTTAGCTAGTCAAGTTTCATAACAGTTGTATGAAACACGATAAATGCACTGTCAGATTTCACCCTGAGTGAAAGGAACAGGTGACGTTCAGCCTTGAGGGTCCTGGCGGCTCCTGCTTGTCGCCCTCTGGTGGCCAGGAGCTGCTACTGCCCCATCGCTGCACCCTCAGACCACGGAGGCCGGCCGCGAAGCTGAGTCCCTCTGATGGGCAGCCTCATTAGAGGGAACCGTGCTGGCATCCAGCAAGGTGCAGACTCCAGGCCCTCTACTGTGTCCTTTGCTCACTGGCCTGGGAACAATGCCATCCCCTTAATGGTGGCTTCGCACCCACCTGGTTACTCAAACAGCAGTGGGGACATGAGTCAACCGCCGAAGCGTATTTTTAGCTTGCAGTAGGGGGAAAATTTGTTTTGAAGCTTAGTGTTAATTTTGGAATAAGATCTCAGCTCACTGTCCTACCACCCAGAAAAGCTTTGAGCAAATAACCCGTCTAATATATCCCCGCAAGAAATGAGCTGCGTCCAGCAGCTATCTGCCCAGCAGCCTGCCTGCCTGGACGCTGAAGACTTGCATGTTCCGGGGCCCCTGGTGGCTTCATTTTGATGCAGAGAGCCAGGAGAATTCATGGTGCTTTGGGGGCATGATTCTGATGTCCAAAGCAAATTCCTAATCACACCCTGTCTTCCAAATGGGAAGAGACGCTTCGAGGTTAATTCTGCATCTAAGCAGAAGCAAATGAAGTTGTTGAGGATAAGAAAAGGTGTGACAATACTGAGGCCTCTCAGACTCACAGAGAACAGCGCAGCTCTCCCAGAGCTTTTCCTTGTCGCTATTCGTGGGTAAGAGGGTCTCCTCCTAACATCCCTGAGCCGTGATTCAGTCTAGCCATCCTGGCTACCTGACCAGCGTGGTCTGCGCTAACCATTCTAGACTGAACCGAGTGTCTTGTTGAAGCCTTCAGCGCTAGACCAGCATGGAAACGAAGGTCCAAGGAGCCGGTGTTGGTGGTGGAATTTCGTAACGTGTAAGCCTCGCGCAGCTGTGGGTCCTTCTGATAATCATCGCTTCTCTTAGAAGTAAGTGACCTGTCATCTAAGACGGTCCCACTCCAAGTCAAGGAGGAGCACCTGCTTCTCATCTGCAAGAGTTCACAGAGCTAGCAATGCCTGTAAGGCGCCAGCATCTGGCCAGAGTGACTGAAAGGTCCCCCTTGGTAAACAGATGGAGATTTGAGCCCAAGATAAGATCTAACTAGCACACGGGTTCTCTCAGGCATCTCTCAGACTCCTGGGTTAGCGAGCACCTTCCACAGGGTAGTTTCCGGAAACTGAAAGGGCTTGACAACTGTTCTGCATCCCGGAGGGCTGAGCAGACCAGCCTGCGAGTCACACAGACACAGAGAACGTGATGGAGGCTCAGCACTACGTTTGTGAAACAGATGACACTGAGGCCCCCATGTCATTAAGGCAGTGACTCCAATCACAAGGACTGTGGTTCCTGGGAAACACCAATGGGTCCACGTCATGTGGACAGACCAGAAAGAAGCAAATGTTTACCTTCGAATGTGCCGGAGAGATCACGGCCACTTAGGGCATCAGAGGCAGCTGTTTGAGAGGCGCTCAGGCTGGCCCCCGTGTCACCCTTTGACGCCGAGCTTAGATGTGCTTTTTATATGTTTCCTGGATCTCCGGGCTCAGGGATTATAAAGCAACAGGGAGGTGCTCTAGCCTAGAGTCAAGTGACAAAGATTTGGATCCACTCTCATAAGCTGTTGGCCCTTGAGCAAGTTCCTTAACATCTCTGAGCCTTAATTATCTCATTTTAAAACAGAATGTTGGTATTCATCTTATTGAACAGTTGTGAGAATAAAATAAGGTGATGCCTGCCTGGCACATAAAACCCCATAAATGTTCTCTTTTCTTGGTGTCATTAATTTCATATTCTTTCTCAATTCGAGGGGTTTGGTGGATCAGCCCAAATCTGTTGACAGTGTCAGCAGCTGACAGATGTTTAGGGAGGCCGTTCTGTGCAGCAGAAGCAGCAGTAGACTGAGAGCAAGCCAAATTTGAGGTGGGGGAGGGATGGCCCTTCCTAAGCCAAAGCCCGCCCAGTTGGGGTCAGCAGTGGATAAAGAAAGGACTGGCTGGCCACGCCACCCCCAGCCCACGTCCCAGAGGAGACAAGACGGAGGACAGGCTTCTCAGCTGGTCAGAACCACCCGCTACAACTAGGACGCTCCAACCTAGAGGGACGGGCGAGGGAGCGAGAAGGCAGAGCTGGGAGAGCATCCTAGTTGTCCTCAAACCCCAGCAGCATGTGCCTGGGGAGCCCGAACTTTTTCTGAGAGCAGTGCCCACCTCAGCTGGATTCCAGCTGGCGTTTTCAGTCACTGCACGCTTGCAGCCTTTCAGAGGGGGCCATCCCTGACCAGGCCCAAGCAGGGCCTGGCGCTTCTCTAGGGAGTGGTGGTCACCTGACCATTGAACCGTGACTCCAACTTCTGTTCGGGAGGCCGTCCCCTTGCCCCTGGGGCGGGCACAGAGCATGGGGTGGGGTGCGGGAGGGCAAGGGCGCTCACAGCCCAGCCCCCTTTCCAGCCTCGGAAATCAGAGGGATGAACAAGAAGATCTCAAAATACCTCCAGACTCTTAGTGTTGAAGAGAGCCGTCCAGGAGTCGAGAGGGAACGTGTTGGGAGAAGGATGTCAAAACGTTAGCCTGTTCTTTCCCTTTCTTAAACTGCCCCAAATTGCACAAATCTCAACTGCCTCGCAAGTGGGGCTCTGCTGAGCAGAGGACGGGCAGCCGTCACACACTGGAGCAGGAGCAGGACGGTGCTGGTCAGACGTCACTGAGGGCTGCGTCCGCCTGCCTCCTTCCCTGGTGCCCCTTCCCTCCCGGCCTGACGTCTGATGGGAGCAGTGTGCCTTGGTGCCCCAGCGCCCATGCTCTTGTTCCTCTCTCTTCGGCTGATTTTCCCCAGCCAGAGTAGAGAGGCGGCTCTCATCCCTCTTGGTCTCAGGCCCCTGTGACTGGGTGCTCAAGTCCTCGTTCAGTGGGATAAGCTTGGGGGGTGGTGCATAGACAGGAATGTGTGAGAAAGGAGGGAGGGCCGCGGGGAGGTAGGGACGGTCACTTGTCCTGATTCCATCTGGGACGCGGCGTTCTTCCCGGGGGAAGCCCAGATGGAGATGAGGGCCACGGGAGGCCGCAGCTCCGGTCTGTCTTCTTGGACGGTTCATCTTAGTGCAGGAAACAGGCAGGGAGACATTTCCAAATGTAAACCAAGAAAGCCAGACACGGCACGCTGTAAAATGGAAATGCGCACCTGCTTTTTAAAGAGAGGACTGGCATCTTCAAAGGCATTTCAGGCTCGGGGAAGGGCTCTGAGCTCTGCTCCCTAGACCTGTAGGGAATGTTTCCACCCTGATTGCTGGTAGGGGTGTCAGAAATGGGGTGAGCCACCAGCTTCCTCTCCAGCATGCTGGTCAGGCCCCAGGCTCAGGGCTGGGGGTCCCAGCTGGGCCACTGATGCCCGGAGAGTGTGCCCCATAGCCCGGGCTCTCAATCCTGTGACCTGTGGCTGGGAGCCCCAAGAGGACAAGACCTGGACGCATGAACGGGGGTGGGTGTCACTGTCCCCCAGTGCCACCTGTCAGAATGAACCCACTTGCCTGGGCTTCTCAAATGTTGGCCGGAAGGCCGGCGACCACCCACACACTCTGTTTCTCGCCCTTTCCCTCAGCTCTCCTGCACAGCACCGCTCAGGTGGAAGCTTTTAGCTGTTTTATTATTTAATCAATAGAGAAGAGAGGAGAAGAGGTCAGAAATCTGCCTTATAAAACCTTCAGGAAAAAATAACCACCCTGTTCTCCTTCACTTCCCCAAACATCATCTTCCAGGTTGGAAAGACTCACGTATCTTTGGAGATGCGACACGTCGTCCGATTCGTAGCTGTTTCTTCCCCTCTCCCTCCCCTCCCTTCTTTTTCTCATCAGTCCTCTTTACCGGGCTGCCAAGCCGGGCAGAACTGTTCCACGCGGCATCTTTGCATGGTGCGTCCTCTGGAGCAGAAACCACACCCCTTTCCGCCTGCCTTTTCACCTGCCTTTTGCTCTCCCGGAGGCGAAAGTTGCTTCCTGCCTTGCTACCTCCGTTTCTTTCTCTTAATGAGTGGTACGCAGTGTACGTAGCTGCGGGTATGAAGTATGTGCTTTGTGTGATGCAGAATGAGGCAGCTGGACGGAGCTGGGCCTGGCGCTTCTCTGGGGAGTGGTGGTCACCTGCTCTCTCGGGGCCTCTGGGGTAGGGAGACAGGTCGTTATATGCGGACACTGCAACTCGAACTGCCGAGATGCAACCGAATCACCTTCACTAACCTAAACGTGGTGTGTCTTGACTGGGCAGGGAACTCAGATCTCAGAGTAGGTTGCAGGTGGCTTACTTTGTGAATTGTACTTTCCCATTTGTGTACATGAACATGGACTTTGCAAGTGGACAGACCTGAAATGTGTGTCCCTGCTCTGCCACACCCCGGCTCTGTGAGTTTGGGCCTCTCTGATCCTGTTTGCATGTCTATAAAATGAAATGAATGATGCTATCTATCTACCTGTTTTGATGATTAAATGAGAAAATACACAGCAAACCCTTATCCCATGACCGCTCAGTAAACGCCAGCTACTTGATATTGTTAGAGATGGTGGAGGTCAATTCTGAATAATCCACTGAGAGGACTAAAACTCCCAGTAAATCCAGTGGCCGAAACTTGTGTCGCACATGTTTGTTCCTTCCTCCCCGTGTTCTGGCTGCGGCAGCCTCTGCTCTCGCCCACCCAGCGACGTTCACGTAGCACCACGACCAGCTCAGGTTAGAACTGGGGCTTATTCTTGCTACTGATGCATTTCTCCTTTGGGAAATGTTATCCGAAGTTAGTTTATCCCTCGTGCACTCCGACAGTTGACTTTATGCAGGGGAAGGTGTGCATCTCTCCGGAGTGTCCGTGCCGCCTGAGAAGTCTGCATGTGGACGGGAACAGGATTAAGGGGGGCCGTGGGGGTTGGGCCTGGCGGCGGCCAAGAAAAGGATCTGCCCCTCCATCCAGGGTTGGGACACTGGAGCCCCGGCTGGGGTGACACACGCTCTCCCAGAAGATGCTCCTGCCGCATCTTCTACTGTAAAACGGAGGCCAAGATCGGTGGTCGTCACCACGCCCTCTCTGTTGAGATGTGAAGTACATAGAAGGAGGCCACGTGAGCATTCGGAAGGCTGGGAAGGAACTAAGAGGTGGTTTCCAGGTATTGACCATGAGGCCCTGTCACGACCAAATCGCCTGTCGTTGGGATTCTGAGCATCGCCTCTCAAGCTCCCAGGACTCACGGTGGCTGGCTGGGCACACCCTTGCTGCCAGCCGTTTCAGGGTCTTTGGCCATTCCGGGCTGTGCTGAGGGCCCCCTTCAAGCAGATGTTAGATGGGAGAGCAGCCTTTGCTTGGTCTCCAAAGAAGGGCTGAAAAGGAGCACCTCCGCCTGCTCCCATTAGGGCCCTCTCGTCAGCCCTCAGGGTCCCTCCGATTCCCGCCGCTGCCCTGACCACCATGTCTTCCTTCCTCCAGATCGTGGCCGCCATCCTTGCCATCGCTGGCATCGTGATGATGACCTACGCGGACGGCTTCCACAGCCACTCCGTCATCGGCATAGCCCTGGTGGTGGGCTCCGCATCCATGTCTGCCCTGTACAAGGTAGGCCCCCAGGCCCTCCGGGGGGGTGGCCGCAGGCCTCGGCACGGCCAGCCCGTTGCCCCAGGGGTCTCTGATGGTGCCTGTGCGTTAAGACAAGCAGTCGTTTTCAAGGTGTGCTGGGCACACCGAGCCGCGGTGCTGAGACACGCAGCAGCTCTGGGCTCTTGCCCTTTGGATCTTTCCATTGGTGGCCGCACATTTGCGGCATTTGAGATAAAACAGGTGAACAGTGGATCGGCCGAGTCGGATTGGTGACTCCGTGGTTCAGCAAAGACTGGAGAAGGATCAGGGGCCCTAACTGGCAGGCTCAGTGTCTGGTCAGATAATTTCCCACCTGAAAATTTGAAAACCTGCTACAGCTCTGTCACTGAAATCTTTTATCACGTGGTATTTGCAGCCACCAGGACCCAGCATGAATCTATATGCATTTCAAGCCTTGCCCATAGGCTGGATAAATAAAAGCATAACTGTTATAATGTGGAAATTATAAAATATCTTTGACAAAATGTTGGAGACTGTTGGAAGGCATGTGCCAATGGTAGGTCTAGATGAAACCATGTTTATCTGACCCCTATCCCTCACTGTCTTCCCAGCCCCATCCTGCTTCCTGGCCCCTCTCCCCTCATTCCCCACCTCATTGGATCCATAGTAAAGAATGCAAATATTTTCTGGTCTCCAGGTTGGGAAATTGAGCTGAAGGATTCAATGAGAAATGAGATTTTAGCTTTGAGACATATTGGCTCTTTGTGGATCCAAACAGTAGGACAGAGAAAATCAAAGACTGTAGGAAGTTCTAAGAAAAGGAATTTTTTCCAGCACTGTGAGGACACACTGGATGCTTCTGGAAAGTGACATATCTGTGCCTTCTTCCCCTGTGTCAGCTCCTGGCCCTCACTGACCACCCCCCCACCGAGACACATAGATCATCTTCCTTCTCTGGAACACATCTCCCTGAGGATGTGAGAGTCTAGCACCATTCTGGGACTTCAAAGCCACTGTCCAAATACAGAGAATATTAAAAAGCTGCACTCTGCTGTCCTCGGTTAACTGCGTGCTCACAGGAAGCGGAGAGTGTAGAAACGCAGTCCTGATGAACACAAATATCCGACTTAGACCCCCATTTCCATCTCCTCCCCTGCCTGACCTTTATCCAGAGAGGCCGGAAGACTGAAAGCAATTTACCGTATTTCCCTTTCCATGCTTCCTGCACATATGCCCGGAAATACCCGAGAGAGATGTGAGAGGCTGGAAAAGGAAGAAGGAGGAGAGTAGGAGGGACCACATTGCAGAGACGCAGGTTGGATCCTCAGTTCCCTAACCGTGACCAGTTCAGTAAACACGTGGGCTGGGCTGGGGCCTCTGCCTCTGCGAAGTCAGCTTCCCAGCCACTCCAGGCACACATGTCCCTCTCCCACTTCTCATACATCTGAAATATGTATAAACAAGAACAGGGGTGAGAAATCCAAGTTGGGTGTGTTCCCTCCAAACCCGTGTCCCTTCTGGAATGGGGGTGGGGGGATGGAGCGGGGATGAGCTGAGTGCTATAATCCTGCCTCCTTTGAGGCAACGTCTTTGCAGCCAAAGCCCTTTCTCTTGGGGGCACTGGTTTTCAAACTGTGTTGTTCAAGGTCAGAAGTCACTTGTAGGGGTCCCTGAGAGGAGTGTGTGATCATGGCAGTTACTTCTAATTTATGTGGCTTCCTCATCTTCGGTGCTCTGAAGCTGGGATACAGTGTCATAAATACAGCACAGAGAATCACATCTAGTGTGAAAACCCAGGATTCCTGAAGATGCTTTCTGTACTCAGAGTAACCCTCCAGCATGATGTTACTGAGATTAGGTTAAATCCCACCGCCCTTCACGGAAAGCCACGCAAAGTAGAGTTTACCTGTCACGTGGTTGTCTGTCCTGTGGTCCAGCTGCAGCCTTCAGGGCGCTCGCTCCAGGAGGCAAGCTGGAGGCATGACACCTCGTCCTCCGCTCTCCCCCGCAGGTCCTGTTCAAGCTCCTCCTGGGCAGTGCCAAGTTTGGAGAAGCCGCCTTATTTCTGTCTGTGCTGGGGGTATTTAACGTCCTCTTCATCACCTGTATTCCTGTCATCCTCTACTTTACCAAAGTGGAATACTGGAGCTCTTTCGACGCCATTCCATGGGGAAACCTTTGCGGATTTTCAGTCCTCTTATTGAGTAAGTGGTGAGCACCCTGTTGGGATTCCCAGAAAGTGATGATGGAGCAGGATCTGTGCAGCTCAGGAGAGTCTTTGGAAACCCGTGCCCTGAAGGAGGAAAAACAGTCCACGTTATCCTTCAGTTCCTGGTGGTTTTCAAGGTCACTGGTCCTGCAAAGGCAAGCCTTGGTGATGACGACATTGGGTTTAATTCCAGGACCACAGTCACTGCAGCAGGAGCCGTGGTCATTGCTGCCCCGTAGCCCAGTGAGCTGTGTGTTTTCTGCTGACAATAGTACATTCCTTATAGGGCTGGTAAGAAGCTGGCGAACTAATACAGGCAGTGCTCTTAGAACATTGCCTGATAAATGCCGATGTTCAGCAAATATTATCAGTTGTCACTGTTATCATCATTACTTGGTCATTGTCACCATCATCACCAGAAGAGCAACCAAGGAAGTGCCTCACCCCATTTCCGTTTAAAAATGCGTATCCCAAAGCTCCTGTTCGTAGTCATCTCAGAATTGCTGCCAGCAACAGGGAAGGGCACAGGTAGTAGGACGCGCCAGTCCTCTTTCCCGGTGCCTTCTCACTGGCTACCTTTGTCAGATTTCTCTTCCCTTGTTCAAGCTCAGGGAAGAGAGGAGATCTGAGTAGTCAGGACATTTGTCCCTAATCGCCCAGTCCCAGAGCCCTTCCAGGAACCCCAAGTTCACTGATTGAGAGCGAAGGGCAAGATGCTTATGACTCCAGCCTTGTCAGGGAAGCTGGGGTCAGACAGACCAGGTAGGATGGGAAGTCCGGCGCCAGTCGTGAGTAACTCCTACTTCTTTATTCTTTATTTCAGCATTCAATATTGTATTAAATTTTGGAATTGCTGTTACATATCCCACTCTGATGTCTCTTGGAATCGTCCTCAGTGTACCTGTGAATGCAGGTAAGCCTACGTGGCTTTCTGTATCTGCTTGTAAACACACACACAGACAGGCACACATACACACACAAACCCACACTCACAGACACGCACATGTGTACACATGCCTGTGTTCTCGCTGTGCATGTCTAACCTTCCGTATAGAAAGAAAGCACTTAGGCAAAATACTGATGTCTGTTACACCTGCAGTGTTTTCTCCAGAGTGGACTGGTTTTCACTTCCCACACCAAGATACAGAAAGTCTAAAGCCATCTTGATCTGATCTGGTGTGAGGGTCAGAGATAAGTGTCATTCATATTATTGGTAAGTATGGACAAATATGTAGCAGAAGAAAAACTGCACTTTTCGTGAGTGACTTTCCAGATGAGCAAGTGCGGTGGACATGACACAGAGGCGTGTCCACAAGCTGCAGAAGCGCAGGCGTGTCCCCCGCCTCCCAGAAGAGAGCCCTTTCTCAGCTGCGCGAGGCTGTGCTTTGTTTTTCCCTGGCGACTCTCCAACACATGCGGTGGGCAGCTCTTCCAAAGCTGGTCGTCACCTCCGTCTCTCACCTGCCCCTTTCCTGGCTCCCTCGGATGTGAGTTTTGGATTTTCTTCCCAGAATCGCCCCCCACCCCACCCCTGACCTCCCTGTGGAATCTGTGTGTAAATCAGTTCTCCCCAGAACGCACCTCTCCGTGGCCCTGGCACAGCTCCCTCCAAAGCCGCCTCCCAACCCACCCACCTCCGGGCCACCAGAGGCCTAGCTCACCCCAGGGAACGGCAGGCCCTCATCCTGTTCAGTCTGCTGTTATTATGCCCAGAAGCGTTGGCTAAGCAGCTCTCAACTTCCTAAACCCCTTCCTGGGACTTGGCTTCTCTGTTTCATCCCACACGTTCTGTATATATGCCTCACCTTGGCCCAGACGCTTGGGGTCCAGCACCAGCTCTGCCCGCTGGAGGACGGCGGTCCCCACTCAGGGCTTCTCTGGGCCTTCCCTGTCCCCCGGAAGTGAGAGCATGAGAGCATCCGTGTGTCATCACCTTGGTTGATGTGAAATGATCCGAGGCAGCACTTCAAAACACACAGAGCCCCTCGCTCCAGGACAGCTCGTAAAAAGTGGTCCACACACCACCCGCTTCTGAAAATAACTCACCCACTTGCCCCAACGACGTCTCAGTGCGTCTTTACGCCGCACAGGGTTCTTGCTTCAGGGAGGCCTACTCCGGGGGCCCCTGTGCAGAAGCCACTCTGACCCTATGGTGTGACAGTGTGTGAGAGATTACTCAGCGTCCCTTCTTCCTACTTCTCTGCCATGTAAGAGATTCGCTAATGCAGCAAAGGAAGGAACTGCATTCAGTTCTGCACAGGAGAGAAGCTGGGGGGTCGGCTGTGACCGGACCTGTCAGAACAGAGCCGTTGCTCCCTCTCTGACTTTCCCTGACGCCCGTCCCTAGTGGAGTTCACGTGATTTGCTAATTGACTGTCCCATCTGTGAATTAACAGACTGTCCTGCCAATATTAAAAATTAAAGTATTTCTGAATTACGGTGAGATAAAAGAGGCACTTTAATTCCACAAAAAGGCTACCAAAACAAAGTGCTTTTATTTCAGGTCTAACTTGTCCCTCTCTGGCCACCCTGAAGACCGAGGTGAGAGGCAGGCTGGGAGGGAAGAAGAGGGGCAGGAGGAAGTGGAGGAACAGGAGGCGGGGTGACAGGGCCAAGCTACAGACTGGGTGGAGGAGCAGCCCCCTCCCCAACTCGGGGAGCTGGGGGAGCTGTCCAGCACGTCAGCTTTCAAAAGCTGCACACTTGAGTCAGAAGACCCTCTTTCACAAAATGACATAAAACAAAAGCAATCGGGTTCTCTCCTGCGGGGAAGCAGGCTCCAAATTTGCTTTGTCTAGTCTAGTTAAGAAAAGAAAGAAAGACAGCGAAAAAGAAAAGAAAAGAAAACCAACATTTGAAATGCTTTTGGTCTTTAGCTTGAAGAGAATGATGATCTGGATTTTTACTAACTGACACGAATCCTGTTCTCATTCTGTTCCCTCACCTGATGGGAGTCAGGGATGAGCCCTTGGGCCTTTAATAAACTTAACCAGTCGGTGATGATGTGGATGGCTTCAGAGCCTCACACTAATAATAAACCGGGATGGAACAAAAATTTGTATTGATCATCTTCAAAGAACCAGGTCAGGTTTGATTTTCAAAACATACATATATCTCCATTCATTTTCAGATTCTTTTCCCTGATAGGTTTTACGTGTGTGTGTGTGTGTGTGTGTGTGTGTGTGTGTAACTGAATCACTCTGCTGTACACCTGAAACTAACACAACTCTGTAAATCAACTATATTTCAATATTTAAAAAGACTCCAATATATATATATGTGTGTGTGTATTTATTTATGTTTATATACAAATAAAATGATGCTTTTAAATTATAAAAATAAAACATGTCACTGTATAAAATATGAACAGTACCAAGAATATAGAGAAAGCAACAGCATATTTTTTCATCATGGAAAAATTGCCTTTGCTCTTGCTTTTTAATTTGCCACCTTTTTTGTTGTTGTTGTTGTCCTTTACTGTCTCCATGATGGATTTTGCCGCTCCAGAGGGGGCCACAGTGAACTTGGACACGTACACACACATCTCCAGCCGTCCCTCATGTCTCATTTTGTCTCTCACCCAAATCTACGTGGAAACTAAGGTGCCAGGTCAGTTGGGGAAAGTGAAGTACAGCAAAGCTCACACCAGACAAGAGTTACAAAGTTCAGGGAGATTTACTGGAGGCAGCCCCTGCCGGCCTGGCCAAGAGAGGACAGCTGCCCCCAGGAAGGGGCGCACAGGATCTCTGCCGTGCCTGCCGGCCTGCCTCCCCCAGTGACCCAGTTCTCCTCTCGTCCCCTGCAGTGGTCGATCACTACACCAGTAAGATCGTCTTCAACGAGGTCCGGGTCATCGCCATCATCATCATCGGCCTGGGCTTCCTGCTCCTGCTCCTGCCCGAGGAGTGGGACGTCTGGTTGATCAAGCTGCTCACTCGCCTCAGAGTGAGGAGGAAGGAGGAGGCGGCGGAGGGCGGCGCAGACCTGGGCTTGGGACCGCAGAGCAAGAGCAGACGCGCCCGCCCCTCCTTCGCCCGCTGACGGCCCGCTCCGATCTCTGCGGGGACCCTCAGGCTGCCGGCTCGGACGCCTGCTCCTGACGGGGGACCTCGGGTTGGTCAGGTGTACATACCTGTACAGTCTTGGTAATCTGCGGTAAATTATATGGTATTTATTGGCATGTCCGACTTGCTTGCACTTTTTTCACATCAGACCTCTCACTTAAGGGTACCGATTCAGTGTGAAAGAGAAAAGAAGAACCTCTCCGCTCTTTTTAAGTGAATGTAAAGCAGGTTCAGACTACCCTTGCCTAGGCTGTTCTGAATGGCAGATGTTCCTGACAAGGCAGGGCAAGTGTTTTGAATCTTAGCAACTGAAAATTACATTGCACACTGTGATTACTTTTCAGCTATGGTAGGTCATATTTTCTTTTATACCACAGCTGTCCTCTTAATTATAAGGGATTTCAATGAACCAAAAGATAATTCTAATTTTGGATAAATAGATAGCTGGATGGATGGGTAGATGGGGTGTGAAGAGGTGGAGCAGAAAAGGATATTGGACATCAAAAACCATCAACTCTGGCTAATTTCTGGGGCTGGCAATTGGAGGAGGAGCCAGGGAGCAGAAAGGGAAAGTGAAGTCCAAGCCCCACCTGGCTTGCCCTCACGTGTCTATGTAAAATCATGGAGGAGAAATTACAGTGCCTTCTACAGAATTTCCGTCTTTAACTATGTGAAGCGAGGTGACATTGTAAGTCACTGGCGCCGTCTTATCATTTAGATGTATAAATCTTTAGAAACAAATAAAACACTATATATGTGTGTGTGTGTGTACAAAAATGGCAAAGCTGATGCCTCGTATAGTGGAACACGGGGCATGGTGTGCATCTGAGGTAGACTCTGCAGAAGATGAATTGCTGGTTGCTTTTACTTCCTGACTAAGACCGAAAAATTATTTACCGAATCTGCAAACCTTTTTATGAAACTTTTAAGCACCAGGCTGTTTACTTCCATAATTTAGGTCGGCCAGAAAATTCTATCTGTGATAGATCTGTAAGGAGGGACAAGGGGGTAGAGTTTACTATTTTTGAAGTTTACATTGTTACATACGAAACGGAAACCTTATTTTGAAATGTTGTCATAACCCAATGGTGCACTCTGTACCCATGGAATCTTTCAGTTTCATAGGGGAAAGGGGCATTCACGACCTGAACTTTTTAGCAAATTATTATTCTCAGTTTCCATTACCTGTTTGGCCAAACAGATTAATAAACTATTTAAAAAAGAAGCATTTAGTGCTGTCTTGGCGGCGACTTTGTTACTTTCCTGCTATGTTGGTCCAGACTCTGGCTTCCTCACCTTACACAGTTCTCCCAGCAAGCCCCACCCTCCTGCTCCTTCAAGGCACACAGAGCCACGCAACTACCTCAAGGGAAGAAAATTCTTATTGCAGGCAGAGTTGACTTTCACAAAAGCCAAACGCAGGACAAAGAGCCGGCCTCAAAGGAAAGACGTGTTGAGGCAGCGTTTCCCTCCCGCTCTCCTCTCCCGGTCGTCTCCCCATTCTCTCCCTATCTCCCCAGTGCCTGCCCTCAGTGCAGCTCTGGTGATGCTTCTGGCTCCCTTTCCGGTGCAGACTGGCTCCTCAGCTCCCTTATGCTGGTGCCTCAAAGTGGCAGCCTTAGTCCCTAAAGTGACGTCTTCCAGCTCAGCTCCCACCCCTGACTTCTGCTTTGGGTGCCCTAACTTGTTCTGGCTCTAGAGAGAATTTGATTGAACATGTTCACCACTGTTCCAGGCAGCTGCAGCCAGGGACTGTGAGGTCCGATGTCTCATCCTATGTCCACAAAGGGTCATGTTCTCTAAGAGGGCACGTGAACAGGGAGCAGACGACAGCCTCTCAGGACACCTCGTCCTGCCACCCACATGTAGAACGTCTACACACCAGGCACCACTTGCTCCAGGGGGTCAGATTCTGGAGGACACGAGCAGCTGTCCAGATCACAGAGCTCCCTGCGCACATCCTGGTGCGTGCTGTGAAGGGGGGACCCCTCAGCCCCACAGTGGAGCCGGAGCCAGGCACCTCCATGACTCCGTCTGGGCTCCCAACTCTTCCAGTTTCCCCAGGAGCCAAACAAATATTTCCTTTGTAATGCTAACATGAAAACTTGGGAAACCCTACACTAGAGCAGATTTGCCTTATTCTCCATGGCCATAAAAGACTGTGAAGACCCACAAGAATTGAGAGTAGGGATTCAAAGAAATACATGTATACCTATGATCATAGAATTATTTACAGCAGCCAAGGCGGGAAGCAACCCAGGTGTCCTTCAGAGGATGAGTGGATAAACAACATGTGGTACATACATGCAATGGGGTATTACTCAACCTGAAAAAGGAATGAAATTCTGACACAGGCTACAACATAGAGGAACCTTGAAGACATTATCCTGTGTGAAATAAGCTGGTCACAGAGGATAAATATTATTTGATTCCACTTGTATGCTGTCCCTAGAGGATTCAAATTCACAGAGACAGAGAGTAGAATGGTGGCTACTGGGGGCTGGGAATGAGGAGTTACTGTTCAGTGGGTACAGAGTTTCAGTTTTGTAAGATAAAAAAGTTCTGGCGGTTGATGGCGGTGATGGCTGCACAGTAATGAGACTGTACTTAATACCACTGAGCTTAGAAATGGTCCAAACGGTAAGTTTTGTCTTCTGTATATTTTACTCCAATGTTTCCAAAAAGACTATGAAGGGTAAGACATGTGAAATAAAAAGGATGAAACTTTCAGGAGAGGTTAATGCTCCCTTCAGGGCATTATAAACATGAGTTGGACTGAGGGTAGGGGGATTTGAGAGATTTCTGTCCGAAAGAATACAAACCACAAGTCCCCCCAGCCCCTCCACCCCCGCCATGCAGATTTCAAGAACTGGGGTGAGCTGTGCCAAACCAGGAAGGGATCCGTGAGTTTAGAAAATCTCAGACAGGGGTTCCTCCTGACGGAACCCTGGGGTGGCTTTGGGAAACAGGCTCCCTCTAGAGGCCTGTCTGGAACGCAATGGAATGATCTTTCTACTTTTGCTCCTTTAAGGAGTAAAAGTAAAACTAAGAGGGATACAAAGAGAATATGGGGCCCTTCTGCTCCAGGCCGCCCCTTCAGAATGTGGACTTCTGGGGCCAGAAGGTTCAAAGTGGTCAGCCGGCCCCTTACCACGATGAGTCAGAGCCGTCTTTAGGAACCCAACCCCCCCCCCCCGCTGTGCAGACCCTGAGCTCTTCCTCACTTGGGCTGTCAAGGATAGACAGAGTCTAGACCTACCTCCCTGTAGAGCAAGGGTGTTTCCAAATCTAGCCAAGGATGTGTAACATGGAGCTCTTTACCTTCAATGTTGAAAATAAATGATTTGTTCTAAAATTAGAATGTAGCGGTGGTTGCACAATTCTCCAAATATGCTAAAATCTGATCAGTTGTACACTTCAAATGGGTGAATTTTATGGTATGTGAAGTATATCTCAATCAGGTGGTTTGATGGATAAATAAATTGCTGCCTCATAAAATGATTTAAAATTCCTTCACCAAAATCTCACAAGCAGAAAGGACATTTGTTCTATGTGTCTTTGTTGTTTTAGGGGTAGCTCACCGCCCTTCTGCTCACAGCTCAGGAAATGGATCTATTTGATGAACCTCCAGGCCAGTGTCTATACACCAAGAAAGGGGAAGTTGGGGTATAAATAAAAGCTATTGGCATATCATTATGGTGTTCTTTTTCAACGTACACCTGTGTATCAGGGATTAGAGTCTGAGTTTCTTTATGCCCCTGACCACCCTCTCGTGGCACCTCCATTTGCGGAAACTGTAAGTTCAATTACACCAAGTAGATGCGCTTATTCACCCAGTGTTCCCTCACTCTCCCTGTTACCTGGTTTCACCCCCACAGTGAGAAACTGCATTTTATGACACACCTGCCTTTATAATCTGGAGTGTGTAGAGCAGGCAGCCTTGTGGGGATGCTGGTAGCCTAGCACTTTTCCAGGATTTTGTAAGTATCTGTACTTAGTGGGTAGCCCTGCTAAACAGTGCTGCACCAGATGCTGGATTTCCTCAAGGACCCGCGTGTGTGTGCGTGCACGCACGCGCATGCCTTTGCCACATTTACTCTAGGCTTTTGATGAGCACATCTTTCCAACCAATTAGGTTATTTCTATTTTTTTAAATTTTGTTTAAGTAAATAATTCATGCAAACTAATCACTGCATAATAATCACTAACTTTTTTAATGATACCATTTAGAGTTAGACATATACTTACTCAACTACCACCTGTTGACTTTCTTTAACCCCTTATTGTATCCAATCACCATTTAGGGTGGCCCTGATGTTTTTCTCCAAAGCTTAATTTTTTAAAAAGTCAAATCTTATCATTAGTACCAATTTAAAGACCAAAGCATGTTTGGACATTTAGCTGCATTATTGCATCAAAAGCTTTTATATGTTACTTTGTCTATATTTTCTTGTATTTTCTGACAGCATTTAATTTCCTGTCTATTTTTTTTATCAGAGAGGTGTCAAGTTATTATTTAGTGATCTCAACTACCTTTCTAAATTCTCAGATCTTTTGCTCCCTCTTACTAATGACCATTAGTAAGATGAAATTCTGGTAAATTCTAGGTTTTATCTGTTGCAGAGTATTTTGCTTAGTGTTTCTAGGAAATTAAGAAAATAACCCAGGTTCTGCCATCTTTTCCCATGCAGGGCAAATGCTATTAGAATTTCAGATGCCAAGAGGTCACTTAAAAAACATCTGATCAAGACTTCTGAGCACAAAATGAATGAAAAGACTTTGAGGCCAGAGACAAAAAGAGGGACATGTGCTTCTTAAATGTCAACTGCTAAAACCATTCAAAATACAGAAAATGTAATGAAACCTGGTCCCCAGGGTTGTCAAGGATATGTCTGTGAAAGCAACTTACAATCTGCAGAATGTTCTGTGGCTCTATTAAGTAATTACCAAGGGATTTGCCCAAGGCCATGTGGCTGGGAGAGGCCGAGAAGTCGGCCCCTTCCCCCGGGCCCTGTTTGTGGTGAGACTGCACAAAGGGAAAGGCTCTTAGGACAAGCTTCTCTGCTGCGTGATTTTGTTAGGACCCTTCTGGAAGAAAGGTCTCCTGGGATTTTGAAAGATCTCAATTAGCATGAAAGCTCTGTAGGCTGGCAGTTTTCTACAAATACCATTTTGCCCGTAAGTTCCTTTCTGGTATTGCTTTCTAATTGAAGTCACTGGTAGGTTTTTTATCCTATCTCCAAATACAGTCACTCTACTTAACAACAGAAGAATAGAAGTTCTTCTCCAATGCACATGGGCCATTCTCTAGCATAGGCCATATGCTAGGCCACAAAACAAGCCTCCATAAATTTAAAAGATTGAAATTATACAGATTATCCTTTCCAACCACAGTGGAATGAAACTAGAAATCAGTAACAGAAGGAAACAGAAACTCACAAATTTGTGGAATACCACATTTTCAAACAACCAGCAAGTCAAAGAAGAAATCACAAAGGAAATTAGCAAATACTTACAGACAAATTAAAACAAAACATACCATACCAAAACTTATGGGAAGCAGCAAAGGCAATGCTCCGAGGGAAATTTATAGCTTTTCATGCGTACTTGAAAAAGAAAAGATCTCAAATCAATAACCCAACTTTACACCTGGGGAACAACAGAAAGAAAGCAAACTAAATCCAAAGCTAACAGAAGGAATAATAAAGATTAGAGTGGAAATAAATAAAACAGAGAATAGAATCAACAGAACAAAAAGTTGTTTTTTTTAAAAGATTAATAATATTGACAAATCTTTAGCTAGACTGACAAAGAAAAAAAGAGAAAGAAAGAGAATACCCAAATAACTAAAATCAGAAATGACAGGGGGAACATTACTACTGATCTTACAGAAATAAAAAGCATTATAAGAAAACACTATGAACAGTTGTGCACTAATAAATTTAGATACCCAACCACAAGCAAAAGAATGAAGTTCAAACCCTACCTTACACCACATACAAATATTAGCTCAAAATGGATTAGAAACCTATATAAGAGAAAAACCTTAACGCTCTTAGAAGAAAAGACAAATTCCTAGAAACATGCAATTACCTACACTGACTCAAAAAGAAACAAAATTTCAATGATTTATAAGAAGTAAAGAGATTGAATCAGTAATCAAAAACCTCCCAACAAAGAAAAGTCCAGGACCAGATGGCTGCACTGTTGAATTCCACCAAACATTTGAAGAATGCCAATCCTTCTCAAACTCTTCCTAAAAATAGACAAGATAAGAACATGTCTTAACTTTTTCTATGAAGCCAGCATTAATTTGATACCTAAGCCAGATAAAGATATCACAAAAACCGAAAATTACAGAATATCCCCTATGAACAAAAATCCTCACAAAATGCTAGTGAGGCAAATCCAACAACATACTAAAAGGACTGCACACCATGACCAAGTGGGATTGATCCCTGGAATACAATGGTATGTCAGCATATGAAAAACAATCAATGTAATATACTACATTAATAGAACAAAGGAGAAAAACCCATGTGATCATCCCAATTGATGCAGAAAGAGAATTTCACAAAATCAAACACCTTTTCATGAAAAAGCAATAAGAAAACTAGGAATAGAAGGGCACTTCCTGAACATAGTAAAGGGCACTTATGAAAAACTCATGGCTAACATCATACCCAATGGTGAAAGACTGAAAGCTTTCTTCCTAAGGTTAGGAATAAGACGGGGATACCTGCATTTACCGCTGTTCTTCAGCACTGTAATGGCATCTCAAGCCAAAGCAATCAGACAAGAAAAAGAAAAGTCATCCAAATTGGAAAGGAAAAATTTAAACTACCTCTGTTTTCAGATGACATGATCCTATATACAGAAAATTCTAAAGAGTTCACAGAAAAGTTACTAGAGCCAGTAAACTAATTCAACAAATTTTCAGGGTACAAGATCAACACACAAAAATCAATTGTGTTCTGTATATCTGCAACAAAAAATCCAAAAGAGAAATTTAGACAGCAATTTCATTTAAAATAACACCAAAAAGAATACAATACCTAGGGATAAATTTAACCAAGGAGGTGAAACTGAAAACTACAAACATTGCCCCCTGCCCAAAAAATTAAAGTGATCTAAATAAATGGAAAGACATCCTATGTTCATGGATTGGAAGACTTAACATTGTTTAAGATATCAGTACTATTCAAAGCGATTTATCTATAGATTCAACCCAATCCTTATCAAAATTCCAACAAACTTTTTCTGTGGAACTGGAAAAACTGATCTTCAAATTCTTATGGAATCTCAATAGACCCAAATAGCCAAAACAATCTTGGAAAAGAACAAAGACAGAGGGCTCACATCTCCTGATTTCATAACTTATTTCAAAGCTATAGTAATTAAAACAGTGTGGCACTGGCATGAGGACTGACATATAGACCAATGGAATAGAAATGAGATCCATAAATAAACCCACGTGTCTATGGTGAATTGCTTTTTGACAAGGATGCTGTAGGAAAGATTAGTCTCTTTAATAAATCGTGCTGGGGAAAATACATCTTCATATGCAAAAGAATGACGTTCAAACCCTACCTTATACCATACAGAAAAATTAAAGTAGGATATGATAAGTACTAAAACAGTCATACATACAAGGATGAAGGGGGTGGGACTAAAACTGACTGATGGCCTAGAACAGAAAGAGCCCAGGAAGACTTTATGAGGAGATACTCCTCAAGTGGGCATTTTTTAAGTTAAACAAAGTGGAAGAGAAGTACTAAAAACAGAGGAAAGAGCAATACTTATGGCAGAAGACAGTGCTAGAGAGATACGTAGGACACAAATCATGAATATTCTTTCAAATATCCACCTTTTCCTGACTGATACATAAACTGACTGTGACTAAAAAGAAATAATGCCAAAAATACCAGTGGGGATGTATCCCTTCTTCACAAGGCACCAGGATGGAACTCTAGGAGGGAGCAGGCAGCAGACATCTGTCTAAGTATTTATAAAGGGCAGAGCCAGGGGCGACTGCTCACAGTCAGATCAGCTGGAAGCAGGCTGGTCCCAGAATCCCACCTGGGACTGTCCTTGGGCGCCATGCTCATAAAATGAGCTAATGGAATTGAGAGTGGCTGCTTTCAGCACAGAGATGTGACCAGATCAATCATGCAACAATACAAACAGCAAAGAATCAATAAGGAGGGCACTTCAGTTCCCCAGCCAAGGTCTGGCAGAGAGGGTTTCGTGTGGATTTCTGATGAAAAGTCAGCAAGCAGAAAAGTCAGCTAAAAATAGAAACTCTTTTAACTTTTATGTGAACTCAGAACTGTATACTACATGGTTGATTTTATTAACATCAGAATTAATAATAGATGTTTGCAGGAAACACTACATATTTCCAAACAACTCAACCATAGGGAATCCTAAGGCTCTTCTAGGCTGTGCCAGTTCATTTTATACTCCATTTATGACTGAGAAATCAATTCTAAACATTACGTGTATGTGAAAGAGCATATTCACTCTGTCACTCTCATATATGAATCTGGGAGTTGTTCTAAGGATTTGATACTAAAATTAGACACTAAAGTGATTGTTTCATCATCTATGTTTTGCTATAATGCACTACTTTTGAGGTTCTATTAATTAAATTCAATATTCGATACAGTTCTAGCTTTACAGAGACAAGAATAAGCAGCAGTCGCTATATTCAACGGCTTGCAGCTTCAGTCCAGTCTACACCAAGCCTCTGAGCACCCCCTTGAGTGGGAGAGCAGAAAAGATTCTTTAGATCTGCTTTAGGTCCATGCCTACAGCTATCAGCTCACTACCTTGGTCACTGGAAAACACTGAAGTCACTCTTATGAGGCAAAGCACATCATCTCCAGAAAGGCCTTTTTGAAATTCAAAGTCAGAATCTGGAAAGAGCCACCCACTCAGCTCATGGATCCTATTAATTTACTTAATCAGATTGTGCTTCAGTGACTGGCCAGTAAAAAGTCACCCAATATGCCCCTGAGAGAATAGGGCACAGGGCTGCGAGGCACTTTTTTCTGAGTCAGATATCGCCACGACATCGCAGCATTAAAAGTCCACCTTGCTCTCAGTGGCTTAAACAAGCAGGTGTGTGCCCAGGCTCATGGGCGTGTAGGTGACAGCACTGTGGCTGTCAGGTCCAGCTCAGCTGAGCAGGTGAGGGTCTATCTGGGCAGGGCGCCAGGCTGGCACGGGGCTCAGCTATAGGGGATGCTCGGGTCTCTTTCACTGTATAGTTGCTCTTGCACTTTGTTCTTATTTTTTCTCTTCCACTCTTTTTCTGCCTTTTGTGGTTTCAGTATTGAGCATTTTATATGATTCCATTTGGTCTCCTTTCTTAGCATGTCAGTTATACTTACTTTTTTTTTTTTACTATTGTTAGTGATTGCCCTAGAGTTTGCAATATACATTTACAACTAATCCAACCACTTTCAAATAACATTGTACCATGTCGTGTGTAGTGTAAGTACCTTATAATAACAAAATAATCCTAATTTCCTCCATAACTTGTTGCCATTTCTGTCATTCATTTTATTCACACACAAACATACATAAGCATATATATACACAAATATAAATATAAGGTACATATGCATACATAATCGAGTACCTTGTTGCTATTATTATTTTAGTAAACTGTTATCCATTAGATCAATTCATTTTGGTTTTGCGTGTATCCTGCTTCGTGTTCTCTGAGCATCCTGGAGCTGTGGTTTGATGTCTGGCATTGGTTTGGTGGAAATTATCAGCCATTATTGTTTCAAAGACTTCTTCTGTTCTTTTCTTTCTTCTCCTCTGGTGTGTTGCACCTTTTGTAGTTGTCCCACAGTCCTTGCATATTCTGTTCCGTTTTTTCAGTCTTTGTTCCCTTTACTCTTCAGTTTTGGAGGTTTCTTTTGATATATCTTCCAGCTCAGAGATTCTTTCCTCAACTATATCCAGTCTACTAAGAAGCCCATTAAAGGCATTCTTCATTTCTATTACAGTGTTTTTTATCTCTAGCATTTCTTTTTGGTTCTTTCTCAAGGATTTCCACCTCTGCTTACATTGTCATCTGTTCCTGCCTGCTGTCTACTTTATCAATTAGAGCTCTTGGCATATTCATCATCATTGCAGTAAATTCCTGGTCTCAAAATTACAACATCCCTGCCGTATCTGGTTCTGATGCTTGCTCTGTCTCTCCAAATTATGTTGTCTTTTGATATGCCTTGTACATTTTTTTCTTGATAGCCAGATATAATGTGCCAGGTAAAAGGAACCAATGTAAGTAGGACTTTAGTAATGAGTTATGAGGGAAGGGGAACCACTCCATAGTCCTATGATTAGGTCTTTGTCTTTGAGCGAGTCTGAGCTCTAGACTGAATTCTCAGATGCGTCTATTTTTTTCCCTCCTCTCTTAGGTGGGAGAGGATGGCTGCAGTGGGCTAGTGTTGACTATTGCCTTTTTCCACATGAAAGGCTATCACTGACTGGAGCTGGGTTTCCCCTTCCCCAGGTCAGTTAGGTTCTGATAACGCCCCAGCAGGTTATGCTCGGATTAACTAGTTTCTCCGGAGGGCAGCTTCATTAAGAAGAACAGAGAGATCTGGTATTTTTCAAAAGGGTTCCTTTTCCCCTTCCACTGCTGGGAGCACAGAAGATTTTTCTCCGATGTCTCCCGTGGGAACTGGTTGAGCTCCTGGAGGTAAAACTCACAATATTGTGGAGGCCCCCTGTGAATGGGTTCCCCCCGAGTTTTTAACTCTCAGAGTTGTTCACACCAAGCCTCCAGCACTTGTGAACTGTAGTTCTGGCTTTCCCGTGGCGGCACTAGTGCCCGTGTTTGCCACTGCTCTGGTTAAGTTTCCTGTATATTTGTCTGTCTCTCCCGTCTTGAGGGCAGTGGTCTACCCTGTGTCCTTAGCTCTCTTACAAATCCTAGAAGAGTTGATGTTTCAGTCTGTTCAGCTTTCTACTTGTTAGGATGGAGTGGCAAATTCTAAGGTCCTTATGTGTAAAACTGGAAACCAGAAGGGCTTTCCTTACTTAAAAAAAAAGTTAAGAAATAATGAGGTGAAGCAAAGCAGAAATGATTACAGAAACACTGATTTTTCCAGACATAGATGACTCTCCCAGTTGCCTCCCTGGTCCTTCAGTGATGGGGCTGCTGCTTTCTGCAGGCTTCAGGTTGCTCTTCCCCATCCTCCAGGGGTCACCTCCCTCTTGGCTTGACCCCAGCTTTTCAGCCTAACTCCCACAGTAGTCACCCTTCTTACCCTCCCATCCTAATTCATGGTTCTCAGCCTGTCCCTTAGGGTCGCCAACATTTTTATTTCCCACCATAAGATGAACTCATTCCTTTTTTTGGCCAGTGTGTCCCTCTTCCAGTCATAAGCAGAGACTTCAAGCTTATTAGTCCCTGGAGGTCTGAGATGTGGAGAGATATAATCAAGTTCCAGGGTGAGGAGTATGCTGTTGTTGGCAAGGTAAGTGATAATTCACCATCCTGCAGGTGAAGCCCCCTCCCACCATAAGCACACTTTGTAGCAGTTCTTTTAAGCATTCAATAATCAGAGCCCACAGAGGATGGTAATTGCCTCACATCTGGTAACACAATAGTTCTCTCATCGGTATAGGGTAGCCTACTATGTTTATGTTAGCTTTTAGTGCCTACAGTATTTGTACTCACTTTACTTAACATCAACCAGACTTCAAGATTTAGGTGTTCATTCCATCCTATTCTCCTGAAATTGTTTTGTTTTGGACACAAACAGGATTTCACACATCATTCATTTGTTTGCTCCATAAATACTTAAAAAATGGAATCTATATAACTGAACCAGCTCCCGGCTTTGAGAAACTTAGAAATTAATAATAGGACTGGTCAAGGTCACCGAGACCTCTAATACAACGCAGTGTGAGATACCTGCCTCTCAGGGGCAGACTTTGTGCTGTTTTGACCTGGAGGGATTGGAAACTGCGTCATGAAGGAAAAAACTTTGTGAGTTTTGGACCTAATAGGATGAATCAGATTTTCAGAAACAGGTGGATTACAAGGCAGTTCAGATGAATGGAAAAGCAGGAAGACAGGCAGAATGTTAGGGGCAAGATCTGGGAACAGCAAACAGCTCAGACGATTAGATGGGCATCTGTACGGGGAGTGGCAGGAGATTAAGCCAGGATACAGGCCAAGTCCTAATGTGAGGGTCTTCGATGCCAGCTGATCGGCAAGAGGAAGCCACTAGAAGTGGTTACGCAGGAGAGCAGCATGATCAAATCTTGTTTATTCCAGTCCATCATTCCAGTCTGTTGAGATCCTTGAGTCTTTCATTAAACGATAAGCTTTCTCCTCCATCCCCAGACTCCATGCAGGTTTGGTAAGCATCCTTGATTATGCTTCTCTAATTTGACTACAAAACATGTAAAAGCCACAGCCCTAGTCGTAACTGTAAAAGCGACTTCCCTCCAGGTTGATACTCAGATTCTTTGGCTATGCTTATCCAACCAGGTAATGCTCATATTAACAGCATCCAGTCCACAGTGCTCAACATAAGAGCAGATATTACTGACTGCTCACTTCAATACACACGATTTATACTCATTATCTTATTTAAACCTTTCACTAGCTCTCTGAGACGAAGTGATTGAAATTTACTGTGTGTTCCTTTAAACTGCAAAGTCTCTCCTGTCCCAGACACTGGAATCTCAACCTTGAATTGATTGGTTTTCAATCAATCTCCAAAGAAAGTATGGATTTTACCAAATAGATCCTTCATAAAATGTTTGCTCAACTGTAACTTCTTTAATATCCATCTGATTAATATAAAGAGTTGTAGAATTCACAAGATCAACTGGAAACTTCATTTTTGTTTGTGTTTATTGAGGCTAACTGGAAAGTTTCAAATCTGGCAGAGAGAAATAATGAAATAAGAGTCTCAACTTAGCCAAGAAGCATAATTTTTATCTAAGTAGACCTGAATTTCCTGAAAATTTTAAAATAATCTTACAGTGCCAGCATAGGCCCTTAGTTGCCTAGGTAATAAAACAGGTTTCCATGGAAACCCATTGGCCTTTATCAAAGAACTGCTCTGAATTGTAATGGGATGAAAGAGCATCATCTAAGAAATACCAAATAGTTATTGCTACCTGAACCGTTCTTGGTGGTGATGGTTAGACTTTTATGTTCATATTTGTTAACAGTGGTGGTTATTATGCCAGAAAATCAAGCCTTCGATATGCAAATAGCTGTAACAGCTAATACTGTCTCCTTTCTTCTATAAACCACAGAGTTTCAATCCCCACATGTGTTTTGACTTTTACTGTAGAAAAGGTTTATTTCCTGATTTTGTTATTCTTTTGCATTAAATATGATGAGTTAAGGTATAAAACTTTTCTTCCCAGTGTCTTACCAATGAGGTCAGTAAATGGGCCCATAGGCAGGCTGTCATCCTATGATCTTTCTTCTAAGTACGTGAGACCAAGCGTGTAAGGAAGGACTGGGGTCTGTTTCGGAGTATGCTTTCTGCACGTAGAGACGAGTTCCTAGAGCGCTCTGCTCCCTGTTCAGGGGCTATTCAGGGAACATCTGTTATCTGAAAGCCTGTCTAACACTGCACTGATGACTATTCCATACAGGCTAAGTCACATGGGGGCAGAGCATCAAGTACAGATGTCCTTGCAAACTTGCTGCAATTCACAGACATAGAGAGAAGAGTGCCTCACCAAGAATCATGCAGTCAGTAAATGGCACATGCAAGGTTTGAACCCCTAAGGTCTATTACAGAAAATGGGAGACACTAGTTTGTGTGAGAATCTGGGGAGAGGCCATTTGACGTGGTAGAGGTATTATCTCTCATGTCTGGCCTTCAATTCGCTATCTAAACTAGCTGGGCTTTTGAAATAGAATCTATAATGAAAGAAAAAAAAACTCAGAGGGGAAAGGTATAGCTCAAGTGGTAGAACGCATGCTTAGCTTTAATGAGGTCCCAGGTTCAATTCCCAGGACCTCCTCTAAAAATAAATAAATAAATAAATAAATAAATAAATAAATAAATAAATAAATAAATAAATAAAACGAATTACCTCCTGTACCAAAAACAAAACAAAATAAAACAAAAACCCAAAAAACTCTCTGCAAACAATAGTCCAGGACTGGATGGCTTCACTGGGGAATTCTACCAAATATACAAAGAACTTATACTGATCCTTCTCAAACTCTTCCAAAAGACTGAAGAGGATGGAACACTCCCAAACTCATTCTATGAAGTCACCATTACCCTGATACCAAAACCAGACAAAGACACTACCAAAAAACGAAATTACAGGCCAATATCTTTAACAAATATAGATGCAAAAATTCTCAACAAAAATGTTAACAAACCAAATCCAAAACATAAACTAGCTGGGCTTTAAGTG
Source organism: Vicugna pacos (assembly GCF_048564905.1). Classification (NCBI taxonomy): domain Eukaryota; kingdom Metazoa; phylum Chordata; class Mammalia; order Artiodactyla; family Camelidae; genus Vicugna; species Vicugna pacos. The sequence continues at coordinate 24,436,765 of NC_132997.1, read as the reverse complement.
ACAGGCCTTAGAGTAAGCAAAGATAACTAGGCTTAAGGGTAGAGAAGTGAGTTGTGAAGTAGACTGAATATCATTACACAGAGGTAGCAGGAACTACTCATTAAGGCTCACTCAACTTCCTTTCATTAGGCAGGATGCTTTGGGGAACAAGTCCACTTTGTTTGGAATTAAGTTTTACTTTTATCACATTGGTCTGTGTGCAAAGCTTATTACTAAATCAGAGATCTAAAAGGATTATATGGAAGTCTACAGTCCTTCACTCCATCCTGTACTCTTGCCTCTTTTATTTTCCTTATCCTCATATTTTAAATAGCATGTTTATACTGGCATTTTAATCTTTAATTCAAGTTTAGAGAATATATATTGACTTCCCACCTTGTGAATGATATAATAAACCCCTACCTTGTGCAGAGCAGTTTTTACCATTGCAATTTATATACTCACAGTATATTCACACACCCACACTCAGTTTACCCTTAAAATAACCGAGGTAAGTGGTATTGTTACCCTCACTTTGCAGATGAGGAAACTCAGCAACAAGAAGTTGACTAACTTACCTAATATTATTCAACCAGTAAGAAGTGAGCTGTGATTTGAAGTAAGGCAACTTGGCTACTTCACACTAAGCCTTTATTCTGTTAGCTCTGTATACCCCTCCCCATCCCAGCTTGTATTCCTCTCACTCCCCTAACTTAATTTTATTATTATTTGTGGTTAAATGAATAGTCAGTATTTACCATTATTGTGGTTATAGCAACCTTGTTCACAGCTGAGCCAAGTAATATACTACTTACATATTTCTTTTCTTTTTTCTCTTTCTTTTTTACTGAGGCTTGATACTAGGCCTTTTTGAGAGTCTGAATTTCTATGTACCTATTGTTAATTTTTTTCTTAAATGTGCCAATGATTCTGCTTTATGCATATTAGCAGTTGTATGTGTTTATTTCCTGAAAACACCCACTTTCACTATTTCAATTTAACATGGTATTGGAACTCCTAGCCACAGCCATCAGACAAGAAAAAGAAATAAAAGGCATCCAACTTGGTAGGGCAGAAGTAAAACTGTCACTACTGCAGATAACATGATACTATATATAGAAAACCCTAAAGTCTCCGTCAAAAACCTATTAGAATAAATGAATTCAGTAAAGTTGAAGGATACAAGATTAATATAGGTATAGGTTTGGAAAAGACTAATTAAAAAAGATACATGCAATCCAATGTTCATAGCAACATTAGTCACAACAAACAAGATATGGAAGCAACCTAAATCTCCATCAACAGATGACTGGATAAAGAAGATAGGGTATAGATATGCAATGGAATACTACTCAGCCATAAAAAGAATGAAATCCTGCCATTTGCAACAACATGAATAGAGTGAAATAAGTCAGACAGGGAAAGACAAATGCTGTATGTTATCACTTATATATGGAATCTAAAAAATAAAACAAATAAATATAACAAAACAAAAACAGAGTCTCAGATATAGAGAGCAAACAAGTGGTTACCAGCAGGGACAGGCAAGGGGAAAGGGGCAAGACAAGAAGGAAGGGATTAAGAGGTACAAACTACTAACTACTGTGTATAAAATAAATAAGCAATGAGGATATATTGTACAGCACAGGAAAATAGAGCCATTATTTTATAACTTTGGAGTATAATCTACAAAAACGTTGAAATCGCTATCTTGTACATCTGAAACTAACATAATATTGTAAATCAATTATACGTCAAAAAAATTCTGTAGTTTAAAGCTACCTATCCGTAGTATTTTGTTAAAGCAGTCCTAAAAGACTAAGACATCCATCAACAGGACGCCTAGATATATGTAATAAAAATCTAATTCAGCCATCTTTGATATTTTCACGACTTTTAGTCATATAAAAATTATACCTTTAAACATTTTAAAATGTTGCCATTATGAAAGTACATTCTTCAAGGTAAAGGATAGAACATTTTATTTTTAGCTTGATTAATAACTCTAAAGTACTAGGCATATGGAACATGGGCTCTCCTTTGCCCCAGATTACTAGAAATAGACCTGGGCAGGCTAGAATAATTTGAAACATATTCATAATCCTTGTAAATGAAAATAAGTTAGAATCACTCATTTAAAAATGGAGATTCTCAGATAAGATTTTTAAAATGTCACTATATGCTATGTATAATAGGTAAACTAAAACAAAATGACAAGAAAACAGGTTGAAAATAAAGGACTGAAAAATGGTAATGAGGAATACTACAAAAAAGGAAGTACATGAGATAATGTTAATATCAGATAATATAATAAAATTTATGGCCAGAAGCAGTAATGAATAAATAGAGACTTAATATTGATGGAATAGATAATTCTATACAGCTAACAAGACAACTGTGAGCTATTATAAGTGTTAAAAATATTAAAAGTGAAACAGATACATAATCATAGTGACATATTTTAATATTTCTCTCTCTATAATCAATAAATAACAAAAAAGATATATGTACCTCAATGTTCATAGCAGCATTATTTACAATAGCAAAGACACGGAAGCAACCTAAGCGCTCATCAGCAAATGACTGCATAAAGATGTGGTAAATATATATATAAAATGAAATACTATATATATATATATTATATTTCATTATATATATATAATGAAATAATGTCATTTGCAGCACTTGGAGGGTATTATACTAAGTGGAATAAGCCAGAAAGAAAAAGACAAATACTGTAATGATAACACTTATATGTGGTATCCAAAAGGTACAACAAAATAACAAATATAGCAAAAAAGAAGCAGACTCACAGATACAGAGAACAAACTAGTGGTTACCAGTGGGGAGAGGGAAGCAGGAAGGGACAATACAGGGGTACCAACTAATATGTATAAAATAAGTTACAAGGATATATTGCACAACACAGGGAATATAGCCAATATCTTATAATAATTATAAGTAGAGGATAACCTTTAAAAAATAACAAAAATGTATGAGTTTTAAGTGAATAACACCATATAAGCTTAACTGTATAGATGGATGGATGGATATGAATAGATACATATAGATAGATTGATTGATTTACCCAGGAGAGACTACAAATATTATAAGTACCTACGGTTGGATCTGATGATCTTAAATCAATGGGGAAAGAACGGAATATTCAAAACTGGTATCAGGATAATTAAATGAGGTGGGAGTAGGTTTCTGTTTAATAGGAAGGTTTGGGTAGGACGTGGTGAGCAGTGACTTGGACAAGAGGTGCTTGGGAGAAAACCCCAAGGACCAGGCAGTACAGAGGCTCTCAGGTGGGACGTGCTTAGTGAGCCTGAAGCACAGTAAGACAGCCCATGGGTCCCTTTGAAGGTGCCAAGCCTTTGCACATGTGGGTCTGTCTGCTTGAAATGCCTCCTCTCCCCTTCGTACCTCCCTCTAATGTGAGTTCAAAATCCACTTCCTTAGTGAGGGACCTTCTGGGTCTCCCAAGAAGAGTGTTACTCTGTTCCCTGCGCTCACAGCACTTGGCCCATAGCTGGTATTAGTATTTATTATGTTGTGGCTTTTGCTTACCATGTCTGACAGACCCCGCCACCCATCAGACTATAAACCTATTACAGGCAAGGACTGGGTTTCAATTAGCTTTGCTTCCCAGAGCATCAGTATGGGTCTCAAGACACTGAGAAAGCATTTGCAGATCAAATGAGAGCTAGTCTGTGTTGAGCAATGCAATTCCTCTTTGCACTGTTCCCTGTCATTCATGCAAGAGGGAGGTATCTCCTAAATGTCTTCGTGTGCAGTTCTAAGGTTTTCTGTACTATGGAATAAATGGGAAAATTTCAACCCCCATCCTAAGTAGAGCTGAGGGGACCAAACAGACGTGAAATAAACAGGCAGGTTAATTACAGAAGCGTGCTGTGCTGCTTACAAACACAACAGCTGGTCTCGTGTCACAGCAGGCTTCTGGAAGGATATTGGTTGGGTAAGTCAGTCTGACTGCTGAGCAGGGTGGAGAAAGGCTTCAAGGTGAGAGGGAGCCTGAGGTGGCGAGGGGCTTGGAAGCAACTTGCGGCCAGGACTGTGTCTGGATCACTAACTGGCCCCACACTGAACAGATGTGTATTGAATGATGTGAATTAAAGGGTCAGGAAAAAGAGAAAGAGAAAGAGTTGAGAGCTGTTTTCAATCCAGGAACTGTAGACACGAGCGGTAGAGAGGCCTGCTCTCTCCTCTGCACCAGAACCCCAGTGTGCCAGCCCTAGAGAGATGCTTTTTTGTGGGCATTTCAACGTGCTTCTGGAATTAACCCCGTCCAGTTTTTAAGAGACCTGCTCTGCCCCAACGCTGAACATTTTTATCACTGCTTGCTCTGCCTAGAAGATTCTTCCTTTTCATAGGGTACAAGCTAGAAGCATATCTTTTTGTCAAGATCTGCGTTAGAGAGCCAGCTCTGCCACATATTTAATGTGTGTCTCAGACAACCTGAGCCATTTACAACTACGTTGTCTAACATGGTCGCTGCCAGCTACATGTGGCCACTGAGCACTTGAAATGTGACTAGTCCAGGTTAAGATTGTGTTTTAAGTCAAACTTCATGCTGGATTTAGGAGACTTAGTATGAAAGACAAAAAAGTAAAATATCTTATCTACATTTAAGGTGGGTTACAGGATAAAATGATAATATTTCAAATATCCTGGGTTAAAGGAAATGCATTATTATAATTAATTTCACCTGTTTCTATTTTACTTTACTAATGTGGCTACGGACATTTTAAAATTTCATATGTGGTTTGCCTTATATTTCTACTGGATAATGCAGCTCTATACAGTGGGGAAAATACAGCACCTACCTCAGTGGGTAGAAAGATTAAATGAGATCATAAGTGTAAACTGTTTAGCCTGGTGCCTAACAAAGAGCAAATACTCAGAAGAAGGAAAGTAGGCTAGTTATTAGTGTACTGTCTCACTAACACCTCCATCTCTGTTCCTGCCTTTTCACATCTTGTACACTAGGATGCATCCTACAGTTGATGGGGTCTAGCAGTCGCCAGATCCCAGTCATAACATAGCTGTCACTGCCTGTGTGTGCATGCACATCAAAAGCACCAGCATCCATACTTGCGGAGTGTCAGTGGTGTAGAGGAAAATCTAGGCGATCAGAAGGGGGCACTCAATCTCTAGGAATCAAAACGTTAAGGGGAGGGGTGGTGGAGGGTCACTCTGATGTATTTAAGCAACATTCCTAAAATAGGAGCGAAGAGTAGGCTCCTTGTACCTAATTACCAAGGTGGCTGAATGGTTCAGCACCAATGGCTTCTAGCTCTTTCGTGGATGTGAAAAGACGAGAGGAGGGAGGGGAGAAGACAGGCACTTGTTCAAACTGCCTGATGGCACAAATGAAAAGACTGGTGGAAAAACAGACCCTGGTGATAGAATTAAAAAGCGATTCTGATGGCTAGAAGTGTAATTGTAAAGAAGTTTTACAACACTTTAATCAATTTCTACTGTTACTTTCCTTCTTCTGCATGTATTAGTGTGCTACGATTTTTTAAGACTTCATGCCTAAATATGCCAGTAGGTTTTTTTTTTAATTGAAATACAGTTAAACAATGTGTCAATTTCTGGTGTGCAGCACAATGTCCCAGTCATTTTTATATATATATATATATATATATATATATATATATACACATACATATTCATTTTCATATTCTTTTCATTAAAGACTATTACAAGACATTGAATACAGTTCCTTGTGCTATACAGAAGAAATTTGTTTTTTAACTATTTTTATATATAGTGGCTAACATTTGAAAATCTCAAGGTTAAGATAAGAATTTTAAGTAATGAAAAAGCCTTGTGTTACAATTCAATTGGCAATGTTTTTCTTTCTTAGGGGTACGTAAAATAATGGTGCAAATTACAATGAATGCATCTTAGATTTGATGAAACATAGAATTATTCTCTTTAAAGGACTTCTCTCCCTTTAAGTCCAAGATCAAGTGACTTCAAAAATATAGTCATACTAATAGCCAACATTTATCTTTTTCTTTTTCCTATAAAACTTATCTAATATACCATATATAGAATTTATTTTTTTGTTTACTGCTTATTGTCTCCCTGCCAGAATGTACATTCTATAGAGCAAGAATTTTCATCTATGTTGTACTATGATGTTCCCCAAGTCTCCAAAACAGTGCTTAGCACATAGTAAGTTCTCAATAAACATTTGTTGAGTGAATGAATGAAATCTTTGGAAGTGCTGTTCCAAGTGCTTTGCTTGGTTTATTCCATTTAATCTTCGTAAGAAACCTAAATCGGTATTTCCATCATCCACATTTTCAGTTGAGGAAACCAATGTATATAAAAGTTCAGTAACTTGTCCAGGGTCACACAGCCTGACATGCCTGGCGAGGGCAGGGTAAGATTCAAGCCCAGTCTGGTTCTGAACCTACACTCTTAACCACTGCACTTTGCTGCCTCCGATGCTACCTGTGTGTCCCTTCTTGATGCCTCTGGGCTCCCACTGTACTTGGTGCATGCTTCTGTCATAGCTCTTACCACCTTTATCAGAGGACAGTGCGGCCTATATCCTCCATTAGACTGAGCTTCTCAAGGGCCAGGACTTCTTTCTTGTCTTTACATCCCCGAGGCCGATCACAGTGCCTGGCACTGTGCAGGTGCTTAAGTCTGTGAAATAAATTGGCTATGTAAGTCTAGAGCAAGAAGAATGAAAGAAGAGTCAAAGTTTCCTAACTGGCACCCGAAGGACTTGTAGCACTGATGAAAAGAAACAGCCCAGAAGGAGAAGCTGCTCTGGAGAAAGAACACTAGGAATCCTGTTTTGAACTTACTGGACTGATGGAAGGACACACAAGTGGAGATATCCACTGGGGTCTTGGAAAGAGAAAACTGGTACAAAGGTTCTTTTAGGACTAAAACAGACCTGCCATTCTTTTTGACAGAAGTGCTGACTGATGCTATGAGAGTGAATCAGCTCACCAGTGGAAGACAGAATGCAAAGAAAAGAAAAACAGAGGAAAAAAGACAACCCCTTGGAGCTATAGTTAACCTATAGTTAAGGGGAGGAAAAAGACAAGGAGTCGGCACAGAGACCTAAAAGAAATTCAGGAGGACCTCTGCAGCAACACTGAAGTCAAAGGAGTCTTTCTTCTGTTTGTGTCCTCGAGTAGGTGTCTGTGATGACTGCTTTGCAAAACAGTACAGATTATAAATAAAAATCTGTGGGCAGTGAGAGAAAAACAACACACACGCTTTCAGTGCTCCTGGGTCTGTCTGGCCCTGCCCACCACTGGTTTGGGATCTAGAGTTCAGGCTGGAGAACACCCACACGAAGTTCCCTCTCGTGGCAGCAGCCAGCACGATGTGCCTTCCATCTCTTCACACTGCCTTCTCTTCGCCTCCTCTCTCCTCCAAACATAGGCTGGAGATTACACCCGCTTTGTGTCAAAATTGCACATCTGAAATCATCTCGTGGCACCCACATTCTTTTGTTTGCCCACAGTCTTCCAGATTTTGGAAGGTGGACTTGGCCTTTGCAATTTTTATTCTGAGTTACTGCTGTTGTTATTAATTTTTTTTTTTTTTTGCCAAATCAACACCTCAAAACTTCTCTCTTCTAGTTGTTTTTGCCCTGTTGGCTAGACCAGTGTTTCTCAACTGGTGAACCACAGAGCTCCCTGAGAGTAAGCAGGGGCAGGGGCATTACTGCAATTCACTGAATCCTTCTGTAACCCTCTCCTTGTCTGTGCCTTAGCCAACCACTGAGGAACCGCTTAGCTGCCCAAGTGGCAGTTAGCACTAGACATTACTGACTTTCGACTAGAAGAGCACATAAGATCTTAAATCTATTAAAACCTTAGTAATCATCTGACAAATATTCTGACTGACCATTATTTTTTTACTGTTCTGTGAATCAAATGTACAAAAGATGACCTTTCTCAGGCCAATTACTCTATTTAAAAAGTATGACATATATCATTCATGTATGTGACATATTCATTCTTATTCACAGAAGAGTACATAAGATATACTGCACAGTTTATTTAAAGGAAAATTATAAAACCAACACTCAAGTTTCAGAAACAATATTGTCAGCCCCTCAGAAGCCTCTATGTACCCCTCCCTGATCACATCTCGTTTCTTTTAAAAGTTTCACTACTTAATGTACGTATCCTTAACAGTATAGTTGAGCTTTGCATTTTGAGTCTTATCTATGTGGAAACAAATGGTATCTATTTTTTGGTTGACTTGCTTCTTTCACTCAATTTTGAGGTCCATCATGTTATTGTAAATGCCTATAGTCTTCCATTTTCACTGGTGTATTATATTTCACCAAACAACCATATCATAATTTATCCAATCTATAGTTGATGTAAATTTGGGTTGTGTGCTGTTTTAGCTATTACAAAGAGGCACATATACAAGAGATTCTATGGAATAGAACTGCTGAGTCAAAGCAAGTGTGTCTTCAACTTTACTAGATAAAGCCACAGTTTTCTGAAGTGATTGTATCAATTTATACTATCATTAGTGTCTGAGGATTCTCCTTGCTTCATCCTTCTTGAAACTTGTTACTGTCAGACTTACTTATTGGTCTGGTGGGTGTCTAATCGGGTGGCGCTGTGGTTTTCATGGGCACTTCTGTGGTTACTAACAAGACATGCATGCTTTCTTATATTGGCTATTTGTATTTCCTCTTTGGTGCTGTGCCTATTTAAGTCTTCTGCCCATTTTTAATATTAGGTCATCTCTCTGGTTTAAAAAAACTGATTTGTAGGTGTTCTTCACATATTCTGGGTGTACTAATTCTTTGTTATATGTTTTGCAAACTTTTTCTCCCATGTTGTAGTTTTGTCTTTTCCACTCACTTTACGGTGTTGTTTGGTAAACAAAAGTCCTTAATTTTAATGTAACTGAACTTATTGATCTTTTTCTTTATGGCTAAAACAATTTATTCCCAACCCTAAAGTCATAAAATTATTCTTCCATACGCGTCCACATAATTTATCTAAAATCCCTGGAAGTAGATGTGTTTTGGAATAGACTTTCTTGGATCTTGGAAAGGTACCATGGAACATAAAACATACACTATGTAACACTCTCAGCGATAACTGGGACAGTACCTATAACCAAACACATCAATATTTCTACAGCAAAACATAGTCAACTAAGGGATATATAATGACTATCATGTCACTAAGTCACATTTTTCTCCAAATGAGTTCCAAAGAGTTTGGTGTTCTGAGGCTTGGGGATTCTGTAATTAAGTCAAAACTTATGGGAGCCTCATACAAAAAAAATGTAATTATTTCAAAGTTTGGAGGAATTTACCAGTTGAGCCATGGACCTGGAATTTCTATGAACATTCTTTACTACTGATTCAAATTATTTAATGGTTTAGGATTATTCATAGCTTCCACTCTTGGGTCAGCTAGTTGTTTTCCTTGAGGTTTGTACATTTATCTAAATTTTATTTGCATTAAATTGTTTATAAGATGTTCTGTCTTGATTTCTAAAGTAGTTTTCATTATTGATACAGGCCATTAACATCTCTCCTTTTATTACTCAATACTATCAAATATTTGTCAATTTTATTAGTCTTTTCCAAACAAAATCAACTTTTGGATTTTTAAAATCTACTGTATGCAATGGCATGCCAGTGAGCTGGCTCTGAACATGACAAAACAGAACACTATCTTGTGTGCTGATTTCCACAGTGTGAAGATTCCCAGCGGGGCAATTTCAAGCAACCAGTTTGATTTTATTGACCATGCAGTTGGGAAGAGGTGTGCAGGGCTGGCTCTCCCGAGCCAGTACAGGCAGTGTCTAGCACTCTAATGCTTTTGTTTCCCACTTCATTCATTTCTGCTCTTAGCATTATTTCCCTCCTTCTACTTTAAGTTTTCTCTCCTTTTTTTAACTTCTTGAAAGAGGATGTCTAGCTAAAGACCTTTCAGCTTCTTTTCTTTTTTTTTATTGTTTTACATTTTTTTAATTGAGTAATAGTTATTTTACAATGTTGTGTCAAATTCTAGTGTAGAGCACAATTTTTCAGTCATACATGAACATATATTCGTTGTTAAATTTTTTTTCACTATGAGCTACCACAAGATCTTGTATATATTTCCCTGTGCTATACAGTATAATCTTGCTTATCTATTCTGCATTTTAAAATCCCAGTCTGTCCCTTCCCACCTCCTGCCCCCTTGGCATCCACAAGTTTGTATTCTATGTCTATGAGTCTGTTTCTGTTTTGTATTTATGTTTTGTTTTGTTTTTGTTTTTGTTTTTTTAAAAGATTCTTCATATAAGCGATCTCATATGGTATTTTTCTTTCTCTTTCTGGCTTACTTCACTTACAATCAGCCTCTTTTCCAATACACTTACTTAAGGCTATAATTTCCCTCTAAGTTCTGCATTAATCTTATTCCACAGGTATTGCTATTGTATTTCATCGTTCAGCTCAAAATATTTCCTCATTACCATTATGACTCTTTGGCTAAGGGTTATGTGGACTTGTTTTTATAGTTCTTTATTGATTTCTAGCTTAACTGCACTGTACTCAAAAAATACATGCTGAATGATTTCAATCTTTAAAATTTGTTGAAGTTGCTTTACAGCTGAGTTTGTGGTTTATTTTGGTAATATATCATGTCTGCTTTCCAAAAAAACATACATTCTGATTTTGGTTGTGTTTTTCTGTGTATATTCATTAGGTCAAGTTTGTACATCATGTTATTCAAATTTTCTACATCCCTGTTCTTTTGTTTATCATAATCACTGGGAAAGGCTTATTAAAATCACCCAATACGGCCATGTTTTTTCTTAATAATTTTGTCAAGCTTCAAATACATATTTTATATATATATATATTTTTTGAGTTCTTTTTTTTTCTTTTACATTTTTTATTGATTCATAATCATTTTACAGTGTTGTGTCAAATTCCAGTGTTCAGCACAATTTTTCAGTCATTCATGGACATATACACACTCATTGTCACATTTTTTTCTCTGTGATTTATCATAACATTTTGTGTATATTTCCCTGTGCTAATATATATTTAAGTACATATAAACTCAAAATTTTTAATATATTTCTTTTTTCAACTCATAAGTCATCCAAGGCTCTTTCCTTTCATCCTTTTTATATATCCTTAGTCATATTTAAAAGGTACTATCTCTATATAAACTGCCCTTGATAGACACAGTGTAAAAAGAAATGATGGCTCTGGTAAAGCTAAAGCAATCCACTAATTAGAGTCCATTAACTATTACAGAACTACTTCCCATACTCAAGTATCTTAGCATGTATTTCCACCTTCTACTTTCTTTAAGTTTTCTCTCCTTGTTCTAACTTCTTGAAAGGGGATGTCTAGCTAAAGACCTTTCAGCCTCTTTTCTAATATAAGCCATAAACTCTCCTAACATGTGTTTGGTGGTACTTAGATTCACACAGCCAATCTGAAAATCTGCATGTGTTCAATTTGGAAAGAATCAAACAGCGGCACTGAGTGCTGAGCTGTAAATTGCTTATGAGTTTTTATAAGCACTTAGACCTTCAACAGGACTATGGAGCACACGGAATCTGTAAGAGAACTTGATGACTGGCTGACCTTTATCCATAAACATGTTTTGAAACAAAGATTCTGTTGGGAGATATTAACTCATATATTAAAAATAGCATCCTTTCAAAATATCTGGGGCAGCTCTTTTCGTCCTTTTGAAAACACCTTGGTCTTTAGGGAGTAAAAAAAAAAAAAAGCCACAAGATGAAAACAATAATACAAATACTAACTTTACCCACTCTCCTGAACAATTTGTATTACCTTTGGCAAATTTCAGATCCAAGTCCAAGGATCTTAGCTGTAAAAGCTAATCAGGCTCGCATTTTAACCTCACGAACTATCACATCTCAGCCGACTGGAACTTTGCCTTCACGTTCTTTTCACTAGATGTCTCCAAAAACCAACTAAAACGATCTTTTCCATCTACAGAAGAAAGCCGCAAGGGTTCAAGCAAGGAAAAGGTGATGATGTTAGGAGACGTGAGAGGATGAAACCTCAACCAGATAACTGGGAGCTTGGTGCCCAGAGTTCTCAGCTTAGTCACTCATTTGCCAAGTGTCCTGGGCCGTCACTCGCCTCCCTCTGCGGCCGTCTCTTTCTTTTCTTTTTCTGTTAATTCAAGAAGCCAGGAGTTAAGCCCTCAGGGCTCTTTAACGCTCCGTCCAGCTCTCATCTCGCAGGAGCAAACTTTCACACAAAGCCGCCTCGTCCGCCAGCGCAGGCACATTAAGCATTCCGGGCGGCGCTTAGCGAGATACACAGGAAAACTGAAATTCACGAAAGGAGCACAGTCCGTCAAAATTACGAAAAACTGCAGGTAGAGAGATACCAAGACGTTCACAGGGCCAAGCCGCTGGGAGGAGTTACCTGCCGGCTCACTCTCCACCTCCGCGTCCCCAAGCACCGCCTCCCTCTCCGGGACCGCCCCGGAAGTCACTCCCACAGGTCGGGAAACGGAACCGGAAGTCCCGCCCTTCTGGAGCCCCTAACGGCAGCCTGTAAGGGTCATTTCAAGGCCAACGAATTCGCCGCGCGAATGTTTTCTTGAGGTGGTGGCGGGGTGTCTACGCCGCTGAGCCCACGCGGGCGAGGCGACCCTGCGGCGCCAGGACTCGTCACCGCGCCTTTTTCCCCCGGTTGTTCCGCTGCGTGACCCTTTCCCCTCACCGGCTGTGGGCGGGTTGAGAGGTCGGCTTCCTGGTGGGGCCGGGCGGGGCGCGGTGGGAACGGACCCGGGGGTCGCTGACTCTCCGCGAGCCTCGGGTCCCTCTTCGGCGAAGCGGAGTAGCTCTCCTCTTCCTGCTTGGTGATTTCGCCCGCGTGCATTCATCTGTGCACATCTGTACGGCACTTTGCTTCGAACGGCAGCCTTGTAAAATGGGCGCTGCTGCCCGCGTTTGACCGGTGGGGAGGCCGGCTCGAGAGAAGTACTGAAGTGTTCTAAGTGGTAGGCTGTGTGAGAGCCGCAGTCGAACCCCGACTTTCTGAGGCCGGGCTGCCACCCCAGCAGTGGAGCAAATTACGTGCTGTGAGAGATGAGCTTCAGAAGCGAGTACCCCTATGATACCGTTAACGTAGAGCTCATGAGTTTCAGTCTCATCATTAAAATCCCGAGGCGTGACTTTACACAGAGGGGGTTGGAGGGAGCGACAGTATTTTTTCTTTGCCTCGTCTGCTCTCGAATTACAAGTTCCTTGTTAATGTCACGTTTTGGTTGACAGCTTGAGCCCGCTAGGAATGGCAGCCCCATCTATGAAAGAAAGGCAGGCTTGCTGGGGAGCCCGGGATGAGTACTGGAAGTGTTTAGATGAGAACACAGAGGACGCTTCTCAATGCAAGAAGTTAAGAAGCTCATTTGAATCAAGTTGTCCCCAGCAGTGGGTAAGTCACACTTGGACGTGTTTCTGTTTGGTGTTAAAACACAAAGAGGAGCGGGGAGGGTATAGCTCAAGTGGTAGAGCGTATGCTTAGCATACACGAGGTCCTGAGTTCAATCCCTAGGATCTCCGCTAAAAATAAATAATTAAACCTAATTACCTCCCTCCATCCCCCCAAAGAAAACACAAAAGAGCTTACCATGTGAGTGGTGGGCTATGAAATGAAGCCCTGTCTCAGACATGTCAAATCTGCACTTTCACTGGGGAGCAGAGAAAACCGTGTCTGATAATCCAGGCTTGTTTTATGTACATGTCAGGCAGAAGTTTGGAAGATGCCACCTGATACCCTAAAGATCATTGCAAAACAAAACAAACATACGAACAATAACCAAAAAATTCCAGCCCCCTAAAATTGGTGGACTTGTCCAGGATCTTCTGAAGTGATAGTACTTAATCTTGGGCAAGAGTTAGCAAATTCATTGGCCAAGAGCTACTATCTGCAGTAAAGCATTCCCAGTTGCCTACCCAAAATCATATAGTGTATAGTCATATGCCCAAAATACAAAGAAAGGAGTTTAGAAAGTAAAAGAAACAGAATGTTCATATGGTGGCTTCTGCCACCAGCTGCCCCAAATGCCTCATTCTCTGTATCGCCTGTCCTTAGAATGGAGGGGTTGGGAAAAGGAACTAATATCACTGGGCTCAGTAAGTGATCTTGTGTAAGTACTTGATGCGCCTTCATTAATACCTCTTAAGATGGGCGTTGCTGCTCTCAATTTCCAGAGGAGCACGGAGATAACTTGCTCAGTATTGGTAAATGGCAGAACTGAAAATCTAAGTCAGGCCCAGCTGGCTGATGTGAGGTGTGAACTTCGACAAGTCTGTGCTTTTTCACTATTTCATGCTACTCCAGAGTATGTCACGTAGCTTGGAGAACAGATCATTTTGGAGATGAGTGGATTAGGATCTTCACCCTCTCACACCTCAGATGTTTAGAGGAGGAGGCTGTGGCTGGAAGAAGACCGCAGAAGGGTGGGATGGGGGTGAGGATGAGCGCAGTGAGTAGGTGCTGCTTTAGAAGGGCTCTCCATCTGGAAAGTCAGCATGACGCGACAGCATGGGACTGTCATGAAGATAAGTGTCTAACTTGACGTATAAACTGAAAGCTGATAAAGGAGGGGCTTTATGATTGGACTAGAGGATGATTTAGGCAAAAAATGTTACATGTCTCTGGTTTCCCATTAGAGATGCATTGAGAGTTGGTTCCTGGTTTAAGAAGTAGGTGGAAAATGTGGGAGTTTGTGCTGACATCAAACTTGATTCCTGTAAGACCTGGAGACTCCTGCGGTCTGTGCTGTCCTCTTCTCACTCTCTGCTGTCTGGCCCTGTGGTCACCGAGGCACAGGGACGGACGTGGGGCCCTGGGGTGGGAGTGATGAAGCCCTTTGAGGTGAGTCATGGCCAGAGTGTTAGCAGATTGCACCCCACCCCTACATTTTCCCAGGAGAACCTCTTCACTATTAGGCCTGTCTTTTGACAGCCTAGCCATGGTTTTCCACTCAGGTTGTGTGTCAGAATTGTGTGGAAATTTAAAAAAAGGAGGGGGAGGGCAGTGCTGTGTCCCAGGCCTCACCTCAGATCTACTGAATTTCTGGAAGCTTCTTTTTAAAAGGGCTCTGGCTCTCAGGTGGTTCTGGCGGATAAGCACAGTTGGGAATCAGCATCTTGGCCCCTCTGGGAAGTTATGCTTCAGCCCTGGTTTTTTATCCTCTCCCCCCACCAAAACAACTGCTTTTCCTCCAGCCTTGTGGCTAGTAGACACTCCCATCTCCCTGGTTTCTGGGCAGCTTCTGTTCTTGGCATCTTAAAGGGTGTTTTTTTGTTGTTGTTTTACAGCCAGCCAGGTGCTTCTTTATTGTATGTCTCTTCCACCCAGACACAGGCCGAGTGCCCTCTCTCCAGGTCACTGCATCCTGGTCACAGCTGACATTAGTCATTTATTAGCTCTAAGCACTTCAAATGTGCCATCTATATAATTTATTCCTCACAAAGACTGTTACCCTTTTACACAGCAATGAGGGCACTTGTCAGTGCAGAGCCTGGATTGAGCCCAGTGGTCTGAGTCCAGACCCCATGCTCTTCCCCGATGCACATACTTCTTTGCCTGTCATGTCAGAAAAGGATCTGTGAATTAGGCTGCACAAGTCTCATGTTGTTCTAGAGACTTAATCATCATTCAAGTCTATTTAATAGAAAAGTGCCACGGCCTTGGGTCCCTTCACATTTCACTCCCCCAGTTTCCCCCCTCATCTCCAGCAGCCGTTGCTGTTTGAAATGCTTTCCGTGTCTTACTGCCGAGCACTTCAGAGTTCCCCACTGGGCCACCCCTTTCCCAAGCCGGTCTTCCCTACAGCCAGGGCTTGAAGTACCACTTACATGTTGATGCCCAAATCCGCATCACCAGCCTGGCCCTTTCTCCAACTTCAGAAGCACCTGTTGAGCTTTCTGCTTGGAGGTTCACAAGGACCAGCCTTCACCTCTGCAGATACAAGAAAGAATTCTTGCTCATCTTGTATTCAGCAGGCCTCTCCTCTCACACTCCCAGCCTCAGTGAAAGGTACCAGCATCAGCAGAGTTCCCGAGCCCACAGTGCCTGTGGGAATTACTGCAGGACTGTTCCCAGGAGAGAAGTAGGAGAACATAGACAGTGGACCCTGCTGTGGGGACAGGTCCCGTGTATTTCAGGAACAGCGAGGAGAGAACAGAAGTTACGGCCCTGGATGATGGGAGGCCAGGGATGGTGGCTTTTACTCTGAGTGATACGGGGAGCCACTGGAGAGCTCTGAGTTGGGGGTAAGGAGGCCAGTGAGGGTGTGAGAGGGATGGCAGTGAAAAAGTGGTGGATCAAGGGGCTGTTGGCATTAGAGTCTCAAAGGGGAAGTGGTGGGGGGCTGTTTGGAGAGTGGGATGTTCGGACCTGGGATTACAGAAGGGCTGTGTTTGTGGGTGAAGATGACATCTGGGCTTTGCTCCTGGGAGTGGGTTAAGTTGGAGGACAAGATCAGTGAAGAGGTGCAAGTTGCTGAGAGGCCAGGCTGTTGGAAGGATCAGTCACCTGTATACTGAACCACCCAAGAGTATGACATGAGTATCGTCAGAGGAAATGACAGCAACCTGCAAAGTTAGAGATGACTCCAGCAAAACAGGGGAGTGGGTGGTAGAGCAAAGTATTCCCAAATCCCTTCCCCTTCACCCCACAGTGGTGGCCACGCTCCGTTTTCCTCTGCAGACTGCTTTTAGTCTGCACCTGAGCTCCCCTCTCAACCTGCTCCCTCAGTCCTTTGCTCCCTGTCACCTGTGCTCTCTACTCCGGTTTTAACCTTGCTGAAATTTTACCCAGTGGCTATAGAATAAAAACAAAAGATATTTCCAGAGATGCGTGGGGGAAGGTGGGGAGGGGGGCAGAGGGGAAGTAATGGGAGTATCCCTTGAATGCATTCTGTGTGAGACATTTTGTTCTCATTAGCTATAATTTTCATTCAGTCTTGTGAGGTCCTATTGTGTCTCTTTTACATAATAGGAACTAAGGCTCAGAAAAACGAAGTAATTTGTTGAAGATCAGCTAACCAGTAGAGAGGGGATTTGAATGTAGGTTTCTACGATTCCAAAGTTTGTATTTACTTTTCCTTAGCTCAAGTCACAGCCAAAGAATAAAGGCAGAGATAAAACCACCAAATAGCGATTTACAATGAATACTTCAGTCGTAAAACACTAAAAAACACACTTGTTACATAGTAAATATGCCGTACAACTAATATACTGTCACAAGAACAAATGTCTCTGCCACTTTCTCTCTGTTCATCAGTCTGACTTGTGTAATGGTCCTGTGTAAAGTCTCCTCTTGGTTCATAACTTAGGAAGGAGCAGGGCTCAGGTGCGTCATTCCAGCGTCGTGCAGCGCAGTTCCGCAAGCAGAGCAACCAGCCAGCCAAGAGGTTTGATCCCGATGTCAGTTTCTGATGCTGTCTTTTTCCTGGGAACCTTTGAAATGTCTCAGAAATGGCAGTGTTTTGGCATTCGTGCTGCTGCCCTGCCTCTCATGTAATGGTTTAGAGAACACGAGCCTTCTGTGTGCACGATGCTTCTCAGTCAGTGCTGGTTGATGTGTTAGCCTTTTAGCCTTTCAGACATTAGCCTTTTAGAGGTGCCACGTGTCAAAGGTCCTCACTGTTAATTGAATCGGGTGGTAAGCACTGTGGAGACGAGCTTTTCAAGCAGAGAGAGTATGGTGTGTATGCAGAGGCACAGAAGCAGGATGAACAAAGAACAAGCACGTTTGGGAACTGGGGTAGCTCTGGGTGGCCAGCATTTCCGGACTGGTGGTAAACTCGGAGGATAGACACATGGGCAGAGACTGAGCCGTGAATGACCTTGTATGTCTCACTGAGGAGTTTGGATGCTGACCTTGAAGGCAATAGGGATGCCTTGAAAGATCTCTAAACAAGCAGTGACATGATCAAATTGGGATTTCAGAAAGATTATACTTGGCAGTGGTGTGACAGATGGATTAAGGAGGGGAGAGAAACCAGTTAAACAGCTGTTACATCAACCCAGGTGAGAAGTGAGGAGGGCCTGTCCTGTGGCGATCAAGGAAGAGAGAGATCAGAGTGTTTAGGTGGAGAGTGATGCAGTCATTGGAACGGCTGAGAGGGGAGGAGCTGTGAACTGAAATGTGAGGAGGGCTACTCGTGGAACGGTCCATTAGGTAGTTGAGATGTGACAGGAGATGCAAAGATCTGTTGATTCGCCACAGGAGTGTTAAGGACGTTGTCCATTTGTTCATCTGGGATCTGTTACATGCAACACCCAGCCCAGCCCAGGCAGCCCAAGACCACCAGGGGTATGTAGTCTTTTTTTTTTTTTTTCCACATTACATAGACCATTTTGATTTATTAAAATTCTGGTTAACAAAGTGTTAAAACATTTAGTTTACTTCTTTCTTTCCCAAACCCACTTTTTTGGGACAATTTCTCCCATACAGTTCTAAAGATCTACCAATCTGGGACCTCACTCTTTTGACCACAGTAGTGGACATGACCCACACTGTAACAAATAGACTTTGTGTCCCAGGAATTTGAATCTTGAATTTTAGATTGGCACTAGTTTAACATGATTGTCCTTAATTCTACCCACTAAATCCTCAGATCTACCTTGTTGGGTTTTTTTTTTCAGTTTTATTAGGTAGAATTGTTATAGTTTGACTGCACATATATAATACATTGCATGTAAATACATATACACAATATACTGCACATATTTTTAAAATTTACATATATGTACTTTTCATTATTTCTAAGGACATTTAGAGCTTTAGCTTTTTAAGCTTACATAGTTATCAAAGGAATAAAGCCAACCACAAAATAAGAATTAAGTCAAAAAGATACATACACCCTGCTATTAATAGCAACATTATTTATAATTGCCAAGATGCGGAAGCATCCTAAGTGCACATCAACAGATGAATGGATAAGGAAGATGCAGCATATATATATGTAATGGAGTACAACTCACAGGGGTGTGTAGTTTTGACCGTGAGATTTATTCGTGTGCCGTAAGCAGGGAGCCCACGCACCAGGGCTGCTGTGGGCATCTCACCAGCAAAGGAAAGGAGTTATCACTGGGTTTGGGGGAATGGTGGAGTTTAGATGAAACTGAAATGAAGTAGTAGAGCAAAGCAGGGCTGCATATAAGTGGGTCGTCATCAGCTCTGGACTGAGAAGTGGACCCAGGGTCCTGTTTTCTGCAAAGATAAATGCTGAATGTCATCATGCTCAGAAACCCCTTATTTGAAGCCTTGCACCTGACTTGGAAATCAAGACTGCTTCTTTGTGTCCAAGTGCCTATCAGATCCTTCAGGCCGAAGTGGGTGTTTCTTTCTTACCAAAATAACTTCAAAGAGCAAATTTCTGACAGTTTATGATTGTAGAGAACAAAGTTTCTTGGTGAATAAGAAAGCATCAGTCACTCAAAGGGGTCTGTTAGTACACTCTGTGACCTGCAGTGTGTCCTCCAGAGAAACGTTACCTTTGTACCTTTGTAGCTGGCTTTATCGGAGCCTCTTACCCAGCTTCGGACAGGACAGGTTTCTACATTCTCAGTCTCAGCTCAGGCTCCACTGAAATATGTAAGAATTAAATCCTAAGAAAAACTTTTCTGTTCTGACAGTGAAAAATGTGTGTGTCCTGCCTTTGCCTTGTCTGCAAAGCAGCTCAGATAGAGACACTGATGATTCTGTGTTGGCCTTGATTTTCTACTTCTGGGATTTACTGTTTCAGGATATGGGGCTTTAAGATACTCCGGATTCCTTATGGCAAGAGGAGGATGTAAATCAAAAATAATAAAATAGGATCTTTAATTTATTTAAGTTTCACCATCAACTTACTTATTCACAGTTCATAAATAATTTTTAACTATGTGTCTGTCTCCTTGAATTATATTTCTGGACATGATAAGCTTAATAAAAGTATCATGGCTAATGAATTACAAGATTTACTGAAGTTACAGTTGATAGGAAATGCATGTACAGTGTCTTTAAATCATGAAGCCTATGACCTGAGAGCTGTATGAACTCTGAACTTGCAGGGCAAGTCCCGCACGTCTAAGCACAGGCACGCTTCTTGAGAAGGTTCACAGGGTCCTCAAATTCTCAGCAGGGTCTGTGACCCAAAAAGGGTTAGGACTCACTGGTCTATGGTCTCTTTGGAGACTCATATCCATCAAATGCACTGATTCAAAATGGTTCTAGAATATAAATTACTTATGCCACTTACACAGTTTATATTGAATTACATTTAAGTCTGTGCTTTCGTTCAAGCTTGCTCTTATTTCAGACCTTTTTTTCTCAACAGATAAAATATTTTGATAAAAGAAGAGACTACTTAAAATTCAAAGAAAAGTTTGAAGCCGGAGAGATCCAGCCTCCAAAAACCACCGCAAAGTCCTAGGCTATTCCTGAACATTTCAGAATGATTGAAGTTCTTTTTTTCTGGACATTTGAAAATGCTGACTATGGGACAGTAGTAGCTTGAATGATGCTAAACATGAATACATGGTCCATATGTACAACTCTTAATTAAAATGATCAAGTAACAGGATTCCATTTATTCAACTTAATTCAACTGAATTCAACTTAATTCAACAATTCAACTGAAGAATTGACATCAAATGATATGAAATACGCTTAATTTAGTAAAAGAAAATATATTTTAAGAAAAAAATAAAATTAAAGCTTATTATAAAAACACCTGTATCTTTTTGTTGGAGGACGGGTAGTAGGCAAATACTATTATAGATACAGATATACACTAGAAAAAGTAGGTCTGCCATTGTCCTGGGAGTCAGCATTTTAATACAGGCACAAAAAAGTGGGGGAGAGCTTGAATTTAAAATATGCAGGTAAAATAATAAAGACCATCTAGGAAAAACCTTCAGCTAAGATTGTTAATGATAGGACAATGAATACTTTTTTTGTAAAATTAGTAACGAGGAAGGATGTCCTCACTTCTGTTGAACACTATCCTGGGTTCCTAGTACTTCAGTAAGACAAAAAAGAAAAAAAGCATACAAATTGGGAAGGAAGAAATAAAATCTTTTCTATTCATGGATGATAAGATTATCTCTGTAGAAAATCCCAAAGAATCAAGAAAAAAAACACCTAGAATTAGTAAGTGAATCTTAGAAAGGCGGCAGGAAACAGGGTCAGTATACAAAAGATCACACTTGTGCACACCAATGAACAACTGGGATTTAAAGTAAAATTTAAAACCATTTATAACAGCACTAAAAAAAATTAAAAATAGAAGGAATACTTAGATATAAATCTAACAGTACGTGCAGGACCTGTAACCTGAGAACTACACAACACTTGAAATCAGAGGTCAACTTAATCGGAGAGAGAGATTGTGTTCATGTATTAGAAGACTCAGTGTTGTTAAAACACTGTTAAATTCTTTCCAGTTTGTTCTATGGGTTCAAAACAACCCCAGTCAAAACCTCAACAAGTTTTGGTAGATATTGACAAGATGATTCTAAAATTTGTATGGAAAAGCAGAAGGTCTAAGATAGCCAAAACATTCTGAAAAGAACAAAACTGGAAGACTTGCATTATATGATTTCAAGGCTTATTAAACCAAACCTATATATGAATATTTATAGCAGCTGCATTCATGATTGCCCCAAACTGGGAGCAACCCGGACGCCCACAACAAAGGAATGGATTTAAAAAAAAAAATTGGGGCACAGTGGAACACCTGAGCAGTAAGAAGTCGAACTTGTGAGTCTTTCAGCAACATGGATGAGCCTTAGCTGTGTTCTGCTACGTGAAAGCTGCCTTACCCCAAGGCTGGGTCCTGATGCGCTTCCATTTACGTGATCCTGGAAAAGGCAAAATCAGTACAGAGAACAGATCGGTGGTTGTGAACGGGGAAAGGTGCTGACTGAAGGCGTTCCACAGAGGACCTGAGGTGTTGAACCTGTCTCCTGCGGCACATGGTGGTGGATCCAGGTATACACCGGCCAAAGCCCAGAGAACCATACACTGCAGAGAGCGACACTGTGCCCATGAAAATAAGTCAACCAGGACCCTGGAGCGATTCGTTTGACTGTTACAATGAGTCTTCTGATGTCGGATTGGTGTCAGGTATCAGTAAGAATTCGTGTTTATGTGACCCTGTCTAGACAATATGTTTGCACACATGTGGGTTGGCAGACATCTAGGTCCCCTAGCTCTGTCCCCTGAGAGGGGCTGCAGTGATGCTCCAGGAGTAACAAGCACATGTACCGAAACCCCACGCTTGGTTTCTGTACTGTTTTCCCATAAATGGAACCAGTGATCCTTGCTGAAACGTGTGATTCTAGAACTAGGAGAGAGAAAATTAAAGATGCGCCTGGAACACTCTGTAGCACAAGGGCGTAAGGACGTGCTTTAAAAAGAAAAACAAGAGCATATTAAAGGACATGGGAGCCCACCATACACACACAGATCTCAACAGGACTGACTGAGGGACACATCTTCCTTACAGAAGAATTCCAAGTAATAAATGATACCCCTGGTGAATGATAAAATCAGGGGGCAAAAAGTTCAAGAGAAAAAGCTTATTAGCAGAGCCTCCAAGTCTCTCTCCCAAAACATTAAATACTGTGGTAGTTTTAACAGTTGCCTCCAAAACATCTGACACTCCTCCCTCCAAGGGGGGAAGCTCTTTTTCTCTGCCCTTGAGTGTAGGCTCGGCTTAGTGGCTTGGTCTGAAAACCAGACTGCAAAGTGAGAAGTGGTAAGTTTGCAGAGAACATGGCAAACACTGCTTCAAGCAAAAATCAGGGTATAAGTCATGCTTAGATGTGATGAGAAGCACTGCATCACTGCAGAACCTTCCTTCCAACCCATGGCCTCAGTCTGACAGGAGAGAACGCCAGACAAACCCAAATTTTGAGACATTTGCAAACTACCTGACTTCAAAGTGTCAAGGTCATGAAAGACCGAAAACCTGTCAGAGACTGGAGGAGACTAAGGTGCAGGCCTGAATGCAACATCGTGTCCTCGGTGCCAAAGCCAGTGGCACTAGAACAAAAAAAGCGTTATTAGTGGGAAAACGGGAAATCTGAATATAGATCTGATTCGTAGTCTGTCTAGTGAACAGCACCAGCACCACCGTTAATTTCTTAGTTTCGACAAATGTCTGTGGTTAAGTAAGATCCTATGAGAAGCATCTGGGTGAAGGATATATGGAAACGTAGAGTCTTTGCAGCTCTTCTGCAAGACAAAAAATTATTTTAATAAAGTTACAGGAGAAAAAAACATATACAGGTAATGGACTCTGAAATTTAAATAGTACTAAAAAGGACCCAGACATGATTGAAGTTCATTGCTGGATGCTGACAGTAACCATTAAATAATAAAGTAATCCCAGCACCACACAAAACCGCAGAAGAACAGAAACAGTAAGTCAACCCTCATGGGTTCCACTCTCACCACTAAGCATGATGTACAAGAGTAATTCACCTCCTCTGGAGCCAGGCTGAAAACTGTCAGAGTGTAGACTATTTGTAATCCCTATTTGAACTCAGAGCAAAGATGGCATATGCAAATTTCCTTAAAACTTTGTATCAATGATTATGGCCTAGTTCATGGATTTAAAAATAAATGAAATCTTACTACCTGGCATTAGGAACTTTACAGGAAAGCTGGCAGCATCTTGCCAAGTCTGCTTCCTCCCTGGGAGTAAGTGATAATGGAGCAGCAGAAAGAGGCCAGTGACTCTTCTTAACACGGGACCTTTGCTTCCACACCCCCCACCCCCTGGACAAGGGTATGGCACTGATAATGAGAGCTGCTCTATTCCTGCCTGACTCCTACCATAATCCACATTTCTGACAAGGCTAGTTTCTAGGAAAGAAATGATCTTTTTAAAATATGTTGCTTTATTTCCACAATTCCTTAAAACATTTTATTAAAGAAGTGATGCAACTTAGCTAAAAATGTTTATTAAGAGTTTATTATAACGTATAGTCATGTATTTAAGGCACATGAAAAAGTTTTGGCATTAAATTGCAAGGAAAAAACTCAAATTGTACCAGTAGATTTCAGAATCCATCAGTCCAAATAGTTTTTTTTTAAATTGAACTACAGACAGTTACAATGTGTCAGTCTCTGGCATACAGCACAATGTCCCAGTCATGCATATACATACATGTATTTGTTTTCATACCAAATAGTTTTAAGGCAATGTTTCAGCAGCACTGGTCGGTCATCTCAGATAAGGCCCGAGCTCCGGGCCGCGGGGACCCCATGCCTGAGCAGCTGCTGTCTGGTGTACTCCCAGATCAGAAGGGCACCGCTCACGTGGACGTTGAGGGAGCGGATGATACCCTGCTGAGGAATTTCCACACACACATCCAACTGCTGGATCAGATTTGCGGGAATCCCCTCATGTTCATTTCTGATGAAGAAAAAAACGGGAGAAGAAAGTTAGCTTTCTTATAATAAAGTTTTTTCTCAGATACTCTGGATGTTACTGGAAGAGGCAGGTTACTAAATGAAACAAGTCCATAGTACCTGGCACCGTAGTACCAGGAACATAAAAGAGAGTAACAAAAACGTTTATGGTTCAATTCTGGGTTCACCTGTCCATACCAAATAGGTGAAATAAAACAAAAACTAGGGGCGCTTTCCATAAACCTTGTCAGAAGTCAGGGGCACGTGTAGTATCAGGAATCCAAGCACACTGTAAATCCTCTGAAACATTTTCTAGACAGGGACTCAAGAGAATGTCCTTACCCCAACAAGAGTAGAGACTTCTCAGGAAAGCAATACTGCGTAAGGTCTACACTTTTGACGGTTTGTTCCACACCAACGATGGTATAACCTTCTGCTTTTTTCTGCTGCAGATAATCAATTAGCTGAGGTGGTCTGACCTTAATATTAGTTTAAAAAGAGTAGAATATTAAATCATTCATTTACTCCTGCTGGGAGTAAAATCAGAATTAAAAAAAAAATTTTATGAAACTGAAATTCGTTAAATGGAAAAGGACAGAATTACACTCTATAAAAAAGAACTCCCCAATATCACATACATTTATAAAACAAGAGAGAGTTGCAACAGGACACATATTACTGAAAAGAATTCTACATTATTGAGGATTTCTCAAAATACAACCATGTGAAACATAAAAGGAGAGGGGAGGGTATAGCTCAGCGGTAGAGCATGTGCTTAGCATGCACAAGGTCCTGGGTTCAATCCCCAGTCCCTCCATTAAAGATAATAAATAAACAAACAAACAAACCTAATTACCCCCCCCCCCAAAAAAATAAAGAGAACAGAGTGGGATGTATTTTACTTTTCAGTATTGTTTTTAAACTGTTAAAGGCTGGACTACTTGCAAAAGGGTTGATACATGAAGACAAGAGTTCAACAAAAGATTTTAGCACATAAGAATTTTAACAGTAAATCGCTTTCCACCCACCTCCACCAGCGGAAGCCACTGTTCTGCGGAAACACTGAGGTGCTGAAACTGTCTGTCTCGGATGCACTGAAGATTGCCAACGGCGAGCGCCGAGGCCCCAAACACCTCGCAGGTCCGGCACAGCCCTGCACAGAACACGCCGGTTACTGCCGCCAGTCTAACGAATGCCAGGTTCACCACGTCCCAGACAGTGCTCTGCAGCTCGCGGAGAGGGTTAAATGTGGAACAGAGCCAAAAGGGCACTGGACAGATTAAAAACGTTCAGGAGCAAAAGATCCAGCAAGCCTCCTGGAAAACTGTAATTTTACCTCCTAAATTGGTGGGTTTGTCAATGAGTGAGGCCACCACAATCAGTCTACTGATTGACTTTCCCAGCTTAGCAGCGCGATCCTGAAAAACTAGCTCCAGGTCTAAGTCTGGAACGTTATTTTTCCACGGGATAATCTTCTTCTGAACATCAGTCCACTCCGACTGGTTATCTGCTTCGCCCGAGTTAGAACCTGGGAAGGAAAAAGAAAATATCAATTTCCCTCTATTTACATACATAAAAATTAAGAGCTTAAAATGATAATTTAGAATGAGATTCATTAAAGAACTTTACTTGGGTTCAGATATAACGGCCATTTTCAATAATAATTTAAAGTTTTCAAATTCAGCTCTACTAACCAATATTCTACAGCATTTCATGAAAATAAAACGTGCACATTTTTTACATTTTAGCACTCCCCAAACTGGGAAGCATCTTAGAATCCGTAAGGGTAGCATAGTTTGGTAGCATTTTTTCTTAGGGGGTACATAAAATAATGGTGTATGTTACAAACAACAGTGTATTAGATTGGAATTTTCTGTAGAAATACTATATTCCTGAAAACAACATAAATAGTCTTTATCTTAAATTATTTGACAAGTACTTGGGGACTTTTGCTAACATGAGGACTGTTCTCTGGAGCAATTCTCTCTCGACTAACCCGGTGAGTACACGACGTCACTGATCTGTCTGACTGCGTTTTGAGTTCTCGTTCGGGACGGAGACCGCCCCAGGCTCCTCCCCAACCCCGTCCCACTGCGGGGCGGGGGGGTGCTGAGCTTGCTGGGGGTGGAAGAGAGAAGCACAGAACTATGCCGCGGTGCCATACACGGAGGGCGGGCGGCTCACAGAGAGGAGGGACTAGTATCTGGGGGAGGGAGAGGCAGAGAGCAAGACCCAGGAGGGACCAGGGAAGGGACGCGATGGTCTGCAGAGCACAGCGCGTGGGAAGCGCAGCGCACTGTGGACACGGCGTGTGCGCATGCGCACCGGACGCGGGAGGAAGACGGCCCGGCAGCGGCGGTCCCTCGGCCTCGCTCACAGCGCTCACAGCGTGTGAAGGATGGAGGGACGTAGGGGCGTGACTCCGCCTAGATCACAAGGACTTTGTACTTTATTCTACAGACAGGAGCCATGACAGGGCTTTAAAAAGGGGGGAGAACGATACTGGTTTTGTGTTCTAGGAAAATCCCTCTTAAAAGCAACGTGCAGGATAAGTTGGGGCTGGAAAACCACCGTGGGGCTTTTGCCCTGGTCCAGGCAAAGACAGAACAGTCTAAGTTAAGTCCATGCAAGAGGAGCTGAAGAGGACATGCAGAACGGCCCGGATCTGGATGGATGCATGTGGCAAGAGAGAAAAAAGGAAACGTGTGGCTTCCATGTGCCTGGATGACACCATTAACAGCAAGGGTAGAGGGAGGGGAGGGGAGTCTGAGCAGAAAGGCAAAGTCACATTGGATATACTGAGTTTAAAGGGCTTATGGAAGAGTGCTGCCAACAAGCTCAGGAAAGAGGTGGGGCAGAGATAAACACCTGAAGGTTGCAGTTACACGGCAGGCCGTTTCCAGATGCAGAAAGGGATAAAAACGCTCAGGGAGAACACTCAGAGTGGCGGAAAACCAAGCCAATGACAGAGTTCAGGGGATACAACACTTACGTCTCAGCAGAACCAGATGCAATATCCCTCTCTCCACCAAAAACAACGCACAGAGAAACAAACCCCTTGGGCCTGTTCCCCATCCAGTAACTCCTCACCTCTCTGCCCCACTCCACGGCAGAACCGACTCAGGTGTCCTCACGTGTGGCTCCTCTGTCCTCTCCCCACTGACACTGCTCTTGCCCCCGAATCTTCACACTGGCTCATCTCTCTTTTGGGAAAGCTCTTCTCCCAGACTTTGCCTAACTTGCTCTCCCTTCACGCAGGTCTCTGCTCAATGTCAACTCCTTACAAAGGTCTTTTTAACTCTGTCACACCATCTCTTTACTCTGCTACCTGAAATCGTGTTTATTTGTTCCAGGAATATAACCTCCGTAAGGGCAGGGCCCTTGCCTCCTGTCCAACACACAGGAGGCAGTCAATAAATCTTTGTTGGCGAAGTAAATAAATATAAGGAGATACATCTTAAAATGCATTCGTGAACCATCTAGAATGTTTGATAGAAAAATGCACTTTCCTAGAACTCTCCTCCAGACATACCAAGTTAAAATCTAAGGGTGGGACCCAAGAATCTGCACTGTAACACGCTGTTCAAGGGATTCTTAAAAACATTAAAATTTAGAGAACTATAAATACAAGGGACGGTCGGGGGGTGAGGGGTGGATCTAAGAGGAGAGTAAGCAAAGTCAGACTGCGGAGGAACATCAGGGTAGCGAGCTACCTAAAGGTCAGGCGTGGTGAGAGAAAGGTGATTGTTTAGATTCTGTAAAGGAGACAAAGACAATTTCTGACTTTCTGAAAGGAATTTCAGTGATGCTTATGGGTCAGGGAAGCCAGGACGAGGACAAGTATGAGTGACTGACAGACTGATGAGAACAAAGACCACTACTGCACATTTCCTAAGGTTAGTTGTGACTTTAAAAATGCGTGGGGGGCTTGACCCCTAGTTTTTGGGGGGCAGCTTGACTGTGAAGGGGAGGAGGAGGTGGAGGGCGCAAACGAGGGAAAGGGGGGGGTCCTAGAGATAGCTGAAGGGAAGGAGGGGGGAGACGGAGGAGGAGGATGGGCAACAGGTGAGTGATGTCCAACCAGACCCAGCAGGATGAGGATCGGGAGCCCTGCTTTATAAGTGGGACAAGAAGAGAGATTTCTTAATCTGGCCCGCTAAAAAATCTCTGTTTTCAGAAGTACATAGTGGAAAAGCAATGACTATTAGTTAACGATATTTCAAAGAAGACAGAAGCCTCTGGCTTTACAGAGTCAAGGAGATCAGGCTCCCTCTGGCTTTTAAGAGCAAAGCGAACGTCAACTAAAGGTGCCAAAGTGACACCACGTGCTCTGTCTTTACTCTCGGAGGAGGAGCAGAGTTCACCACGTCAGCGGAAAAGTGATACCGTCAACTCTCTGTTCTCAGTGACGGACGTCAACAAGCCTGAGCCAGGCAACCCGGGGAGAAAATAAACCAAAAGTTCTTTTTACCTATGTCCTGCTGAGCCCAGTCACCTGGCTTCAGTTCACAAAGGTGAGTTGGAGAACGGTACCACTGAAATCCCGCATCGAGAGGAATGTCGGTAAACTTGGTAAATTTACCAATGGAGATCCACTCGTCTTCAACGAGGCCGGAAAGGCGAGGAAGGATGTAAAATATGGTCTGAAAGGAGAATTGTAAAATCTAAATTTCTTCCCTTAAAACTAATAATGAGATACATGATAACATGTTTAAAGCACAAGTTATGTATTATTACTGATGTGTTCTCCCAAACTATCACCTCTGATCAAATTACATATGCTCATTTGTATCTTGTAACAACTGTCCATCTGTATTTCTTATCTTCTCTAAGAATTAGGGGATTGATTTAGGAAATCCCTGAGAGTAAACAGATCTTTGAGGGCAGTATTTCTCACTGTATGTCACAGATACCACACTGTTGCTAAAAGCAGCAGGTATTTTGGAATTCATCAGTACTAACGTCGGACAACGCCTGGATAAATGCTACTTATCGATAACCAGACGTGTCCATAAGCAGCCAAGCTCAAGCTCTCATGATGCCAAATCTCTGCTCTCGCTGCTACCGTAGAAATTGAGAATCTAAATTCTGCCTCCAGTGTATCTTAGCTGTGGACACTGGACAAGCCATTAACCTTTCTCAATTTCTCAGCTTCAACTTCCTCACTGGTTAAGTAGCACACGATCACGTTAAAACAGCACAGGACAGTGATCTGCCAGCCGCCCAGCCTGACACCCCCATGAGTAGTGGTTACTCAGTCATTCCGTAGCAATCCTCCTTTCTTTTCTTACCTACCACCAAAACTGAGATCCAGGTCATCCTCAAAGGTGGAAAGCACGTAAGAAGCAGAAGTACAATAAGCAATTTAAAAATGAAATAATAACCTTGTAACAAGGCACAAGTCTTCACAACAGTTTTTGGAATGAACGTGGTTTTCTTTTTGTTAGCAACATTTGTGCAAATTTAAGCAGGCATCATGAATGCAGCTAAATGTTCCTTACATGGGGATCAATGTAATACACATGCTGCAAGCCATTATTTTATCTACACGGTTAGGGTTCATATAATTAATGGGAAACAAAGTATATAAATCTATCAGGGTGAGGCAGTCAAAGTCAAGGGAAGGCAAGGGACTTACTCCTGATCGACAACTGACTAGGAAAGGCTGACTTAGCACTAGAGAGTTATTAAGGGTCCTTCAGAAAGATGTCAAACAGAGCATTCTGGGCGCTAAAGGACACAGAACAGACCATGTTAGAATAGTTAAAAAAGCCTAAATAATTTTTTGCAATGAAGCAATGGAAAGTACACAGTAATGTTCTATGATGAATATCTCACAGTATACAGATCTGTTTTTTTTAAAAGGCTAGCTTATTAGTAATCCACACACACACACACACACACACACACACACACCCAACAAGAAAAAAAAATCGCTTACACACAGTAGCTCAAGTTACTGATACTTCCAAGTTCTTTAGAGGAAAAGTCTTAAGTTACATATTTTAAATTCAAAGGCAGAACATTATAATTACAGCTGCAAAAGGGAGAAGGTAATACATCTTATAGAAATTTTAATAATCTATGTATTGAGTTAATCAATGCATATGCTAACTGTAATAAACAAGTTTATGGTTCTCAAAATTATTTAAGCACAATCTGCTACCATCAGTGACGTGCAGTATCATTTGCTACACAATCTCAGTCACCCAGAACCTAAAATGTGCAGTTAAACAAAAGAGGAGATCTTTTTGTTCTTTTTTAACAACGGGCTTCATTACAACATCTCACCTGCACAAATGTTCTCACTCATTTCCTTTTTAATGTCAGAACAGATTTCTGTTTAGAGTTAAATATTCCCCCTTCCAGTGTTTACAAGTCAGACACTGCCTGAGAAACAAAGTGAAAATGACAAGCCGAGTTTCACCGCTGAAGAGTGAGACACAAGCAAGCCACCTGCATGAAGTGACAAAAGTAAACTGAGAGCTTTATGACGTGAAGGTGGTGCTGGAGGGAAGTCAGCCTCGTGAACACCCTTCAACAACCGTGGCAGAAAGGAAGCATGAGGCCCAGAGACACAGTAGAGAATTTGCAAATGGTATTAATCTCAGCTCACCTCCAGACAGTAATCCTTAAGTGGGTGAAATGCTGCAAAAAAGAAATGTTCTTGGATGCGTTGCCAATTCTTCTTGGCGTTCCTAGGGATGAAAATATGCATAAGGTGAACCAACTCATGAGTGAACCAACTCCGGTAAGGGGGGACATCACGTAGATCTCAAAGAGGTACTGCAGAACTTAGAATGAACAGACAGTCTTGTGAATTTTATCCCAAGATTTATACACCCTTATGTCCAAGATAAACATATGTTAAAAACTGACCCTAAATTTGACATTTTGAAATGAAATTCAAAGACAAAGAAATTAAATGACTCTCTCGCAGTCACACAACGAACAATGACTGAACAAGCATGAAGCCAGCTCTCCACACCGCAAGTGCGGGGATCAGCCTACAGAGGGGGCAGAGGCCGGGGCTGCCCGGAAGGTGAGGGCAGTGGGGATGGTCCTCAGTGGACAAGGAGGAGAAAATCCCACACAGGAAGCCTGCCACAGGCACAATTCACACACCTGGGAAGAAAAGAATTCTAAAAGGGAGCTGTATAAGAAATCTGGACCTGGATCCTTAAGTCTCTCTCTGGCCATAAACACCTTTTTCCCCCCAGGAGAGACGGTGAGCTGAGTCATTTTTTTCACTCTGAAGATTCACACAACACACAGCCAAACTGTACCAACTTTCACAAGCCAAACAAAAGTAATATGAGGTTTCAAATTCTTAACTTTAACAAATAGACACAAACAACAAAAAACAAAAATCTGTCAAGTTTTAAAAGGCAAAAGAGGTAGAAATAAAAATTATACATGACCACTGGCAGGTTTCAGTTTACATTCATGATCAACAACCCAAGAGCTAAAGGACCCCCAGGGTTCCCGGCCACCTCCTTCCACACCTGTCTCCTTTGCCAAAAGACAGCCCCTTAATCTGGGCCCGAGATCCCATCCCCTGGGATTTTGCTGAGTCATGCACCCCTCCCTACTGTAGCTGTATTTTGTCTGTTTGATATTGAGCATCTGAGTAGGATTTTGTTTGGGAAATAGAGAAGTTCTCTTAGAAAAGAAAAGGGAAAAAGCTTCCAGCTTTTGAACCAGCTTTGACTGGTCCATCTGAGGGGTTAAGAGCATGCCTTTAAACAAAGTCAGGTCATGCCGCTTCTCAGACAACAGAGGGTGCTAACATTTGGCTACGCTGAAGAGGAACATCTAGAGGCACATAAAATAAAGGGTCAAAGATATGAAAGCAAAAGAAAAAACGTCAGGACGGAGCTGCCAGCACTTAGTATTGTAATTAAACTAAACATCGAAGAGTGACCTGCTTAAGCACCAACTAATCCAAGCTGTGCACTGCAGTGTGATGGACTAGAGATGCTCACAGGCTGGCGCCCCCGCATCCTCTTTGTGCTCTACCAGGCGGGGAGGGACAGGGACAAGGTTTGCTTACCCTGCTCCCTGCATGTTTTCCACTTGATTGAGACTGGATTCAATAACAGAAGTCAAAGCATCAAGTTCTTCAACGTGCAGCGCTTTACACATGCCCCAGATTTTCTTAAGAGCAATTAAGGCATACAGCCGAATACTAAAATTGTGATTGAAACACCAGTGCAGTACGATAATGAGGGCTTGCTTCAGAATCAGTTTCTGAAAAGAGAGGACAACAGGTCTTCAGGTGTAAACATGGACCATTTCACCCCTGACTGAATGATCAAAGCCAAGTCTACAGATGATAAGAATGCTAACAGTACATCTTATTTCACTGGTTCTGCATTGTCGGGCCTTCTCATTCTTCCTCCTCAGACAGGTGAGACACACTGACGTGAGCGATTTCCTTAAGAGAGAAAATATCCTCCCGGAGGGGAGAGTACAGCTCAGTGGTAAAGTGTGTGCTTGGCACGCACAAGGTCCTGGGTTCAATCCCCAGCACCTCCATTAAAAATGAGGGAAGGGGAGGGGAGGGGAGGGAGAAAAGAAAGAAAGAAAGGTAAATAAATAAACCAACCTAATTAGCCCCACCAAAAGAAAATACCCTCCCAGCTCTATAGTTTTTGTTTACGACGCTGTGGTACATCTTCCCCGTATTCCAGCTCCTGGGGTAACTTGAACAGAGCACTTTCATGCTACCCATTGTATAACCACAGTGTTTTACAAACAGCCTCCATCGCTGATTACCTTACCATGGGCTGAAAAAGTTAGAAGTAGTCTTGAAGAGCCCTGCTTTTGGTGAACTTGAAGGTGCTTCTAAAGCAAGCTATCTCACAAAGTGCTGTTTCCCCTAAGGGTGATCCCGGGCACACACAGCACCAAGTGGAGGCAGGACCACGTAGAAGTGGGGAGGGAATAACCACACAGGGCCTGCCTATCGTAATGCACACACACACCTAAAAGGCACAGACAAATAAAATCTGAACCCACAGATTTTTCCATCTTCACAGCCTGGAGATTTTATGCGATGACAGTCCCTGATTTCCAAAACCAGAGTTCCACAGATATTGAAAGGCAAAGGAAGTGACATCTATCGCTGTGGAAACCAGATGGACTCAAACTTCTAATAAAGTAGCAGGAGCTACCTTAATACTCCTACCAAATGGGCCCTGTAAATGTCACAGGCTGCACCTTGCTAAGAGTCTTACTGTTAGTTTCTACTGACTGAGTAAAAGTAACCACACTCACAAAAGAGTTAACTGAGATATCACACTTCAATTTCCCGAAGTGTCTCTGAGGACAGAATGATGATATAAATGATCCTCCTTACTCCACTCCTTTATTCAACACAGCATCAGCGTTGATCGGGGGTCACTGTACGTCCAGCGTGGCAGGACACTGTGGGGAGACACATAAACACACACACACACACGACCACAGCATACAGACAGCCACCCCACGTGATACACAACTTTAATCACCTGTAAGTGGAGCAGGGCGAGGGAGAGTGGCGAGTCAGACAGGCCCCAGCAAGAACAGTTCTCGGCCAGAGGGACAAAGACGGCTGCGGCAAATCTGAGAAAGCCAGCAGGCAAAGTGCAGTGAAGGGAAAATGTATTTACTCGGCCAGAGGGGAGGCCAGAGAGACAGGACGGGCAGTCTGGGAAACAGCAACTTCTCAGTGACACCGGATGAAGTATCAACTAGCTTTAGTTGGGATGTTGAAAACCAAGGCAGGTTAACCAAGACAACCGAAATATCGATAAAAGATAATTTAAAAACTAACAAAGAGGAAAAAGGAGGAATGTTGTTAATTAACTGCTGGTGTTTTACAGTCCTTTACAACTTTATGAAGCACGCATGTGACAACATCTAAACACACACACTCCCTCTAGCATGAGTTCTGCACCTCAAGTGCCAGGCGCGGCATTTTATGCACCGTGTTCTTCATAAGCACGACTTCCCCACGTAGATTTTATCATCCCCGAATTAGATGTTAGATAACTAACGCGAAGGGGAGGCAAACCTGCACGGTGGTAGTTAGGAGGACAGTCATCCCAATGAGACACGTCCAAAACAGGCCCCTGATTTCTTCCCACCTCCTGCGCGGGTCCTCACCTCCTCCTGCGCTGACCCCAGCACTCCGCGCCAGTGGTTCTGACCTTGGCCGTGACGAGGCCCTTCTCACTGCGGCCGGCACCTGCCATCCTCTAGCCCTGGGTGGAAAGTCCCCGGACCCCGCCGGGCTTGCTCACCCTCCTGCATTTAGGTGCTTGTTTGGAATCATCTCCATGGAAAGGTCTCCCCTGAAGCCACTTTCTGAAACAGCCGTCCCGCCCAGGCACCCAATTTCCACCCTTATTCTGCTTTCTTTCTCTTCAAAGCTCATGCCACTACCTGACAGTGTACTGTTTCTTTATTGTCTCCCTCCCCCACCAGAATGAACGCAGACTTTGTTTGGTTCCCTGCAGAATCGCTAGGGCCAAGGATAACACAGAGAGACACCTAAAAGGCACAGGGTAAATATGAGGCTGGGAGGAGAAGGAAGGGGGCAAAAAAATCAACGACTTCTTCCAAAGAAGCTGGGGCCTGTGGCCAATGAAATTCACCACACATCCCAACTGCGCGTTCTCTGCTTATTATCCAAATGTAAACCCCACCGTTCTCTCTGCTCCCAAAGTGTCTTCTCCCAAAGAACAGATGCTCCCTCTGACCCACCCTTCAGGACCCTCCCCCGGTGGGTGCATTAGCCCCTCCCTCGCCTTCCTCTCACCTGCCTATGTTAGAGGAGGGTCTGCCCACTTCCAGCCCTCAGGGTGACGCCCAGACCTTACTTCTCCAGCACCGTGTAAAACCCACGGCTCCCCGTTCCCTGCCCACAGCCACACCCCAGACCCTGTTCTAAAACTGTAACTGTTCTTTTCTAAAATCTTAAAATCAGGTGATCCCATTTCTGACACAGGGCAGCTGTCTACCCCCTACCTCCTGGTCCCCCCACCTTTCCTCCTCACCCCTTCTCCTCACCATCTCTGCGGTGGGATTCATCAAAGCCTTGGCCTCCTGGTTACACAACAGCACGGGTTAAGCCCCCGGCGTCCTGCGCGACCCTGACCCCAGTGCGGGACACGGCACACGGCACACTGCGGTCCGCACAGGCTCTGGGCGCTCACGCCGCGTCTCCGCCGTCTGGTAAGGGGCTTAGTAAGGACACGCACTGACAGCACTGGAATGAATGAGTGGCATGAAGCCTGGATCCCAAGCCCTGGCAGGTATAAAGCAGGCCTGAGGAGATCTGAGAGGAGAGAAACTAGCACTCACCGAGTACAGGGCACTTCCATGCTATCTGATCCTCACAGTAAGCCTCTAAGCTGGGAAGTATTAAGTCCACTCTACGTGACAGGAAAGTGGAAGGAATAAATTCCGTACGTCTTTCCCTGGGCTGCAGGGCCCGGCCTTCCCCTTCAGATTTCTCACCACTCTCCTGTAACCTTCATCCTCAGTCCACGCTTCATTCAAATTTCCTTAGTTTTTACTAATGCCCTTTGTCTGTTCCAGGACCCCGCCCAGGACGCCACGTGGCCCCTCAGCCTCCCCTTGGCTGTGGCCGTTTCTGATGCCTCTGCCAGGCGTTTTGTAGGGCGTCCCTGGTCTGGGGCTCAGGGGCTGTTTTTCTGATGATAAGACCAGGTTCTGGTGTCTGGGAGGGAGACCAGAGAGGTGAAGAGGCGTTTTCATCACACCTGCGGGTTCCATATACAGGGTAAGTTACACACTTCGGGGAAAAAACTGAAACAGAAAGTCTTAAGTGACTGTTTCAAAGAAGTCGTCAAACAAAAACACACTTATCAAATACCAACAGACTTCATAAATGAGAAATGGAGAGACTAACTAAAGTAGTTAGACCTTAGGTATCTCAGTGTAGTTTAGTTTTTTTTTTTTTTGTTTTCCCAGAAGATGTCAGCATTCTCTTTTTGGATGTCCAGAAAATAAAGAAATAAACCTAAAATATGTAATACACAGTAAGTATAAAAAGAGCTTAATGGAAAAATAACACATTAGTTATGTTATCTACACCAGATCTAACGTGAACACATTCTACACTGAATTCATTTTCAGAACTTTTTTTAACTATTCTTGAGCTATTTCTACCCTGCAATAGTACAGTTTCTTGTCTATCTTATGTCTCTCAATAAATCGCACGTGCTTAATAGAAAGATAACATCTGACGTTTTCTGAGCCAGAGCTTCCTTACTCCTAGCAGAAGGTGTTAGCACGAGTTCTCACCTGACTGTAACTAACACACTGCCATCAGGCTGACAGACACTGCACCACACCATCAATTTAAAAATAGCATGGTTTTTGAGGTTAAAATGGGGTGGGGAGAAAGGTCTGTCTTAGGATTGATGAAACAGATTAACAACAAACCTTGATTGTTATCATGATTAAAGACAAGAACCCTTTGAAAATTCTAAGAAACCTACTCCCTCAATATTTTTATTTCACTTTCAAGACTAAATGACATTTCTTATTTCATACAAGTGACCGCTGAACAACAGGGGTTTAAACTGCCCAAGTCCACTTATAGGAGGAATTCTGTCACTGGACATGTACGACAAGGTTCCGTGGTCCACGGCTGACTGACTGCGAGCCTCACGTTACACGTGGAGTACACGTGCAATGCACAGTTACACGTGGATTTGCCACTGCACGGAGGGCCACTGCCCCTAACTTCGGCACTGAGCGAGGGTCACTATATTAAGTTTCTCCTTGAGTTTGCAACACTGTCAGTACATTCTCTGTAGATGCAATAAAATAGAAACTTGCTCTAAATCTTACTGACAGGTTTTCCTAAATTCCTCTCGTTGCCATAGTGATCAACCAGAATTAACTAAGATCTCTACTTATCTGCATGGTAAACCACTAGGGAAGATGTGCTAAACCTGAGACAGATGGAAGGACTGGCCTTCACACTCCACATAATGACAGTCAATGACACGACAGCCGTTAGTACCCTGCCCAGAAATTTCTTTGAACAAGCATCTGCTAAGTAACTCTGCCGGCCAGGGAACAGTTAGATGCAACAAGGGAAGTCCTATTTAAATAATCTCACATAAATACTTGCATAAAATTAAGAATCTACCACTAAAAATTGCCCATTAATTTATCTAAAGATTTAATATGTGCTCAGGCATGCCTCAGTGTGTGTGTGCACGTGAGGGATACCTTACTGTGCGGTGGGGCCTAAGGAGGAGCGTGGAAGGGAAGGGGGCAGTTGCAAAGCACATCAGGAATACTCCAGGAAAAAAAAATTAGTACATATATAAATTCCATTTTGACAGTCAAGTTTGAACTCTTCTTACAAACAACTGAAACTCACCTTTTCTGGAATGTTTTCAGTAATGATGTCCAAATGTGACAAAACTGATAAAAACGTACAAATGCTTGTTTTCAGGTTTTCTTCCCCCTGGAAAAAAAAAAAAACAGATAAACAGAAGCGTCACTCAAGTCTCACTGTGAGCCCGTGCACGTTGAGGGCCCTGTGCTGGACGCTGTGGGCCCCCGGTCGTGAGGCCGTCCCTTTCTGACGCAGCTGTGACCTGGGCGGGGAGGCCGGAGCAAAAGCAAAGAGGAGAAAGTAAGGTCTGAGAGCCAAATGCCAGCTCACACAACACTCAGCAGACACCACGAGGGGCTGACGGCTCAGCCACCGAGGAAGCGGAGGAGCCAGGGTGCGGGCGGGGCGGCCGAGGCGGGGCCTTCAGGACGGGGAGGCCCGGCTGGAAAGGCAGGGCGGCGTGCGGAGGAAAGGACAGGGCGGGGGCGGGAGGCGGGGAACAGGTGAAAATAAGCAAGACGAACAGAGACGCCGAAAATGGAGGCAAAGGCAGGCGTGTGGAGGGGGCGGCAGAGACAAGGCTCAAATTTTAGGTGGGACCTTGGAGACGCCTTCAGAAGCCATGATGAAAAGCTGCTTAGAGCGTCAAACGGGAATTCAGAAACCTCCCCGACAACAGCGATTTGAAATTACACGTTATTTTAATCATGAAAAGCTGGCAGACGTCAGGTAGACCGGAAAAGGGCTCCAGACACTCCAGGGCAGAAACCGCTCCAAAGGGTAAACAGACTGAACTCCTTCACTTAACGAGTAGTGACTGAATGTCTTCCATGTGCCAGTTACTGTGGCAGAAAGAGGGGAAAAAGAAACAGGCAAGGCTCCTGCCTTCGTGGAGCTCAGTCTAGTGGGAAGGAAAGACACCAAACCAGACAATAAATGAGAATTCCTATTATCAAAGCACTGCTGATGTGCTGCAAAAAGCCACCCTAAGGGGTCCGAACTACTCAGGGAGGGAAGTTCCTCCAAGAAAGGACACAAATGACACGTGAAGGAGCCACCGTGCAGACAAAGAGGAGAAAGAAGAGCGCTGCAGGCAGAGGGCACAGCAGGAATGGCCTGAGAGCAAAAGGAGGAGGGGTCGGGAAAGGGGAGAGTGGGGCTCAGTCACCTGGGTGGTCCCCGTGAAACAAGCTTCCTTCATGGTCATCAGGCCCCTCCCCATGGGGGGCTGCCGGGATGAGCCACGAGCCTGCAGGCTGCACTGAGAGGCTGGGTCAGTACCAGCACAGCAAGACTCAGCCTCCTGGGACGCTCATTCTCAGAGCCCTGCGCCACCAGAGAGAGAGGTCCAGCTCCCCTGCTGGACACACGCAGAGACAGCAATGCCTGGCCACCACGGCTGTCCCCACTGCTGCCGCGGAGGTGACAAACACCGGGGGGAGTGCAGAAGTCACCCCCAAGTCCCAGCCCAGCAGAGACCACATGCAGACCTGCTCAGCCTGGCCCGTCAGCCCACAATCAGGAAAAGCAGTAAGACTTCATTGTGGACACTGCCGGCCTTTGGAGTGTTCTAGTAACAGAAAACCGAGACAATCCGCGTGACTGAAGTGTGGGTGTGGGGGGTGCACACGGGACTCAGGAGGGAGGAGGCAGGAGACCATGTAAGGCCCGCGGGCCAGTCTCAAGACTTTCGGTCCTTGTTCTGAGAGCGATGTCTTGAGCAGGTGGGTAACCTCATCCAAGGTCCATGGGGAAGAGTCTGCTCTGGTTGTGCCATGTGGACACGAGACTGAAAGGGGGGCAAACGTGGATCAGGTGGTCCAGTGAGGGAAGAGAGCAGGCATCACTGCGGCTTGGACCAAGGCACAATGTGGCGACAGACGACAGGTAGCGAGAAACATTCAAGACCTGGTCGCGAATCAGACGCGCAGCATGAAAAGTCCCGTTTTCTGGTTTGTGCAACCGTGTAGGTGGTGGTGCTGTTTGCCAGAGGAGGAAAAGGATCAAGTTTAAAGGAAAAAATAAGGCATGTAGTGTTTGACATCCAAGTTTTAAGATGATTTACAAGCATTCAAGAAAGATGTCTAGAGCAGAGGTCAGCAAAGCTTTTCTGTCAAGGACCAAGCACTAAATAAAAGTGTAGCTGTGAGGTCCACGGCTCTGTCCACTGTCACTTGGGCACCAACTCAGCCACAGATGACACGGACATGATGGGCATGGCTGCTGTGTCCCCGTAAAACCCAGCCAGGCCCAGCTTGGCTGGAGCTAGCCCGCCCTGACTGAGCACTTAGCTGAAGGTGTCTGGAACAGAAATATAAATTAGTGGGTCGTTCACCTCAGATAATACGTGAATCCATGACCGAGATTACACTGACTATAGAACAAGGATAAACTAAGGAAAGAAAGCAGCCCAGCCTTGAGAAGCACTAACACTGAATAGCTGGGTAGGGAAGGAAAAGCCTGGAAAGGAACAGAACAGAGGGAACAGAGGGGGAGGAAGAACAGGGAACACGCAAGGCGTCAGCAGCGTGGACGGGTGGAGAGGATGACCCGCCAACAGGGTCTTCCGGGCAGTGACTGGGCTGCAAGCCGGTCTACTGGACTGAATGGCGGGCGGGGAGAATATGAAAAAAACCCCACCAAACTGTGGACTACAGACACCTCCTCCAGGAAGACACCGCAGTGAGGTAGGCGATTACAGGAGGGGACGTGACACCCATAACAAGGATGAGACGGGTTTCAAAGTCAGCGGAAACCACCGAGTTCCAGGGAAGACACTGAGTGCAGGAGAGACTGACAGCTGAAGGGCCCTGAGAAGACGGGGGGACAGGAGCCAGAGAGCAAGAGGACGGGTGGCCTGAGCAGCAGGTTCAGGTCCCGGACGGTGGGAGGGAGGCAGGCCTGGCCAGCCACAGGCAGGTCTGTGTGCTGTATGACTGCTCCTGAGAAAGTACAGGTGCTCCTATGTGGTGACTTCTGTTTTCTCTAAAACAAAAGTTAAGGTCATCTGCTTCGAATAAAGGAGGAAAAGGGTGTAGTGGACACTGATTGCCCTTTTGGGGGAGATCTATTCTGAATCCCCTTCCAAGATCAGGGAGTTCTTCCACCTTACAGGTCTAGTGAGAGGCTGGAAAGGCCATGTATTTATTTTCCCAGCCTCCCTGCAGCTAAAGAGAAGGCACCGTGACCCAGAGACACCCACCCCGGTTGCTGGGCTGAGAACTCGTAACCTGGGGAGGCAGAGCCCGCAGAGAACCTCCCTCCACGCACGTGGCAGAGGGACAGAGCTCGGTCCCTGGTGGCCTGGCTCCATAGCCCACCTGTGGCTGCAGGTCTGGAAGCCCCACCTTGTTCCTGCCTGTTTTCCAAGCCGGATCCTGCAGTTTTCCAGGCATTGTGTAAGTTACCTAACTTCCTCCTTCTCCACTGTTGTTTTAAATCCCGTCTGATTCAATCAGTGTGTGTTTTACTTGCTCACAGTGAAAAAGGAGACCAGATCTGCAAGGTCTTTATGAAAACTGAGAGACTGAGCTAAGGGGAAACACCTGACAGAAGTGCTGGTGTTCCTGGGGACACATGAGCCAGGAAGGCGTGGACCTCCACCTGGGCCAAGCTGCATTTCGTGGGAATTCCTGGGAGCAGACAAAACAAGCTAGATTAATAAAGCAGCAGATCTGAGAAGCAATTCAAGGAAAAATGACAACTGTTTTTCATAATCACACAGACATGAAGAGGAAAAGGAAGGGCCAGGAGAGGAACCTTGAAACAGTGGAAAGAACGTGGCATTTGACATTAAACAGACACTGAAGCAGAGCTTTGTCATTTCTTGGAGGCCACTTATCTCTCTGAACTTCAGTTCTTCCACGAAGTAGAATGCAAACCCCACCCTGTCTTTCAGGACGACCGTGAGGATGACGTGGCTATGCTCACTGTGACTCCAAGTTTCAGCCGAGGAGCCAGGGACGATGAAGGACAACACGGGGGAGCCAATTTTAGGGGGAGATACTGGCATCGATTTCGTGTTCCAGACGTTGAACTTGGACGTGATAATGAGAGAGAGCGCCAGGGAGGTGGCTGGAGGTGCAGGGAACCAGCGGAGAAGGGGCTGACAAGGCAGAGAGTGCAGAGAGAGAAGGACAGGGGGCTGCTAGGTGTCTGTCAACGTGAAAGGCTGGGTGCTGGTAAGAAAGATGAAGAGAAAGAAAAGGCTGTCTGCAGCTGCACAAGAAATCCCCAGTGCACGATTTCCGGAGATGCAGCGGGCCACCGTGGCTCAAGGAGAGCAAGAGGGAAAGGCAAAGATGCTCCCTCTGGAAGTTTAGTAGGAAAGAAAAGACTCTAGGATGATGGCCAGACGGAGGACAAGCCAAGAGGATAAGAGTGAAGAACTTTACTTTACAGGGTGAAGTCCCAGAAGGAAATACAAACAAGGACGCAGATGTGGATGTGAAAACAAGAACACAATTTTTCCCCTGGAACAGGAAGGAAGAAACATAAAGAGACAGTTTGCGGGTGGTGTCTCCAACAGGAAGCCTGTAACTGTAAACTCTACCACTAATCTTAGTGCCGATTTCTTAGAAATGATTTTCAAGATATAAGGAGCTTTGGGCAGTAGGGAGCCAGAGGTGTGAGTGGGGGCACAGATGAAGTAAGAGTGCAAGTGAACTGGTATTTGCTTTCAGCTGGGTGATGGGGGCACCCTTCTACTCTCTCTGCTTTGGGTATATTTGAAATTTCCCTATGAAGAAATTCTTTAAAATGTAAGGAAAGCTTTAATTTCTCATCATTCTTCTTTCTAAGATCAAACAAAGACACTGCCTGGTAAATAAGACTATAGAAGGCACCTATTTTCCTTACTTCTTAAAAACAGAAGCCTTTTTCATCTTTGTTTTGTTGGAACAGAAGAGCTCTCAAATCAAAATTATGCTACACTCAAGACAAATGCCAGGGATTTCTGTCTCCTAAATTAATTCAAATCCTGCAAAACACAATTTAGTATGTCAGTACCTTATGGGCAGGGCAATTGACAGTCAAAAAACAACTATTAAAGTGAACAATCCCCCAACATAGCCAAAATCTTTTCTTACTTACAAAAAAGAAAAAAAGAAAGAAAAATCTCCTTTACTTACATAAGAAAAACAGTCCCAGAACTTCAGAAGAAACTGAGGGAATTTATGAAGAATCAGTATAATAATCCATTCTATAAAATATTTTATAGATGCTTGATTATTGACGAAGCCAGCCTGGAAAATCCTGTCGATAATTCTATTCAAGAAATTCTGAGAAAAATAAAGTTCACAAATTAAACTGTTATGGTTATTAAATTTTTTTATTTTAATTTTTATTGAGATAAATTTAACATATAATGTGTAACTTCAAGGTACACATTGATTTGGTGCATTTATATATTACAGTATGACTACCACTTCAGCAGCATTAGCTAACACCAGTATCACATCATATAATCGTTTCTTTTTTGTGGTGGGAACAATTAAAATCTAGTCTCTTAGCAACTTTGAAAATGGTTATTAATTTTAATAGTCACTATTAAAAGCAGAACAAAGCTTTACTGTGGTATACAGACTTTTAAAAAATATTACAATAAAATATTGAAGGAAAAATATTACCTGGGGCCATGTAAATCAGTTTCCAGCTTACTTCTACAGAACCTAATTGCCTTAGTCTTTTTTCTGTTAGAAACAAAAACTTCTGGATAACTTCAATTTTAAGAACGGAAGTATAAATTTTAAGCAGATTACTTCCTCAGTTTTAAAGTAGCCCATGACAGTTTCTACTAAACAGTTTACTCATGTGAAAACATCGTGCTTAAAGGTACAAACATAGTAAATACTATACCTGGTCAAATCTGGGGAAA
The DNA here is from genome assembly GCF_048564905.1 of Vicugna pacos. Classification (NCBI taxonomy): domain Eukaryota; kingdom Metazoa; phylum Chordata; class Mammalia; order Artiodactyla; family Camelidae; genus Vicugna; species Vicugna pacos. Next base: position 24,393,088 of record NC_132997.1, on the reverse strand, counting down.
AGTACAAGCAGGGTCTGCCATATCCGGTTTTTCACTCTGTGTTGCTGAGAATTCACATAGTATCGAGTTCTAGATTTGGACACCAACTCATCCTGGGGGCAGTGAGACCAATATTAAATTACCTTCTGATTTTGTGATTAATGAAAACAAAACCAACGACAACTTCAAATTTAAAAGGTTTGAACAGGGCATAGGAGCCTGCTACCCTCCAGGAGGCAGAAGAGTAAGAAAGACACTTTCTGATGATACTTCATTCTTTTTTAATTGAAGTATAGTCAGTTTACAATATTAGGTTAGTTTCTGGTGTACAGCAAAGTTACTGTGTGTGTGTGTGTGTGTGTGTGTATGTGTATATATTATTCTCTTTCATATTTTTTCATTATAGGTTATTACAAGGTATGAATATAAGCTCCCTGTGCTGTACAATGGGACCTCGTTGCTTACCTACTTCATACACACAGCAGTAGTGTGCGTCTGTTAATCCTGAAAGCCCTATTTAGCCCTCTCCCCGCCTCTTCTCCTCTGGTAACCTAAGTTTGTTTTGTGTCTGTGAGTCTGTTTCTATTTCGTAAATAAGTTTGATGATACTTTCTTTGGTTTCCTTTCAAAACAATGATTTAGCTGCTTTTGTTTAATTTATCTGCTTTTAAAATTAGAAAAGGAACCATAAAGCTGTACTGAGTACAAACAGTCCTTGGAAACACACTTCTGCTTCCTGTGCCCGGCTGAGGGGGGGATGAGGGTCACAGGGGGAGAGGGCACAGTTCACATACATCACGGTGCGCCCTAAGGCCCTGCTCCTTCCACGTGCCTATTTCTGTAAGTCTGGGATGAGGCCCCTGAAATTTGATGTCAATACCGTTAAGACAGGAGCACCCGGCAAGCGGATGGCGCACTGCCAACACCAGACACCAGAGGCGGCAGCACTGAGTTCCCACGTGAGCAGGGCTCTCCCTTGCTTTCCTGGTCTGCGCTGTTCAAATTCACCCAAATGCCAGATTTACTTCTGTCACATGGCTGCTAGTGCTTTAGCTGCTAAGTTAAGACCACACTAAAGAGAGAATTAACATTTTCAAATGGGCTCGATGAAAACTTCATCCACCACCTCCCAATGAATTTTCATCTAATGCAGATAATTCTCATCTACTTTGTAAATTCTGTGATCTTTCTTCTTCCGTCATCCCGAATTGTACATCTGAATGCATATGAAATTTTATGACAGCTAAGTTAAGAAAGATTTTAAGGACTCTTGATGGTGGAACTCTCGTAACTTCCTCTACTACCAACCTTTCTTTTGGGAAGTTTCTTTTGATAAAGGTTGTCTTAGGGTTCACGCACTGCTTCGCCTCAATGCAGCTAAAACCAGAATCGCGAGGGCAGATCCCATCTGCACTCAGGTGCGGCACCTTGACTCCAGTAAACCTGCCATCAGGGCCTCACTGGAGTCACTGTCCTAACTGGGACGTGCTGAAATTCCCCTTTCAGCTCAAAATCTTCTGTCCCTTTACCAGTCTAGCAGTATTCTCTAGTTTTTCACGTGCCTCCTGCCCAACCTGGACCCCAAAATAATCTCCACAAGATCTTCAAGAGCACATTCAATTCTTCTCACTACAACCTCAAACCATTTGCAAATTCCCCACTTTTGTATGAACCCAGTAGTCTTAGATTCTCTGCCTCTACTTTCTTTTTTTTATTGAAGTATAGTCAGTTTACAATGTTGTCTCAATTTCTAGTGTACAGCACAATGCTTGTCATTCATGAATTTACATATAATCGTTTTCATATTATTTTTCATTGTTAGGCTACTATAAGATATTGACTGTAGTTCTCTGTGCTGTACAGTATAAACGTGCTCATCTATTTCTCTGGCCCTACTTTCAAGTTGCCCCAGCTGATGTCACTAACACGCATTCCAGCTTTCGTGGAGCCCTCCCTGCAGCCAGAGCGCCTCAGGGTCCCCCTGAAGGCTGGTCAGAACACAGAGGGCTGGGCCCCACCCCGCATCCAATTCAGTAGACTGGGACAGGGCCTAGGAATCTGCATTTCCGAGTTCCCTGGTGATGCTGCTGCTGCTGGTCCATAGGACACGCTTCAGGAATTACTGTGCTGGACAACCATTCCAGGCAGCACCCTCCTCATCTGGCCCCGGGACACCATCCTCTCTGGTACCCTCCCGCCTCACTGACAGTTCACCCAGAGATCAGCCAATGTCAAGTACGTGGGAGGCCCTCTCTGACCCTCTATCTAAACAGTTACCCCTCCCTCCTTATTCTGTTTTACTTTTCTTCCGAATACTCCTCCAGTTTATACTACACAGCAACACACAAGATAACATGCATTCGTGTTTTACCCGATGGAGTATCCCACTGCTTTAAATCCTACTTACCCTTCAGGAAACCAGTAAAACACTGTTACCTCTGAGATGTCTCCCCTGATTCCAACAGTGCAAAGGAGGGAGTTTTTGCATTTAAAAAAAAAAAAGGCCCTAGGTTTCCTATAATGAGCTGATCTGCTACCTTCAGAAACAAATGTACCATAAACACTGCTCTTTCAACACAGTGACTTCAGTGGGTTCCGTGGTCATCAGCTCCATCCCAGGGCCCACCCCAGAGTTTAGAAAGCAGATCAAGCAACACATCTACCTTGGCTTCTAATTCAGAATAGCACTATATTCGACCGTGCCCTTTTCTCCCCGCCTTGATTTAGGAACATATTCTTCAGACAGTGTGACGTTCACTTACAAACGCTTTCGCAGGCTCAACAAAATCCATTCTTCCCATTACGCCACTTCCTAATTGTTGACCTTTTCATTCCATTTCTTACAGAAAAGGATGTATGGATATATCACACGAAATATAATTGGTTCTAACTGGTATGGGAAAATATACAGGGTGAAGTTTAGCTAGCGTAGAGAAAACACTGTTCTCTAAAACCAAACAAGTTGGACAATTACTAACCAAGAGTTAACTGAAAACATGGAACATAAACCCCATTTCTTTCTTGATGGAAAATACTTAGAAATACACATTGTGTCAACAGAGGGAGTAACTGCTAGATTTTAACTTGTTAACTACACAAAAACCAAGATACTTTAAAGTAAGATAAAGCATATTTACTTTATCTAATAGCTTGATTGCAAGATCTTCCATAAACAACTTATGAGACATATTTGAGCCATCTAATAAACACAGGAATTTGATGGCACAAATTCTCACATAATGGTCCTCTCTTTTAGTACTGAAAAATATAAAATGACAGATTACATTAATACATTTTCAAAATAAAATGTACGTTAAATATTAGTTTCAAAATATCAAAACTTTCCAAAGTTTTCTAAAAATAAGTAGCTTCATAATGACAATGCTTTTTAATTCAGGATAGACAGGGAAAGACAACAAATATTATCAAAAGGAGAGCCTAGCAGCAAGGTAGGGTATAGCTCAATTGGTAGAGTGCCTGCTTAGCACGTACCAGGTCCTGGGTTCAATCCCCAGTACCTCCAGTAAGTAAATAAATAAACCTAATCACCTACCCTCTCAAAAAAAAAAAAAAATGGAGAACCTGTGCAGAAACTCTGAATGAGCACAAATTCAACCAGACACCTGGGAAAACGATGCAGACTACTGATACTGGGTTGGTAATATCTGTGGACAAGACAGATCATATGAAACTGCTCCTGGAAGAGGACCACAGACACCTATTTGCTCGGGACGAGCTCAAACACACATTTTCTAAGTGAGGGGCAGACTCAGGGAGCACTGTGTGCACTGAGCATCCTAGCATTTCCAGTACCCAAATGTGGACAGATCAATTAAGTGAAATTCTTCATAAGCATTTCCAAAGTTCATTACAATTGTTATAATGTGAATAAATGTTATTTGAATTTCACAATAAAACATCTGTCTAGTAGAAACCAAAATATTTTGGAACTGTCAACTAAGAAATCTCACTTACTGCTACACTAAGCCAGCCAAGAAAATAAAAAATCAATTAAAACAATTAACAATGATAACAGTATATATTTAATGAAGAGAGGGAGATGATTTAAAACATAGCTATGACTCTTAGGATAATAAACACTTTATGATAGCTAGACACAATGATCATTTCTTGTCCTAAACTCTAAAATCAAAGTGAATCATGGCAACACTATTAACTTCTTCATAAACACCTACACACACAAGTTCCTGAAAATTATGTGAGAAAATAAAGCTTTTTAAAAAGCTACAAAAAAATTAATTCAACACTTGGAGAAGAATAGGCTTATCCCAGGAACCAAAACTCCAGGGCCCGTTACAACAATAATCTAACTTTTGTGCAAGCATAGTGACTTGTGAATTTTAGCCAAAAAATAAAATATGTGCTGATGATCACCCCTCCGCCCCCAAAAAGAAGAAGGATAGGGATTTTATGTCCCCCACTGTTATTTCCTTATTTATGCTGGATTTTGCACTACACTTTTTTTTTTTTAACTTTTATCGAATGTTGGTAAATAGTGACAGGTCTGAAGAAAATGTATTGGCGAGGGGATAAAATTTCTAACACACTTTTGAAGTCTCATTCAATATCTCATACAGAATGTCTCTCATATGATGTTGTATTTTGAATATTCCAGTGATACCAAGGCAGGGGAGACCCACCAGACTTACTTTTCAATAACAATGTTTGCTGCACAATTGTGTCCAAGATTTTCTACGAAGGTCTGTACGTCCTGAATAAGTCTTTCCATAAAAAAAATGTGACAAAGAACAGTAAGTTTCAGACAGAAAAAAATTAAAGCCTCAAATTAAAAGTTAACTAATATTCTTCTAATGGAAAGCCTTAAAATAAAGAGAATTCTGCCCAAGCAGATACATAAGTTCAAGTCTTGAGAGGCTGAAGTAATGGCATCCTTTACCTCTGATCACGCCGGAACACTGTTCCAAACATACACGCCTCGAGGACAAGTTCGCTGTAATTTTTAGCACTTGATAAAGACCCTTGGGACACATTTGAAGCAGAAACTATCCAAGATTTGCAGCAGTAAGTTATCAGTATATTGAAGACTCCAGTTTTTATAGCAGACATTTCAATTATCTTATACATAATCTGGAATGAAACACAATAGTTATCTTCTCCTTTGACTAATTTAGCTTTTTCAAAAAAAAATTCATGTTGCTAAAAAATGTTATTTGAATGGCTGTGAATGATAGTTTCAATGTAACCATAGTCTAAAAGATGAAAAATTCTTTATCTTTAGAATTTTGCAAGATGATAAACAATCACTGAATGCTAATTTTCACTTCTTCATAATAAAAATACATAAAATTTTACTCATAGTGATATTCACCCAGAACTCTCCCAGAGAAACAACTGCCTAAATAGAATGAAAGGGAGAAAAAACCCTCGCCCTTTCCATTTGCAGTTTTCTTTGCAATTGCCAGTGGCCTCCCTTTCCCGAGTCAGCAGAGACCAGTCTCCAAGAGTGGACCGTGCAGCAGGAAAGGAAACAGGGGTGATGCAGGGGCAGCCGGGAAATAAATGGGTTTGTTTTCCATCTTCCCCCTTGGAAGGAGTGTACGCGAGTCCTGAGGCATGATGTAACATCATGTCATGTTCTCTACTACGCATCAGTGATTATAAAGGCAAATGCCCCCAGAAACCAGAAAGACCTTGATACAGTTGTATACAGAGAAATAGTTCTTTGTACAAGAAAAGCAGCAGCACAAATGCACTGACAAGCGCCCCTGGCGTTTGTGTCCAGGGTACCGAAGGTATCGTGCCACAGTTTGGTCTGGGGTGGAAGGAGCAGTAGAAAGTGTGTGCCCCCCTGGATGGGCCAGTGCCTGGTTGACGCCGGGCCACCGCTGTCACGGAGGAATGACCAGGGCTACCAGATTATCAAGTTTCCCACGAGAAGGGGAAATACAGATTTTCATTCAAATTTCCCAATTCTCAAAAGCAGGCAACTAATGCAAAAGTTTTTGATTATATGAACTGAATATGTTTGTAAGGCAGGTGTGGTTCATGGGCTACCATTTCGCACCTACTCTTTCACATCTAACAGATTTTCTTGTCCTTACTTATGACACTGAAGAAGGTTCGGAATATTTACTGACTGAATAAATAAATTACAACAAATCAAATACGTAGTCACACATATAGCTCTGTTCTTCTTCATGCAATACAGGTCACACAAATTAAAATACAAACAAAAAGTTATCTCTTTTTCTAAAGTAACCAAATGCATAAAAACAGAAAGGACATATTTACCAGGGGCTGGGGGTGGGGAAAAAGGGGACTCATTTAATGGATACAGAGTTTCAGTTCCACAAAGATGAAAAGGCTCTGGAGATCACAACAATGTGAATATAGTTAACAGGACTGAACAGCTCTCCTAAAAATGGTTAAGATGCTAAATCTTACATTATGTGCTTTTTAATTCCAATTTTTTAAAAAGTTACCTCTTTTATTTTGAAATATGCTTGGCCCTTGATTTTTGCAGCAATGGTAAGAACTTTGGTATCAAAAACGAACTGAACAAAAGCTTTCAAATTAGACCAGAATATCAGCTGAGTGTTGCTTAAAGAAGATATGATTTTCCAAGCCAGGTCAAAAGACTCTATGCAGAGTGATTCACAGGAGGTCAGAAGCTGGTAGAAAAAAAAAGAAAGAAATACATAATTACCACAATTTCAGAAACAGATGTCTGTTCCTATGGTTATTCTTCAATTCATGTCTCCCTGTGTCTTTCTTACCTTCGGAACCAAAATTTTCATGCAATGGAACACAGGTAAAACTTGATCAGAAGGAAGAATTGTGAGGGCTTCCAGTGCAGACTGCAAAGTCCTTTCTGGCATCTGAACAGCAGGCAGAATGGGTTCCAGAATTTCACCCTCTGAGGTTGGTATAAGGGTGTGATATTTTTTCAACAAGAAGGAGAGGCAGACCCACCGATCATGAATATATTGTGCAACTATTTTCCCCCATCCTTGAGAAGATGATGATTCTTCAGAAAAACTGAGACAAAAAATAAAGTCAAATAAAGTCACTACTCCATCCTTCCTTAAGTCTGTTTCAGTGTCTTTTGTATGTAGTAAACTATCCTTATAAGGGGAGAAATTAAAGTCATTATTAAATGTTGTCTCCCAAAACACAAGGAAACCACATAAACCTCCAATCTCTAACTACCCTGAAAGTAGCTATTTTTCACTCATTTTAAGTGATTCGCTGACAACTAAATGCAGAAAAGCGAATGGGTTCCCAGTGACAGAGATGAGGAATGCGATAATACATTATCTTCCCAAACTCAGCCTCACCTCTAAGCTTCCACGCCCCTCTAAGTGAGCCGGGCATTCACTAACTCTTCCAATGACTCAAACAAAAACACATCTTTTTTCTTGGAGGGGGTACATAATTAGGTCTGTTTATTTATTTAATGGAGGTATTGGGGACTGAACCCAGGACCTTGTATATGCTAAGCACATGCTCTACCACTGAGCTGTACCCACCCTGCAAAGTACATTTTTAAACATTAGCAAAAAGTCGCCTTTTGCGTACATATGCCCCCTCCTCCACTGGCTGGTGAACACACCTGCTCTCTCCATCAGTGCGGGGCTTCTGCAGAGTCTGATTGAGCGGAAGAGAGCAGAGAAGCCTCCCCATGGGTCCAGCATCCAGAGAGTCCAGCTGTAGTTCTGGCTTCTGGTCAGTGGCCTCACAGACCATGGCCAAGGAGGCCATACTGACGACTCCCTGAATCTGCCTGCCAAGCGTCGGCTCCTGAGGAGGAAACGGACGATGTGTCAGGTCCTCACCAGGAAGGGCCTGAGTCCCCGTCTGCGGGAACCTCACACCCTCCTCTCCCTCCTCCAGCCTGCTACACCACCAGGTGGAGGAGAAGGAAATTTGACACACGCCGTTTAGTTTTACTGTTTCTGTACAGGTTGGTGGCAAACAAACTTAAGAGTGGCAATGACTTCGAGCAATTCAGACTGAAGACAATTTGGATACAACTTTCCTATGAGTGAGTCTTATTTTAACTGTTTGGCTGAAGTATTTTTCAAAAAAGGGACTCCTGGTATACCCACAGACACCTCCTTCAGTCAGCCTGTGCTGCTTCTGGAGATGTGACATCGCTGGGCCCACGAACCGCAGGGCCCAGGGCTGAATCCTGCCTCTGCACTTTCCAGCGGTCCGACTGTGGACACACTACACTTAGTTTTCTCATCTGCAAAATGGGAGACAGTAATAGAACCCACTTCACAGGATGACTGTGAGGGTTAGATAAGTGGGTTATTTCACGTACAGCACTGGTAGCTCTACAAGAAGGAGCACAAAGGAAGAAAAGGGGACAGCCTGGCTTCGCGCTTAGATCAATCATCTCCAACCAAGGGGCCAGGAGTGCAGGCAAGAACCCAGATGGAGGAAACAGCTTGCCCGGGAGACCAAAGCCCTTTTTCCAAATACTGCCAACCAGTGTGTCTCCATGGAGGGGAGCCTTTTATTACTTCCCTGTAGCTTCCCTCACCCCACCAAAGTAAACCAGGCATCTCTGCAAGACGAATTTTACTTAGCAATGCCATCAACACAGGAAATAAAATTCAGTGTTACTTTTGAGCCAGTATGGTTCCTATTAACCTAATGTAACTCAGTGAATCACTAAATAAAGCAAGCTTAAGAATCACTGTGGTGTGGTTCACGATTCTGGTCCGCATTTGAAAATCACAATGTCCTGCCCTAGCACTGATGTAACACTAACATGCAGTAGACAGGATGCTGGAATGTTCATCAGTCTTCCTTATAATTTTCTTTTAGGACATTTCCTGAAAACTACTTTAAAAAAATCAGATTATTAAGGCAACCAAGTCACTATTTAAATTAGCAGCCTGGACTAGAGTATGATTCAGCTCAACTTTTTAAAACTCTTAACATATGTTAAGTGAAGACAGCTAACATTTACTGAAGACTTTCTACGTGCCAGGGATTGTCCTAAAGTTTTGACATACTTGAGCTTGCTTTAATTCTATCAGCCCTCTAACCCTCATTTTGCAGGTGCAGTCCATGAGGCACAGAGGGGCTGATTAATTTCCCCAAGGTCACACAGCTAGCAAGGATAAAGCCAGGATTCACATCAGGAAGTCTAACTCCAAAGCCTGTGCTCATAACCACTACACCTTATTATATCATGTTTAAGAAACACTTTTAGGTACTAAAATCTAGTGGAGAAGACACATATACATAAATTATTCCAAAAACAAGATGAAAATAAATGCAAAAAGGGACACATAAAGAGCAATAGATAAATGAAGGAAAGAATGAGGCACTGATCCCAGGAGACCTTCAAGAGAAAATGTAATTTGGGATGGGAGGTAGAGGACGGACCAGACACCAACACTTGTGCACTGAGAGAACGCTCGTGGAAGGACTGGACGGGACAGAAGCCCAGATGAGGGAGGACATGGCATGTGCCTGTGATCTTGAAGCCCCACATTGGGGCCGAGAGTGACCGCAGCCCAGGGGGCTCTGTGGGAAGGCAGAGGAAAGGCCAGGGATGACTGGACTTGGGGAGGGTGGGTGAAAGCCAAGGACAGAGGGCTCTGGACACCAGACTGGTGAATGTGGACACATTGAAACGTCCCTTCCTGGCATCCGGGCCAAACACCTAGTGAAACTCCACTAACTGTATCTAAATGATTTTAAGGTTGAGGTCATCACACCTAATAGGAGTCCCAGTCGTCATCCAATATTATGAACAAAGGATATTATTTCAAAAATTGAATTTCAGTAGGTACCCTTTGTTATCAAAATATGGTTTATTGGTCAAATATGTATTCCATGCGCGCCTCATTCAACCTAAGTGCAAGCCCTGAAGTGGAGAAGATTACCTGTCCACTGTCCATCTCCTGAAGATGCAGCATGGATGCGTTTTTCAAAGGAGAAATAACTCTCCAAATAGGGTTACCTCTTTTCCAGCCAACCTTCAGATGGAGATTTATGAGTTCAGTTAATACCATCAGGTATAAACGGCAACGGTCCAGATCTGAAATCTAAGACACAAAATAAAATGCTTAGTAAGCAGGGTCCATGGTTTTCACAAAACTAGGAAAGTTCAGGAAGGAAATAAATCAGTTTATTAAAAGTACCCAGCGAAGACATGGACAAGAGGAAAAGTCATCTCCTCTAAGAAGCCTTCCATCACCTCCCCAGGTGGAGCTGAGCACGTCCTCCTCTGCGCTCACACGGTGCGTCTGTGTTCAGCACCTCAGAGCTAGTAAGCGAGAGGGGCAGAATGAAACACAGGCCTTTACCTGGCGGGAATGGGTTCCGCCCAGCTCCACCGCTCACCAGCTCTGGGACTGGTGCAAGTTACCTAACATCTTTGGGCCTCAGATTCCTCATCTGTAAAACGGGGAGGGCAGTATCCCCAACACAGGGTTTTTGGAAGAATTAAGTGAGAGCGTGCCGGGCGCAGGTGAGATGCCCTATACAGGAGAGAAGGGGAAGGGAACGACCAGGGCCACGCCGGAAAAACTCTGACTCCCCGGGCTACAGAGGAGAGAATGGACGGGTCCCGGCAGTAACGGCCAGAGAGCTGGGCAACGGCAGGAGGCGATGATGTCACAGTCGCTGGCATGTCCAGGACAAGCGTCCAATGTGCCCACTGGGGCTGAGGGATCAAGAAAGACGGAGTCTGAAAAGTCTCGGGCAGCTGTAAGACAAAGGAGCCCCCGACAACTTCAGAGTCAACCATTTCTGAATGGAGCTGAGGGGCCTGTCTACAGATTAGTTCACAAAGAGAAGGACACAGGGTGCCAGGAGGAACTGCAAGAGGGTTCCTGTGAGACGAGGTGCTCTTAGAGCAGTTTCAATGCTCATGAAAGGAGTCCAGGAGGAAAGAGAGGTTAAAAACACCAGAAAAAGAGGATGGCCAGTGGGGTAAAGTCCTCAGGAAAATGGAAGAGGACGGAAGCCAGACTGCCTTCCCCTGCAGAGACAAAGGGAGGCAAGGTGGATGCAGGTGCGGACAGGTGTGCAGGCACTGGACAGTATGAAACAAATGACTCAGCCACGGCTGCGGTCTCCTCTGTGAGTAAAGGGCTGAGGCAGCCTGCGCTGCAGGGGACGGTGCATCTCGCCCCAATGCATGGCCTCACAGTGGTGGCTTGAAATCAGCCACGGAAATGGATAAACACTACAAATCAGGGCTTTCCCCGACCTGAGAGCCAGCTGACAAATACTGACCATCATGCTGCTGAGGTGAGGCAAACTGAATGTGAGGTTAGGGAAGAGACTTTTATTTAACTCTAATAAGCTACCGAAGAAATGTACTTAATTGGGAGTTCTAGCAACTCACTAAAGAGTGAATTTTTCAAAATAATTTTAAACTGTCATATACTGCTTTTACTTTTTGAAATCTTTGCATCTAGAAGACAAACAAGCATTTCTCCAATGAAGACATACAAATGGCCAATAGACATATGAAAAAATGCCCAATGTCACTAATTATCAGAGAAATGCAAATCAAAACTACAATGAAGTATCAACTCACACCAGTCAGAATGGCCATCATTCAAAAGTCTACAAATGATAAATGCTGGAGAGGGTGTGAGGAAAAGGGTACCCTCCTACACTGCTGGTGAGAATGTAGTTTGGTGCAGCCACTATGGAGAACAGTATGGAGATTCCTCAAAAAACTAAAAACAGACTTGCCATATGACCCAGCAATCCCACCTCTGTGTATAAATCTGGGGGGAACTCTTAATGCGAAAAGATACATGCATCCCAGTGTTCATAGCAGCACTATATACAATAGCCAAGACATGGAAGCAACCTAAATGTCCACAGACAGATGACTGGATAAAGAAGCTGTGGTATAGTTATACAATGGAATACTACTCTGCCATAAAAAAGAATAAAATAATGTCATTTGCAGCAACATGGATGGACCTAGAGATTGTCATTCTAAGTGAAATAAGCCAGAATGAGAAAGGAAAATACCATATGCTATCACTCTTGGGAGTTTGAGATTTGCAAATACTAGCCACTATATATAAAAATAGATTTTAAAAAATTTCTTCTGTATAGCACAGGGAACTATGCTCAATATCCTGTAATAACCTTTAATGGAAAAAAAATATGAAAATGAATATATCTATGTATATGCAAGATTGGGATATTGTGCTGTACACCAGAAACTGATATATTGTAATTGACTGTAATTCAATAAAAAATAATACTAAAATAAAATCTTTGCATCTAAAAGATAAAATCACATTAACATTTCCCTTTTTAAAGCTATTTTTAGCTTCAAATTCGAAACAAACAGAAACATTTATGTCATATAATGGGTACACGGAAGTTCATTATATTTCTTCTGTGTATGTCTGAAAATTTCCATAATAAAAAGGTAAAGCAATACTGATAATAATAAGTGATATTGGAGCAAAACAAAAAAATTTATTTCTTTATTAAATCCTTTCTTGGAAATTCAGGGATAGCAAAACTACTGTTAACCATTGTTTACTCAGTAACTCCATTAAAAAAAACAAACACGAAACCATTGTTTAATAAGGAAAATGCTAAACCCCCCCCCCAGTCCAGGAGGTTTCTCTTGCCTTCCTATCAGAGTATCTCAAGTCTTTTACTATAAAACTTGTCTTTTTATATTTTCACACCTGCTTATCAGCTATCAAACAAATGTTCTTAACTGGATAGTCTAATAAAAGCTCTTGAAGTAAATATATTGTCTCACTCTGTTGACAATCTGATGATTCTAACTGTCTTAACATTTGTCTCTAGAGATTTCAACTTCCCCCCAAACAAATTAAGAGTAATAGGCATTTGTAAAAATTCGTATTTTCAAAATATTCTTGAAAGGAGAAAACTTTATTAATTTTTTCAGATGTCCTAGAAAGAACACATGAAGTGGAGCAGAGACAGAGAAGACAGCTACCTTCACAGAGCATCTTCTTTGCCTCAGACCGGTTGTTCTCAGCTCTAACTGCATTTCGGAATCACACACAGGGCTTATACCGTATGTGTGCTGAAACCCCGGTCCCATCCCCCAAACCTGCCAAATTAGAACTTCTGGACCCTGGGACCAATGAGCACTGAATATGCTAAGTATTTCAAATATCTTACACCATCTGAAACTCCCTAAGCCCTGGGAAGCAGATGTATTATCTCCACTTTACAGATGAGGAAACTGAGGCTCCGAAAAGCCACACAGCTTTACCGAGGTCACAGTTATTGGAACTAGGACACTTCAAAGCTTAAAACTTTTCTGCTCCCTAAGGCCACTTTTCAAGAAACTATTACACTAAAGTAATTTTTAATTTAATACAGTGTCTGCCAGTCAATAATCACTCAAATACCGATGAAAAGACTGAAAGTTACTCCAATAAATACTTACACTATTTAGTTCATTCATAGTAAGTCTTCTGAGAATAAATTCAGAAATGCTCTCTGAGGTGGACAAGATAAAGTTCTGAAGAAGGGTAAACACCTCATCTGTATGGGGGAAAAAAAAGCATGCAACTAAAATGATAGAAGTTATTTGGTACAAACTAGACCAGATATTCTAGTAAAAGTTCAACTGCGTTAAGCATATGTGTGCATAACTTACCAAAAATGAATTCTAGTATTGGCCACTAATATGGGGAAATCTATAACTAACCTTAAAAATCATTTAGGAGTTTTAGTTCTGGGTCTGATGAAACAGGGACATGCCACCCTCTCTCACTGAACACAGATACAAAACCTGGGCAGAATATTTGAAACAGCCATTTGAAGACTCTGAAAGGCAAAAAGCAGCAGATGGATTCAGGCAGATGTAACTGGGAAGAGCAGTGAGTTTTCGCTGGTCCTCCTGCAAACTGGAACCAGAAGTCAGAGCAGTCAAGAAAGCGTGCAGCAGGATGGGCCCCAACTTTCTGGTCAGGGAATGAAAAAGGAAAATCCCAGAGAACCAGACAGTGAGTCCTTAGAAGATGCCAGAGACAGAGGTGCTCAGGAAAGCAGTCCCAGCAAGTGGTTTATGAAGTGCTGGGCTCACCCGAGCTGCTCTGCTGGTATACAAGGCTCAGCACATCACAGACTTTGGGACCTGACCTCACAGAGACAACCATGCAGGTCCCAGCCTGGCCACTGGATGGAACACCTGGGGCGCAGGTCAAGACAGCACCGCAGAGGAATTGAAAATAAAACTGACAGTGGAGCCGGCCCCCAAGGAAGCCTGAGCGTCAGGAACAGAGGCTGAAACCAAGCGAGGCTGACCGTCTGCTAAACAAAAATGTCAACGCTGTCCACAGGAGTTCAACAAGACACAGTGTCTCATAACATGATATTCCAAATACCTAGGGTACAATCCAAAATAACTGGGTGTCCGAAGCAAGAGGAAATTCCTAGCTCACGTGGGAGAAGAACACACAAAAGACAACACCAAGATGATGGTGAGGCTAGAATCATCAAAGACTTGAAAGCAGCTACTAAAAAATGCTCCCGCAGTCAATCCACACACACTCTTGAAACAGAAAATGAAGTCTCGGCAAAGAAATAGCAGATTTAAGCAAAAACCAAACAGAAATTCTGTAATTGAAAGTACAATAACACGTTTCAGAAACTCACTGGATGGGATCAGTAACAGAAAGGAGAGGCAAGAGGAAAGAACCCGTGAACTTGAACACAGATCAGTAAAACATGCAACGTGACGCGGCATAACCAAACTGCTGACAACTGCAAACAAAGAAACAATCTTGAAAGCACGAAGAAAGGCTTATGACCAAGGAGGAGAATGATGTGAATCACTACCGACTTCTAATGAGAACCCGCGGAGGCCCAGAGTTCACGGGATATCTTTCAATTGCTGGAAGAAAAGACCTATAAAACTAGAATGTTAGAGCCAACAAAAATATTCTTCACCACTTACCAAGAAAAAAACACAATCCTAAATATAGATTCTCCTAACAGACCTTGAAAATACATGACACGAAGCTAACAGTAGACAAAGGAGAAAGGGACAAATCCAAAATTGTAGTTGGACTTCAACACTCTTAAAATCAGCAAGAACATAAAGCTGAAAACACCACGAAGCTCTTGGATACAATGGACATTTGCAGAACATTCCACCCGACAGCAGAACACACATTCTTTCCAAGTGTGCATGGACCGTTCACCAAGGTAAAGCACACCCTAGGTCATGAAACAAACCTTGACAAGTTTTTTGAAGCTGAAATTGTACAAAGTATGCTCTCCGACTAGAATAGAACTAAATTAAAAAGCACTAACAGAAAGGTAACAGGAAAATCTCCAAATACATTTCTAAATAATTCATGGATAAAAGAGAAAGTCTCAAAAAAGTTAGAAAGTGTTTTGAACTGAAAATACAACATATCAAAATTTGTGGGATGCAGCTAAGAAAATTCACTGTGTTAGATGTCATTTTTAAAAAGATCTAAAAACAATAATCTAAGCTTCTACCTTAACTTCAATAAAAAGGCAAAATAAACCAAAAGCAAGCAGAAAGAAGCAAACAAACAAACAAAAAAAGAAATCAATGAGACTGAAAAGAGAAAAATCAATGAAACCAAAAGCTGGTTCTTTGAAAAGATCAATAAAGTATCAACCACTAGCCAGTCTTAGAGAGACAGACAGAGAAAGAGGACACAAATTACCACTACCATTACCAAGAATAAAAAAAGAATTCCTTCAGACCCCAGATTCTGCAGGCATTAAAAGGATAAGGGAACACGACAGACAACTAAAAATATAACTGCCGCATTCACAAATGACATCATTGTCTACAAAAAAATCCCAAGGAATCTATTAAAAAAACTTCTGCAACTAATAAGTGCTTCAGCAAGGTTAGAGGATATAAGGTCAACACAGAAAAATCAGTCCTATTTCTGTACACTAGCAATGCACAACTGAAAACCAAAAATCTTTTAAATATACCATTTACAATAATCTTCCCACAAAAGGTATAAATCTAACAAAACCTGCACGGGATCTATATGCTGAAAACTAAAATACTCTGATGAAAGAAAATAAAGACAGCTTAAATAAATCAGGAGACATATCACATCCTTGAATTAAAAGTCTCAATATATAAAGAGTAATTCTCAAAAAATTAATCTGTAGATTTAACAAAATTCTAATTAACTCCAGCAAGACTTTTTTTCTTTTGGTAAATACAGACAAGCTGATTATAAAGTTTATATTAAAAGGCAAAGGAACTAAATAGCTAGAAATATTTTTGACAAAGGAAAATAAATTTTAAAGAATCAAACTATCTAACAGCTTTTTATAAAGCTACAGTAACCAAAACAGTGTGGTGTTGGCCAAGGGATAAATATATAGATCAATGGAACAGAGTCTAGAAATAGATTCACACAGATATGGTCAATTAACTATTTTTAAACAACTTTAATGAGTAGTACTTGCACATAACCTGCACACACTCGCCCATATACTTTAAATCATCTCTAGAATACTTATAATGCCTAATGCAAATAGTTGTAAATACAATGTAACTGGCTGCCAGAGTGCAGCAAATTCATGTTTTGCTTTTTTGGAACTTTCTGGGGTTTCTCTCCCCAAATATTCTCAGTTAATGGTTGTCTGAATCCAGAAGCATGCAGGGCTGACGGTACCAAGTTATTTTTTATTTTACCATTACGTGTTTGTTGACCTCTGTGCTAGTAATTCATAGAGTATTTACTCATTTATAAACTGGAGATAACTATTTTCCTCTTCGCCCATCAAAGAAATCCTTTCAGGATTTAGGTCCATTTAAAGGTAATGAAACTTCATACGGTTGGTTTACCAGTTACCTAGAGGTCCACTGCTATCAAAATTAACCAGAGATTTCTTTGGCTCTTACTTGTGGTATAAAAGGAGAAATGCTTGAGGAGCAATGGGCATGCTTACATTCTGCAGGTGAGAACGTAAAATGCATACATGGCTACTTAGAAAAACAATTTCACCTTATCTTAAAAGCTGAAAACGCGTGTGCCCTAGGAACCAGTAATTTTGGTCCTGGGGGTACATATACTGCAGAAACAAACAGACCCAGAAGACGCACGTGGACAAGTGTTCAAGGCAGCGCTGTACATAAGAGTAATAAACTAAACACCATCCGATGTCCAGCAGCAGGAGAACCGGTAACTCTGCTGTCACCATACAATGGAAGATAACGCGGCAGGCGAAACAATGATGTGTAAGAAAAGACAGGGATGAGCCTTGGAAACATGCCAAGTGAAAAAAGTGACAGGAGACTTCTTAGAGAAAAGTAACACTTCCCTAAAGCAGGAAAATGAGACTACTGTTGAGGAATAGCTATGTATGAAGCAAAACCATTTTTTAAGTGCACAGAAGCGATAAAGGTAAGTCAAAATAAGGAGAAAAACGCAGGGATTGAGGAGTAATGGGTAAATTCGTTCTCAGGTTGGGAGGTGAGTTCATGGGTATTTAATTATTCTGTATCATAATTTACATATAAACACCACATATTTTTGTTCTGTACCAAGTATCACAACAATTTTCCAAAAGCACCTGTGACCCAGTCCTGAACCTGAGAGCATGGATCTGAGCATTTTCAACAGTTAAGACATTTCGAATGAAACCAAATTTACGCCCTGAGAGGAGTTCAAAGTCTTATAAAAAGTAATGGTTATGTGTAGGCATTTGGTTCTGCTACCATTTTCAAAAATATCAGAACTTGGAAACTAGCTTTAATATTTCATAAGCCTATACTAAAATCTAACCTTTCAATATTATCCTCAGGTTTAACCTAACACTAATGCTTCTCTAGAAATTTTTTATTTTTAATTTTTGGGGGGTGTAACTAGGTTTTTATTTGTTTATCTTTAATGGAGGTACTGGGGATTGAACCCATGACCTTGTGAATGCTAGGCATGCACTCTACCACTGATCTATCCCCTCCCTCCCTGGAATATTCTTTTTTAGAGAGAAAAATTCTAAAATTTCAAATGAAATTGGTCAGAAAGATTGGGAATCAAGGCTTACCCATTGCTATTCTCATCTCTAAGGTCCGTGGATCTTCAGCTACTGTTTTACATAAATCTTAGTTTAGGGAGGAGGGAGAAACGTCTCAACACGTCTGCCTGACACCACTCTACTTCCTGTGGGAAGTATTTCCCACCTAGAGGTGCTTGGGGATGAACATATTTAAAAATAAATAAAAATAAGTAATCATAAAATTATGGCCATTCTCATGGTTTAGCTTCCTTTCTGCAACATCTAGCATAGTGGCAATTAGAAATGCATCTTTCTTAAAAACATACATGAAAGAACAATGATCATTTTTGACAGTCTGTAAATTAATGAGAGCACATAAATTTTTAAAAAAATACTAAAAGCAAACGAAATCACATTCTAAAATCAACAGTAATCAACAAATGCAGACACTAAAATGTCAGCGTCCTGAGGGCTGTTTGCTCCTTTACCTCCACAACCCCAGCACCACCAGGAGATGCGCGGTGAGTATCTGCTGAACGCATGATGTTAAAACGGCAGGAGTTCCCTCTCGTTCCAAGTACCGACGACAGACCAAGCAAGACACCGACAGAAACTACTTATCCTCACCATCTTGGGAACTGGAACCTTTCAACAAGCAAGTGTGCAGTAACTTCAACAGCAACTGCAGGCATCTGTCAGTTCTCAGCAAGGGCATGTAGGCATTTGTGCCAAACTTCACAAGGGCATCCAGGAGAGGGTCTAAGAATATCCTTAATACATTCTGCGTTCTCCGCTTTTCACTAGACATTAAAAGACATGCCCAAATCAAGCATTTCAAAAGCATAAAGGAATTACTTTCCAGCTACAGTTTGTGGAACTGGTTAGTTAACACTTCCATTAGACAGAATTTCTCTTACGGATGATCCAAACACTTAGATCCTACTGGGGCTGGTCCTTCACTCCCATCTTCTCACTGAACTTTCAGTTTGTGCTTTCTCAGTGAGGGCAGTGATTCACCAGACAAGGAAGCACAGGGCACACATACCTCCTCGACTCTAGGCACCAGTATGAGGAAAATCCTATACCCAATTTATCTGCAAATTAAAATGCTGAGACCCTGCTTCCATAATTCAAAAAAAAAAAAACAACAAAACCAAAAAACCAAAAATATATGCTAGTCAAAGAAATGAGACACATTAACCAAAAAAATACAAAGAATTAAAGATTTGTGAAAAACTGTTAACCAACTTTAGTACTAAAACTTTGTCTAGAAGAGATCTGATATTAATCCAATTAACTACATTATCATGCATATATCCTACCTAATGAAGCTCCTTTTTGCAACATTTATAATTTAGTGAGAATTAATCTGCTCCTATTTCTCAAAATATAAATGAGTCTTTATTATCTTTAAAAAAAAAACTACACATATCACAAAGGGGTAAAATCCAGTAAATGTCTTAACCTAATCTTATGCTAAGATCTTACAACCCATTCTTAAAGCAAAGATTCATGTATATAGTTGGGTTTTTTTTTTTTGACCTTCTCTAGTTTAAACCTCTAGTCCTATTAATTTATTGTTAATATTCAACATTTCTTTAGTATATTGCCAATGTTCTAGTTCCCTCTGTTAATGCACTGTGATCAATTCCGTACCAGTCGTTGAGAAGTCTATGTACCATAAATTCAATTGACCTTTAAATTTAAAAAAAAAAGCTTTCTTTTCAAATTTAGAAACACTTACCTATATTGACTCCTCATTCCTTCCACATCTACGGCCAGCAAGACCATCAGAGCAACAAGCTTCGCTTCAAACCAGTCAGGCATGCAGCACTTTTCTCCTCCTTAAATAACAACAGTTAATGTTTGCAAAGCATTAACAAAATCCTTCCAAGACACTGTTTCAAAAATAAAACAGCTAAATGTCTGTGTTTCATCAAAATTAGATTAGAGAAATTCAGCTGAGATGAAATGTGGCAGAACACCCTACAGGATGGCTCATTTTTACACACATAGGTATGAATAGCAACATATTGCTGCAGGGCGACTACACGACATTTTCCAAGCTCTGAAAGCTCTTCTTACTGCTGTTTCCAAACCATGTCTCACTTTCTCTAACTCAAAAAGCCTGTTCTGAAAGCTCTCCAACATTTCTGTTTGTTGATGATTCTGGTTTTGTGTGGTCCTGTTGTCGCTGCTTTGTTTTGTTGTACATCATATAAATGATACAGCATACACGTATGTATCTACCTAACTCATATTCATCCTGACCTCTTCACCACTCCAGCCATTCCGACAGACAGACACAGCGAGATGCCTACCTACTTTCAGTTCCCTGGGTCTAAGCTCACCCCAGCCTTGAGGGATATTCCTACCCACTTTCTATTTCATTTCTATTCACTCACTACGTGTCATCCCATCGGAGACCTCTCCCAACCACTGCAGGTCTACCTGCCCTGGATGGAGACAGCTCGCTTAGGATCCCCACCCCAGTGCTTATGTCTTTCAAGGCACTGCACTAAGATTATCTGCTTACTTGTCAACTCCTTTGCTAGACAATGCTCTCTCTGAGGATAGGGGACATATCTTCTACCTCTGTAATTCCAATGTCTGGCACTTAGAAAACCCTTGATACATGTTTGCGGAATAAATAGTGTACATTCTATCTGTACCGACCATGTCCAACCCAAAGAAAAAAGCTACTTTACATGTATATTGAAAACATTTGGACTGATGAGTCTTTGTATTTTAAAAAATTTGAATACTACATGTATTTTATGCCCCAAAACTCAAGCTAAATAATGTTTTCTTCGGACTGTATTAACTTATTCTGAAAACTGCCCAGTAATTGATAACTAAACTAAAATTTTATAAAGGCACATAGCCAAAGGCGTTAAGAGTCAAAACAAAAATATTATACACACACACATGCAAACATCTCATTTGCATTTGAGGCCAGTTTTTTAAAAACTTAAAAAAGTACATTGTATTAAACAGTGTATTTTAAGTCCTAGAAAAGTTAAGGAAGAAACTCTAAAACTTTTATCCACTTTTGAATATTTAATCAGATCTGATGCTGTTGTATACTCTGAATTAAGAAGTTCCATAGATATTTTAGAGAGTTTAATCTATGTTTCCTCTAGTAGGAACTAAAATTTATTTACTTTTACAGGCCTAGCAAAAGAATCTTCCAAGTTACCGCAAGGAAAATTTATTAGACCATAGAGAAAATAAAACACAAAAGAGAAATGTTATTCTAAGAAGGACGAACAGATAAACTCATGTATTTTGGAAGGATAATTACCTGATCATTTACAACCTATTCCATGATCAGATTAGAGAAATCAGAAGATGAAAATGACTTGGTCTGAGACAAAGCTAAGAAATACAAGACACGTTAAATTTAAAGACGTAACTTACCCAAATTATCACTAATGACTTTAATGACGAGGAAGCAGTGGAAATGTAAAAAGAATCCTAAGTAATGAATCTGCTAATGGTTCTTCCCTCATGAAGTCTTACACATTTCCCCAAAGAAGATGCAAAACTGATCTTTGCTAAGTGTTCGGTATGAATAAAAACTATAACCATCCTTTCAAACCTAATTTTTCTCTGAATTACTTTTCACAATCAGTTCACACTAAATGTCATGCTTAAAAACAAACAAAAGAGGAATAGATTTGTCAACAAATATTTCCACTACAGAGGCTCCAAAAACACATTTGCAAGATCTCGCTGAAAGATTCAGTAATTGTAGAATAAATTAATAAATTGACTTGGTATCAGTTCCTACTCTGGCGACTTATTAGTTTCTTAAAACATTTAGAAAACCTTAAAACTTCAAGTCCAAGAACAGATAAAGTACAAGTTAGGAAAGAGTATTTTCACCCTCTGTTATTCACATTATTTCTCTGCAATACAGGTCTGCAATCAGTAAGTCAGCATGCATTTGGTGAAGCCTGTATCTCAATCTGAAAAACTAGTAAAAAGTTCTTTGAAAATATTCAGTTACATCAATCCATAAGACGATTTCAGACTTACGGTCCCAGGCAGGTGACTTGATATACTCTTGGACGAGGCTCTTGACGTAAGCATTTAAAGTCGACGTCTCGTGGAGTCCAGTAGAACTACCAATTGAGGCTCGTCTAAAACAGCTTTCATTAACACGCAACCAATCACAGAGCTGGAAAAGAAAACAGTTACTACTTTATTTTAAAAGACTCACTGAACAAAGGGTTTCTCGTATCTCTAAGTCAGTTTTCTTTCTTCCACAATTAACTGAATTTAAATGACCAAACATAACAAAGTAACAGAATGTTTATTATCATCACTGAGTTCCCAAGATAGTGCAGACAAGAAAAAGTATGTCTGTGTATATGTACATAGACATACGTGTGTGTGTGTTTTCTAATCTCCTCAAAGAATTCATAAAGTTCTTAACAGGAAAGAATTTTTAAAGCACCTAATATAAAATGCATCTTTTGGGAAGGTGTTCTAAAGAACATCCCTCTGTGAAAAACAACATCATGCAAAGCAAATTACAACCTTAAATTAAAATTCATTCCAGCTTCATATACTCAAACAAGGATATGTTTGTTTTTGAGAGAATGTAGAATTTGAAATATAAGTTATAATTAAAGTTCCCGCCCTTCTTGCAAGTTTACTTTCGATCACATGTGCTTTTTAAAGCACAGCTGACTGCTGACCGTGGGTTTGCACTGCACATGTCCACTTATACAGGGATATTCTTGCACAGCACAGGCTATGGTACAACACGACCCGTGGTTGTATGAGTCCTCGGATGTGGAGGAACCACAGACACGAGGCACCGTGGAGATGGAAGGCACCTTCTTAAAAAAACTAAACACACTCTTACCATCCAAATACTATGCTCCTTGGTATTTACCCAAATGAAAAGTTATGTCTTCACAACTGTATGTACATAAATGTTTATAACAACTTTATTCATAATTGCCAGGACTTAAAAGCATCCATGATGTCCTTTGGTTGGTGAACAGATAAACAATGGTCCATCCAGACAATGGAATATTATTCAGTGATAAAAAGAAACGAGCTATCAAGCCATGAAAAGACATGGAAGAGTCTTTTTTTTTTTTTTTAGGTTTTAAAAAAATATTTATTTATTTTTGGTTGGGGGAGGTAAGTAGGTTTATTTAGTATTTATTTATTCTTGGAGGAAGTAGCGGGGATTGAACCCAGGACCTCATGTATGCTAAGCATTTGCTCTACCAGTTGAGCTATACCCTCCCCCCAAAAAACATGGAAGAATCTTAAAGGCATGTTACTTAGTGAAGGAAGCTAATCTGCAAAGGCTTCATAATGTATGATTCCCACTAAATGACTTTCTGGAAAAGGCAAAACTACAGAGGCAGAGGAGTATCAGTGGCTGCCAGAGGTTTGGGGCAGAAAGAGAAGAGAGGAGTGAATGGGTGGACGTGGGATATTTTGGGCAGTAAAACTATTCTGTGTGACACTATAATGATGGGTACATATCAAAGCCCACAGAATGTATAACACAAAGGGTGAGCCCTAATGTAAACTATGGATGTTGGTTAATAACAATATCTGAAGAAACAAAATGCAAAAAACAGAAAAACACATTTACTGAACATCTGGAGAAATTTAAACACTGAATATTTGACATCAATAAACGAATTAACATTTTTAGGTGTGAGAAGGGTCTGTTTCTTAGATCCTTTAAAATCCTTATCGTTTAGGTGTACACATTTCTAGATGAAATAAGATTTGAAGCAAAAGTCCAACAAATGGAACTGATTAAATAAATTCTAAAATAGTTAATCAATTGAATTTTTATTTTATTTATTTTTTTAATGGAGGTACTGAGGATTGAACCCAGGACCCTGTTCATGCTAAGCATGTGCTCTACAACTGAGCTATACCTCACCCCTCCACCAACTGAATGTTTAAATATCACATACTGGAGAATTCTTTAGCAACATGCTGCAAAATACTCAAATGTATGTGAAGATGAAAAATAAAATTCAAAACAGTATAACCTTAATTTGCTTAGAAATATGCTATGTATTAAAATATCATTCAAAATAAGCAAGAGTGAGAATACACACATTCAAAAAATTAAGAATTAAACTAAAAAATATGGATTTGATGGCTGGCATTACAGGTGATTTTTACTTGCTTTCCACAGTTCCTAATTTTTCAGATTCCACCTAATTAGATGTACTATGATCAAAAAAATAAAGTGAAATTCAAACTTTTAAAGGCCCCAGGTAGCCCCTTCCTCACTCCCTCTGCCATTACCCTAACTCTACACCCTCATTATTTTGTGCCTGAATTGTGTTAACGTAGTTCAACCTGATTTCTCGTTTCTCTCTGTGCACCCGAAGCCAGAGGTGCTTTCTAAAGGAAATAATCACATCCCGAGTCTCAGTGGTCTCTTAGGCACTGGAGAAATACAAAATTAAAAAAAAAAAAAAAGGTTCCTGTCTTCAAAAAGTATATAACCTATAGAGGACACAGATTAGAATTCAGCCGAGTCTGTAACAGAGAAGTGCTAACATCAGTAGCATGAATTGAGTCCCCCATCCTCTGTTCAAAAACGAAGTGGAGAAGGAGGAAGGGGACTTGGAGGCCCTGCCCCGCGGTGGGAGCAGAGGAGGCTCTCGGGGAGGAAGAAGCCCCCACAGCCGAGGTGGCACCAGGGGAGGGTCTCCACTAGAGCAATGGCTGCAAACGGGGAAAGAGACTGAGGGTTTCACGGTGAATTCGATGCAAACAGTCAGGAAGAATCGTGAATTGGTCAAACGTCAGGCTTGGGGCCCTGAGCAGATGAAAGTGCAGTGAACGAACGGAAAAAGAGAAAGACGAGTCTGCATTTCTCACTGTTTCTGAGTCTAATGCCACCACTACTCCTAATGCAGACCTCACCCAGAAGTGAGATCTGAGCACTGACACCACCTTCTCCTCTAAACAGGGCTCCCTCTGTCCCAGACAGTTCCTGTCTCCCACTGGTCCACCAGAATCTTAGCAGCATTATTAGTTAGGTCCACTCAATTTTTAAAAATCTCTGTTGATAAGTAACAAAGCATCACTATATTTTATATAAAATGAATTCTACTAGGAACAGTTTCTCACAAAGTTTTCAAAAATCGTATTGCAATCTCACCTCTGTCCACAATGAAGTTTGTCGTCCCAAGCACTCCTCTTGCCTCACAGACATGAGAAAAGTTGAGACATCCGAAAGCGACACTTTCTCCTGGGGGCAGGGGACAGTGCAGTTTGAAAAAATCAGTCATTTAAATTCTTAACTGTGTAAGAAATCAGTGTAAAAGGAATCTAGCATACTATTTAAAGTAGAACACCATTAGCTAACTCAAAAGCTATTTTTTAAAAAGAAAATATTACCCAACTTTTACAGTGAAGATACTGATTAAAAACAACCATTATATAAAACGAAAGATGACTTTGTCAACCTGTTTTCCTTAAAATCAAGGTTACCATCTTAGAGACAAGATGATCATAATCTAAAAGCAAAAACAAAAGCATCCTATAAGAAATTACTTACCCTTAAATCAAGTGAATTTGTGGGAAGGGATAAATTTGGGAGTTTAAGATTTGCAAATGTTAGCCACTATATACAAAAACAGATTAAAAAAATTTTTTTCTATGTATCACAGGGAACTATATTCAATATCCTATAATTAACCTTTAATGAAAAAGAATATGAAAATGAATATATGCATATACATGCATGACTGGGACATTGCGCTGTACACCAGAAACTGACACATTGTAAATGACTGTACTTCAATAAAAATAAATAAATAAAAAAATTTTAAAAAGTGAACCCTACTTTTCAAAGCCACAAAAATGACCCCTGCCTTAAGAAACCCACCTACACCTTTTCATTCCCCTAAGATTGCACATCTACAGTTAAGATACCTGGCTGTAAGCCAGGGGCTGGTGTTGGCAAAGCCACTCACAGCCTATCATGTCAATAAAGTTTTACTGGGACACAGCTATGCGCATTTATTTATAATCGGTCTACGGCTGCTTTTGAGTCATTGTGACAAAGACAGAATGACTCGAAAAGCCTGAAATGAATGCTAGTCCAGTTCTTCACAAAAGAAAGTTTGCTGACCCCTGTTCTCAGCAATAGTGGGCTCTGTAAAAAATGCAGAATATAGTATGTATTCCTTGAATGTCAATTTACTGGAAGATATGGAGAAAAACACCGAGGAAACCAGGTGAAAGCCGCCCAGAGCCCTCCCCCAGCGTATCCCCTAGTTACCCCACCAGCTCGCACAGTGTCCACCAGGGGAGCTCAGAGACCCAGCGCCCGGGGGTTTTGGGGGCAGACGCCCTCTATATAGCACGTACCAGGGTCCCAGGCGGCCAGGAGGGACACCACTTCAGTATAAACCACACTGTTTGCACGAGCTCTTCGGGCACAGGGCGCCGCTCTGCAGTGGGCTGGGCAGCGGGAGCCCCCCCAGAGTCCCAGGTCCCGGTACCACCCAGGGCCAGCCCGACAACCCGGGCTTTCCAAGGACAGCAGCACAGGCCTGTCAAGCTATTTCATGAACACCCACCCACTGAGGAACACTTGTAAACTGAAGTTAACACAAGTGAAAACACAAACTCACCACATCTACCAGATTCATGGCCGTCTGAAGGAGATAGCACTGCGCCGCCCCTCTCAGCAGGATCTGATGTGTGATCATGGTGCCCTGGAGGACGTCCCTGACACCGGAAAAACGCATGCACGTCATGGCCCCAAAGACCGCTCTGAGCACTTGTGAGCACTGACACCTGGGCTGGTACCGTCTACATTTCTAATGCAGAAGGTCACCGCCAGGAGTGTCTCAAAGCTGCTGTTTTCCACTGAGGCCTCGAACAGAGCTCAATTTTAATAGGAAACAAATCTCTTTTAAAAGTAAGACTATAAATGAAGATACCTTCAAAATAAGAATTTTACATTTTTTTCCAATACTTTGTAATTAATATTGCCATTGGATATTTTCTCTCTAGTTTCCTACATACCAATATAATAAAAACAACTTACTGTCCTTATTTTAAAGTGATCAAAATCCAACAGTATGTATTTATATAAATATAATATATCTAAATTCTTATTTATATATTTAAATTAGTATTTAAATACATTACATTTATATAAATATATTTAAATTGATATCTTTAAATTAGCATATATTAGTATACATATTATATATTAGCTTTATTTTTTATATATAGCTTTATATTATATATCATACATTAATATATATTAGTATATATATGTACAAATTAGGCATATATTTAAATTAGTAATTCATAAAACAAGTTCAACTATATAAATAATAGTTTTTTTAATTTACTTTTTTCTTGTATACAATTAACAGCTAAAAAAATGCCAATGCCAGTATTAACTAAAACCACTCACTATGGGTTAAAGCAGAAGGGAGAACAAAATTTACTAATGGAAAGTTTTGACAAATAAGCATATGTGAACACACACACAGTAAATTACCTGAGGGCGAGAAGGCCTTCTATACCCAGGGCTTTACATCTTGGGATGTTTGCCAAAGCCTTAGACAGAAACAGAATGGGGACAGCACACCAATGTCTACTTGTCATCCTCTGAATAAACTTTAACAGGAAACTACCTGAAAGAAAAAGTTTTAAGGAATCACTGTTGCCAATAAACACATGAAAAGGTGCTTAACACCGTTAGACATCACGCAGGGAAATGGAAATCAAACCTGTAAGGATGTAACTGCACAGCCACTAGGGCGGTGCTAATCCAAAGGACAGATAGTAACCACTGTTCACAAGAACATGGAGAAACTAAACTCATTCACTGCCGGTGGGAATGCAAAATGGGGCAGCTACTGTGGAAAACAGGCAGCTCCTCTAAAAGCTAAACACAGAGTTACCATACAACCCAGTAATTCCACTCTTAAGTATATAACTAAGAGAAGTGAAAGACTATGTTCATACAAAAACTTGTTCTGTGAATATTCAAAGGAGTTATTCATAACAGTTAAAAGCAGAAACAATCCAAACATCTACCAACCGATGAGTGGATAAATAGAATGTGAAGTATCTCTGCAATGATTATTCAGCCACAAAAAGGAATAAAATATGAATACATGTTACAATACAGATGAATCTTAAACACATTATACTATGTGAAAGAAGCCAGGCATAAAATATAGGGCCACATATTATATGATTTCTTTTATATGAAATGTTTAGAATACAAAAACACACGAAGTTTTTTATATGAAAAATTTAGAATATATGAAAAATTTAGAATACAGACAAAGTAAATTAGCTGACAGGAGCTGGGGACATGGAGAATGAGATGTGACTGTTTATGGGCACAGAGTTTCCTTCCCAGATGATGAAAATACTCTGGAATTAGTGATGATGGGTGTACAACTTTGTAAATATACTAAAAACCACTGAACTGAACAATTTAAAAGAATAAATTTTGTAGTATGTGAATTATACCTCAAAAAGGCTGTTGGAAAAAAAATCAACATTATTTCCATTTAATTCCTTATAGTAAGGTAAGTATTCTAGTATATTATAGAGATTCTAGTAACCATGAAGTTATATATATTTTTAAAGTTAAGGTAAAAGATACATTTTTTACTGTTGCAAGCCATTCTTCTGTTATAAATATTAAAAAAAAAACAAAACAAAAACAGGATAAATACCAAGGGTAACTGGCCTCTGGTATCTGCAAACAATAGTATCAGATCTTTCTCACAGGCTATTTCTTACCTCCCCTGGATCTAATCACTATAATTAAACCATTTTGAGATAACAAAGGGGTGGTGCTTTATTGTGCATTCTCTGCTGATGTGTGATACCTTAAGGACCTTCATGCCATGTAGTTAATGAAAATCTGACTGCTTCCTCAGATCATCACTGTAGAATGATTTTTAGGAAATCCTTGGGAGCTCCTGGAAGGGTGCTACCTGTATTTTATATCTCCCAAAGTGTCTAGCACAACACTGGAAATTGTTGACTGAAAATCAAACTACAAAGTATAAAGTGTAAGTAGACGTCTCACTTGCCCTCCCTTCTGGTGGACTAACACCCAACTCATGACACGAGGAACGTGGTAACAGCCAAGCTTCCATTTCACAGTCTTCACTTGGACAAGGGTCTACCAAGTGCCTGGCACCACCACAGACACCAGGCCCCGAGGCTCTAAGGGGCGCTGACCACTATCCTCTCACTCACTGTGCTACGGGCAATGGGATCAGCAAATTCATCCCCAGACTGTAAACTTCCAAACTTACCAAGCTACAGAGTAGCTCTGACAGGTATTGTCTCCACTTTAATTTTTTTTTTAATTAAAACAATCAATATTCTGTAAACCTAAAGCCGTTATTACACAGATGACCATCTTTTCCCTTTCCTGACTTTTGAATAGATATTACTATTGGTAATAATAAAATAACCAGGTTCACCCTGTTTGCACATTAAATACCAAAGAAAAAAATACATATATTTCATAGCAAGGCTCACAAAGCCCATAATGAAATAAAGATTTAGGAAGCAGAGTAAATCCTGTGGACCAGCAAGCAAAATAACACGGGTTTTGTGCTTTGTTTACCAACATATTTCATCAGCAAGAATAACACGTCTCCAGCCTGAAGAAGTGGGATATTTCTGGGACACAAGGTCTTACAAAAAGCAGTAATTTTTCCTTATCTTTCCGAGTCAGTACCTACAAAGGGGCAAGTCTGCCACAATGGATATTCTGTTTACAACTTTTTCCTAAGCCCAGGTTCTTTCTTTCTCCAAACTATTTTGCTGATTTTTGAAACTGAATAGAGACAATTAGAAAGAATGGCAAACTGTAGCACACATTAAAACACCGCTTCCATGGCACACCAATGAGGTAAAGGGTGTACTCAAAGTCCACGGACGCCTGTTCAATTCTGACAAAATCTCCAAATCCTGGAAAACGGAACTATCTTGACAATACTGATGGTAATAGTCATAGGATAGTGCTCATAATCAACAAATTAAAAATTTTAAAAACTTAAGCTAATAAATTAAAAAGAAACTCTTTGCAGACACATACTTTTTATTTCTTCTGGAAGAAGAGAAATGTAAGCAACTAAAAACTTCTGTAACTTCAGTCCCAATGGTGAACCACTTCCTATTAGCTGGCCTGGGGACCTATAGACAAATGGAGAAAAAAAAAAAAAAAACTGAAATCTATTTACAAATAAGTATACTGAAACTAAATGCAATATGGCCCAAGTGTGTTTCAACAATAAAACTATATTCTTTTCCTGAATTTCATTTTATTTTTCAGAAAGATCTTGAGGCTCCTCCTGGTCACAAAAACATCCAGATCTCCCAGGAAAACGGAAGTGAGTGGTGTGCTCTATCTGAGCAGGCACGGACTTCCTTTTTATGGTACTTTCTCTGACACCTATATGTGAATCTTGCCAAATAGTATCATTTAAAAAAAGTCTAAAAGTGACAATTTAAAATTATATTTTACTGTTTCCAACCCATAATCCAATAATTTTAAAGAAATAACATTCATAGAAAGACGTAGGTTGGTAATAAATCACTTCTGAAAGAGCATTTAATTGTTAACATCTACTAAAGCTGTATTTCTTTCCTGCCTGCTATCCACTTTTGCCAGGAACATCACCTGTTACTTGAACAAATAAGTGTGCCCAGAAACTGAAGGTGCTACATAATGAACACGTCTGTCCGTGCCTTCAGAAAGCACCAAGCTGGTGTTACTGCTCTCCAGCTGTCTAACTGCTTCAGAAAATGATTCAATAGTAACAAAGTATCTGAAAACTAAAAATAATTTTCAAATCAACCATTGCTCTGCTCTTTCAATATTTATTAAATAGAACTAAATATTAATATAACTTAGACTAATCTAAAAATTTTAAAGAAGTTGGTGGTGAGCGTTTTTTCTGTTACAGGTATACCAGAAAAAAAGACTTGCAAATACAAATTTAATTATCAGAGTTAGAAAGGTAACAATTTCAAAAGCGAGGGACATTTTTGAAGATGTAATTCAAGGGTACAGATGATGCTCAGAAAATGAGGGCACAACACAGACAAACTCTTCTCATTATCAACTTTGACAAAGGGTAAAGGTGGGAAATAAATAATGTATTCTGGAGAATGGCCACCCCATCAGATATGGAAATGGGGAAGTCAGAATGGGCCCCATGGTGCTGCTCTGGAAGTGGGTGCATTAACAGATGGATTTCGGATGGATGGATGAACGATGGACAGACTGCTCGGCAGACAGAACTAAGGAACAGATGAACACACACACACACGCACAGAGGGAGAGAGGTGATGATTAAACAAATGTGATAAAACATTATCAGGTAGTGAAGTGTGTAAAAGGTAAATGAGCATCTTTATATTATTCTCACAACTTTTCTATGAGTTGAAATCAAAAGAAGGAGGAGAAAATAAAGTGTCAAGCATTGGTCAGCCAAAACCACTATGATTTTCAGGAGGGCGGAAACCAGGCAGGAGTGAGGGAAAGGAAGGAAGCTCTGTGAGATGCCCTTTCTGGAAGCCCAGGAATGGAAGGGCCCAAGTAGGAGAGAAAAGAAAAAGAGGAACACCTGACGTAACTAAAAGAAAGGCAAAAGAAGTAACAAACGCAGAAGGGACGACATGGCAGGAAAGAGCTGAATGTCTGTGAGGCAACATGTACTTATGCACCAAACGCATTAAACAGCCTGGTCCCTGTCACACTCACGTTACCCTTGTCTATGAAGCACGTATCACTGCACAGCTGCTTGGTAACAATGCGTGTTTACCTGCTATACAGAGAGCTCTCTGAAAGTGCGTCCATCAACGGTCCAACAATAAACTAAAAAAAGAGAGAAAAAAAAAGGGAAAACAGTATTTGGTGTTAAGCTGTAACTGTAATTTTGAAAACTCAGCCTGCCCCACCCACACATCCTACACAGGCTACAGAAGAGCCGTTATAAGCAAAGCTCATCTCTTCTGCTGGAGGTTAGCTTGTGACGGCCTTGGAGGACACCTAAATTCCACCAGAATGACAAAATACTGAATTTCCCCACCTGATAAAAACCTACGGAACGCTGAGAAGACAATACACATTAAGAAGGAAGGAAGGAATCCAAAGGAGGAACACATGGTGGAAAATGTGGAAGTCTATCCTCAAAACTATCACTAGACAAAAGCAAGCTCACAGGAGAGCAAGAGGTGGGGAACGGAGGGAACGATGCCTAGTTCAGCACTGTCCATGCAGTGGGACAATGAGGGATGTTTACTGAGGCTCCCTCTAAAGGGGGGCTCAATTACCATCCCCAAGTCAGTGATCGTATGGCTCACAGGCACCATAATATAAAACGTGAAAGCACAGCTGTGATCGTCACAATCTCTTTGCTTTGGGTGCTGTCTGACAAATGGAAGTGTAGACGCTAATACCACAGCTCAAAAGACCACGTATGCTCAATACAGTGGATAACAATTCACTGACTCAGAACTGGGGGAGCGGCATCACTAGACAGGCAGCAAGACTTCAGAGACTCAGGACCGTGGAACAGGACCACCGACAAGCTTCTGGCCCAGTTTTCACCCTGCTGACTTCTGCTCAGAACACTGACACCAAAGAGCTGCTTTTTCACACTGGTCATGAGGCCGGTAGCCTGTCGACAAACTACATTACAGGAAGTCTTTTCAAGTACAATAGCTGAGTTTAGAGAAATAGGATTTGATGTACTCAAATCTGTAAAATGTTACTCATAATGTTAGAGCCCTAGTATTTATTCTGAAGATCTCATCTGCTACAACGGATGCCTTCGCCTTTCGTCCTTTGACAGAGGCAACGCGTGGAAGGCATCGCTGTCATTACCTCAGAAAATTCTGGTGAAAATGGGAGAACCCTTGTTTCACACAGCTCCAAAAAATGAGTAACACCTTCTTTGGTCAGGATTTTGTTTTCACTTTCAAACATTCTTTTATAAATACACAGATGCCAGGATGGGTGGAAGAGCCAGCATCCTGTGGAAATAAACACGCAGCATTGACATTTGATTCTCACACAGTGTCCCTCCACAGTGGACGATATATTCATAAACAATCACACATACAAACATTAATTTCCCCACACCGCTACGAACTTGAGTTTCTTTTTAATCACATCCAAGAGTATCTAATTACTAAGGGGCCAAAATAACTTCAGTATTCCATTTTCAGATAGTTTTATTTAGAAAGACCGCAAGCAAATGCTATGGCAGCTACAGGGTACAAAAGTTAAATGTTACCCCATGCACGCGGGTTGGAACCTTAGCTCTGGGGTGGTTTCAGTCCACTTTTCTCTCACCTTACTTTCATTTGTTTCTCATACGGAAACCTGAAACTCTCTCCCCTCTGCTGAACACCCTTGAGTGGCTTCTCAAACCTCGTAACAGAATCAGAACAAGGCAGGAACTGACCCTGACAATTGTCCCAGCCTTACACCCCCCACCCCACACCACTATCCTGTGCCTCCCTGTTCTGCTCCTCTGGTCCCGTCTCAGGGCTCCTGCACCCAGAGCCCCCTCCTCAACTTCCACGTCATTCCTCAGGCAGGCCCTTCCTGCTTGCCCTCTCCAGGGCATGGCCTCGCTCCCTGGACAGTCCATTTCAGCCTCTTGTATGGGACTTATAATCAGAACTATTGGTTCATGGAAAACAGACAAAAATCCAGTGCAGAACAGCACATCTGTCTCACCACTTTAGCCCAGTGTTTAGGATGCTCTGGACACTAAAGTAAACATCTATTAAGCAAATATATAAATGAGTGAGAAATAAAAAATGAAATCTATATGCACTTTAGAGATACTTTAACTCTTTTGAAATATCCTAGTTCTATTTTTGAAAATACAGCATTTTTTTCAGCTCTCGCATTCTATAAATAAATCAATCCATTTGTGTGTGTGTAACTTACAGCAAGATGCCTGTTCAGTTCTTTGGCAATGGTTAATTTTTCAAAATCTGTCACTGCTATTTGATTTGGTTTGCCAAGAGTTGAGGGCAAAACATGGTAATAAGAGAATCATTTTAATAGTAAATGCGTAAGTGAAGTCACAACAGGATTGAATTAAATTCTAGCCCCAGGTGGGACTGTAGATTCTTACGGTCTGAGAAAAACCCCAGTGTATCAGAAAACAAGTACAGCAATCAGCTAGTAGAGCTCAGTCCCTAAGGGCTCAAACCGTTAAAGCTGTAATTACCTAAAGCAGGCCCTACAACCCACTTACCTAGGTTAATCTCATGTGTAAACACGATCATGAAGCACTTTATCATTCATGTGAATACAAGACACCATCAGCCTGCATTTAGCTTTTCCACTGATCTAAACCTAATTTCATAAAATAATTTAAGGAAGCTCTCCGGGCTTCATTTTATTTCTCCTAAAATGCTCACATAATACCGTACTGGTTAAGGACCTAAAACCAAATTTAAAACAATACCTTGGAATGTTCTCTTCCTAAGAAGTCCAACCTATAGAACAATATTGAAACCCCAAGAAAGCAACTCGAACAATGAAACAGAGATATGGAGAATAAGAATGGAAAGCAGTTTCCTAAGAAGTCCAACCTATAGAATAATACTGAAACCCCAAGAAAGCAACTCGAACAATGAAACAGAGATATGGAGAATAAGAATGGAAAGCAGTTAAAATATAAAATTAAAAACGCATAATATGCCATCATTAAAACATTACCAAAGAGTCCTTATCCCTTAAGGCTATATACTGAAATAATTTCAGATGAAATGATGTGCTGTCTAGGAATGTGCCTCAGAATCATTCGAGGCAAGTTACGTGTAAGGCAGAGGCTGGCCACAAGCTGCTCACTGTGGAAGCTGGGTGATGAGGGTTCATCATATCAACTCGTTTTCTATAAATGTCTGAAATTTTTCATTACCATACCTCTAAATTATAGAAAACTCTGCAGCCACTTGATATTAAATTCTCAAGGACTATTTAAGGATATAGGTAAATGCATTTGGATACACCGCTGAGTGAGAAAAAAATACTACAATCAACCCACAAGGTATGTATCTGGAATGTCAACAGCTGGCTCTTGGTGGCGGCAAATTCATTTATTCATAAACATCCTCCACAATGAACAGCGTTTGTTATAAAATCAAGGGGAAAAACTAGAAATGTTATAAAAAATCAAAATGGAAGTATTACCATTTTCCTCTGACACTGCATATTCAAACAGATTGTTTAGCTTTGGTAAAACTGGCTTTATCACATGTATCTGAAAACAAAAGCAAAAAGCCATATGAAATGAAAATTCACCTTTAAAAACTTAAAAGAATTTTTCATCTATTTATATAACAGTAGCTCTTCTGTTCCCCGCCCCCCACCTCCCCACTATGCACAAGAAATACGCAGAAGGTGCCTGATCGCCCAGTTTTTCAACTGTATGAATTCAGGGCTGTGAGACGGAGCGTGGCAAAGCTAACAAATATGACCCAGAACACAGTTACAGTCACGTCACAATTAGGGCCTGAGCATAAAGGACATCGCGTGATCCTCAACCGTCCCAGGAAACAGGCAGGGCTGATAATACCACTACACAAGGAGGAAAAATACTGAAACAATTAAGTCACTCAAGTCATTCAGGGTCACACATTTAGAAGCAGAGCCAGTCAGAGTTCAGTGCTCCTTACTCTTAGACTGCGCTGTAGATGCCAGAGGCCAATTTCTACGTCCTTCCAACTAAAGGTAAATCAGAATTTCTGAACAGTGAGATCTTAACAGATCTACGGATTAAGGAAAACCATAAAATTCTCTATGACTTTAGAAATGCTTTCCCTACTCCTCATCCAAGCATCTGCATATATATTTAGCACGTGTGAGTAATTCCTCATTTCAGGCCACACTGCGCTCAGTGTGCGTTTGCACTGACGCCTGGTAACGACTCGACAGACGGCTGCCCCCGTGTGGCCTGCAGCTTACAGACTGGGAACCCCTACACCAGGGAACATGTAAAATATTCAAGTTCTCAGGTCCCGTCCCAGACCTACTGAATCAGAAACTTGGGGTACCAGACCCAGCAATTTATACTTAAGCCACCTGGGAGACTTTAAGGACTGTTACTGTTTGAGAACCACCGCACTGCATTAGGTAATCTTAAGAGATTCCTCTCAATTAAAAAATTCCATGATGCTAAAAACACGAACTCAAAGTCAACTCAAAGTGATTTTTCAACTTCCCATTCTCAGGACCACGTATGCAAAGACAAAAAGAAACTAAAAAAACTAAAAAGAAAAGAAAAGCAAAAACAAACTCAAAGGACTAATAATTACTTAATAATAATTTACCTTTGACTTTAAGTAATATTTTCCTAAGTGTGTATTTCTTTTGTTGATTACTCATAACATCAAGAAACTAAAAACTAACAAACACTTAAGAAGTAAATGTCAGAGAAGATTGAATACACCAAATTCTCTGAATAATAATTTTAGTCAACTGAAAGTATTCTTTAATTTCCTGAGCTTATATTCAATTTCAAATTGTATCTATGAGGAAACAAAGTACACTTGTATTCTATTATGCTATATCCAGACTGGTCTTTTTGTCTTATTTAATTTTACAGAATGTTTGAAGAAAACAAAATAAAAAACCCGCATCTACATAAGATTGTTAATATAGGAAAACACTTACCTGATTTCCTTCAAGAGTTTCCATAATTAAAATATAGTTTTCCCAAAACTTTAGCAGCTCATCTTTTTTCTTCTCAGACCACCAAAACAGACTTGGGCCTAATATGGTTTAAAAAAGAATATTAGTTCCAAGACTTAGTTCCTAAAGTAGAAAACTTCATTAAGTTTCTAAATGACAGTAGTTCTTAAAATTACACCACTATTACCAAATACTGCATTCTCTAACAATGGAGAGCTTTAAACATGACTTTTGGTTCTACATTCTTAAATATGAGCAAGTATCTAAGGGTCACCAGACATCCAGAGAAGCCTCCAAAGATTGAGACTAAAACAAACAAACAAGGAAATCCAGAAAAAACAAAACTATGCAGGAAAAAGAAAACCTAAACAAGAAAAAAACTTTCACGAATATTTTAAGGAGAGGTAAGAGAAAACAGTGCAGTTATGACATAAGAAAAGACACTATTAAAAAGAGGAGAATCCAAGAATGAAAAAGATCACATGAGAACACAAACTGATAGCAAAAACAAGAAACTCAAAAGAAAGGACTGGAAATAAAGTTGAGGCAATCACCCAGGAAGTGGAGCAAAACGACAGAACCATAGAAAATCGGAGAGAAAAGATGCCTTGAAGACCAGTCCAGGTGGTCCAATATTCAAAAAGAGAACAGAAAGTGAACAGGGAGGAAGGAAAGCAAAGTCACTTGGGAAAAGTTCCCAGAACCAAAGGACATGATTTCCAGATCAAAGAGGTCCACCAAGTGCCCAGCACAAGGATGTACACAGGCCCATGCCAAAACTGGAACAGCGGAATCCCAGGGACACAGCCTCCACTGAGAAAACATCACATCTAAACAAACACGATTCAGGATGGTTCCAGACTTCTACCCAGTAACATCTGAAGCTCTAGCTTCTAAGACAACAGATCAACACCTTTAAAATCTCGAACAGAAATGTTTTCCAAGCTAGAACTCTACCCCAATCAAGCCTTCGATCAAATGATCAAATGTGAGAGCAAAACAAAGGCTCTAGACATGCTTGGTCTTGGCCCCGACTTGGGACATAAAAAGCCACACGAGAACAGGACTGCCATACCAACGAAGAGAAAAGGCTGGATAATCTACAGAAGCCTAAGCTTTTGGGGGTGCCCGTCAGAGAGCTGAGGTTGCAGTGCAACCAGGTGTTGTGAATTCCAAAGGGCAGGACGCCTCCCAAGAATAGACAGGACACACAAACTGTTCTGCCTCTGGCCAAACAGAAGAGGAAGCGATGGCCACTAAAATAAAAAGCAGTTAAGAAATCAAATAAAATTTTGACAAGTTTTCAAAGGTCAAGTGGTCCTAATGCCAAGAGATAAAATAGAAAACAATACCAGGCTTAGTGATGGTCCAGGTATAGAACTTGTACATAATCAAGATTATTAGTACGTTAAAGAATCTAGCAGAAAAGATACACAACATGCACGAACAGATGGGGACTTTCAGGAGACGAAAACTATAAAAAAAAAAGGGTCAGATGGAAAGGGCAGAAATAAAAACATCAGAAATTAAGGATCCTTTGACAAAATTATCAGATATGCAAGGTCTTAAAATTTTTTATCTCAGAAAAAAATTATCTTAGGAAACTAATGGAAAATGAAGTACAACAAAATAAATGAGTAAACCAAAAAACAAGATATGAACTCCAGGAAACAAGAGCTCCAACACAGGACTCAGGTAAAGGGAATCCCCCGGATGATGGTGAAGGCAGATCTAAGAATGTCATCTGTGCACCAGGCTGAGCTTGTAAGAGGACACTAGGAGAGACTTTGGGAAAACTTATAATGCCGGATGATCTGACTTTGTACAGCAGATTTAGACAACTAAGAATTTGGGGCTGAATTAGTGATAAGCATGGAGATAACCAAACAAATTTTAAAATGACACAAATCTAGGAAAAACCTGCAGGAAGGAAAAAATCATCATAGTTTACTATATACATCACCTGTGAACAGTATTTTCATGATCATAATTTTGTAAATGTTGAACCCACACTTAACCAAAATGAGAAGTATGACAAAGGATTTCATGATATAACTAGATTATTTCAAGATAGAGGGGCAAATACCAAAATAATCAGCTAAAAGAGGTAAAAGTGGTTGATCTCTCTGAAAGGAAAGAAACTAGGGGGGAGGGGCAAGCATGGAAAGACCATTATCTTTAAATCTGCAGAAGGATTGACTCTTTAAAATAAACGCATGTTTAACTTTGGTAATTTTAAAAATGTTTCCAGTGACAACTCTTATTGGATGATCACCAACTTACGGACCATTAAAATATTACTATCTCATGTTTTCAACTTACATAAAAATCTAATCTCACAATTTCAGCCAAGCAAAAATCCTTTACCAGTATAAGTAAGTAGGCAGCTACAGGTGAAAAAGTAGAAATTTTGTGTCTACTGAGGCAGTTTTGAATCACTTAATCCACTTTGGATTTTGACAGCTCAAAATGAACTTAAGATGACTGTCACATATTTCAACGAACAAACCAAACTGAAAGGCCTTGCTATTTCATCTGCTCTTGTTCTGCAATAAAGCGGTGGGAATTTATTCCTACACAGGCTTAAAATGTTAGAAAAAATTAAAACTTCATTCTTTCCAATGAATTGCAAAAATACCCTCAAAAGGTCGACTTAAGGCCCATATGCTGAACAAATCCTGTTTAGAGAACTACCAAGAGAAATTTCAAGAGTGTGATGGTTTCCAGGACA
Source organism: Vicugna pacos (assembly GCF_048564905.1). Lineage (NCBI taxonomy): Eukaryota > Metazoa > Chordata > Mammalia > Artiodactyla > Camelidae > Vicugna > Vicugna pacos. Next base: position 24,353,666 of record NC_132997.1, on the reverse strand, counting down.
AAATTCTAACACTCAAGAGTCAATTCACCGACCAGTATTTGCAAATAGTTTTCCTATCCCTCTGATGGGCTCTAGCCCTTCATTAGAACGGACCTACCACGACATAGGAACAATTTTGTCTGTAAAATCCTGCAGGGGCTCAGTCCCCTTCCTATATTACCCCACTGATGCAGTATCTCACTGCTGTGGGTCAGAAAGGTGAGGAAATGCAGACTATTGCAGTGATTTGTTATCACTTCAAAGAACAACATTGAGATGAGGTTCCCCAGGTTTTTCGGGCTTTCTGGGAACCATGAGAATAACCAAATTCTGTATGGATCGCGGAGATGACCCCTGGAGCTGACTGTCGGAAGCAGAGGAACTCCCTCCCAGAAAGTCAGGCAGGGATGGGCCCTTGGGGTGGGGGGGAGGGGCAAGTACCAGTTCCTTCCTGGGGGGCGCACGCGCACTCCGCCCCCAGCTCCGCCGACACCTCCACCGCGCGCTGCAGCAGGTAGCGCGCCCGCTTGCGCGTCAGGGCGTCCTCGGCCTGGGCCAGCCCAGCCTGCACGGTCCTCCAGAAGCGCCAGCAGCGCCGCGCGTCCGGGCCGGCCTCGCGCGCGGCTAGGGCGCGCACCACGCCGGGCTCGGGCAGCAGCTTCTCGGCAAGGGCGCTGAGCACCAGCAGCTGCGGCCCGACGCGACCCGGCCCCGAGGGCGCCCCGGGCGCGACCAGCCCGCCCCACACGGCCCGCAGCGCCGCCCCGCCGCACTGGCCCAGGGCCGGCAGCAGCCGCCCGGCCACCAGCGCCGCCGCGTCCTCGGCCGGCCCCGCCTCGTCCCCGCCCAGCGCCAGGCCGAGGGCGGCCTGCGCCACCCGCTCCAGCAGCGCCGCATCCTCGCGGGGCCGCAGGCAGGGCCCCACGGCCGCCAGCACCTCCACGGCCGCCTCGGAGGCCCCCTCGAGGCCGGGCGCCGGCCCCACGGCGACTAAGTCGCGCAGCGCCTCCTCGGCCAGCGCGGCCGCCAGCTGCGGGCCCCCGGCGAGGCGGGCGCACGAGCGCAGGGCCGCGCCCGCCGCCCTCAGCAGGCGTTGGCGCTGGCGGGCCGGGGAGCCGGGGTCCGCGCCGCCCGCGGGGCGCCCGCGCAGGCTCCGCAGCAGCGGCACCAGGTACCCGGCCGCGACCTCGCGCGCCGCCTCCGGGAGCGCGCCCGCGCCGCCGCCCCCGCTCGCCTCCTGGTCCTCGAGTCGCTGCAGAAGAAAGCGCAGCGTCTCCACGCGCTCCGCGGACGCCTCCCCGCGGCACAGCGCCCCAAGCAGGGCCCGGGGGTCCCGGCTCTGCGCGAGCAGCGCATCCGCGAGCACCCACTCCATTTGCCCCGCGCGCCGCCGAGGCCGGGCGCCCAAAGGAAGGAGCCGGCGTGCGCGAGTGCGTGCGCGTGCGCGGCTGGCCCGGGCGCGCGCCCGCAGGTAGAGGGCTTGGCTTCCCGTCTTGGTCCTCTGCGCGCTTTTGACAAATTCCACCAAGCACTACCTGGAGTCTGATCCGCTCCTTACGTTTTTAAGAAGAAAGGAGGCCCTCGTTAAATTAATATACAATCTACACTAACTCCATCGATTCCTAATTGGCGGTTGGCCTGCTAGAAGACACTAAATCAGGCGTGCCTGTGAGGATGGGCCAAAGGGAGGTATGTAAATTGTGCTTAGGATCACCTCGAAGCTCATTTTGACAAAGGTGCAGGCTGGCACCACCCACAGAGACTGACACAGTGGGTGTGAAATGGGTTCCCGACATCTGCTAAAAAATAAATAGCGAAACCAAAAATGATTTAGAGGCCATAGGAAGTACTGCAGCTATGAGCTAGGGGTTGGGCTGAAAACAGGATGCCCGCGCCAGCGCTTGCAGTCAGATGCCCAAGCTGTGACTCTAGCCGCAGGTCTTCACACACATGCTTGTGCTCCCACGTGCAGTCCCCAAAATAGTCCACGTGTCTGTATTTTCTGTATTTCTGACAGCATCTACTGCTAAACACAGAAACAGAAAACCTCACCTAAGCATACAAGGCACTGGTTTGGTTTCTGGTTCAATCCTAGGCAAACTGAATCAGTGATGTGAGTTTTCTTTGCCTTCTAACCAAAAAGATCTCTACATTGGTCAATGGAGAAGTCATAATCGCACCTTCAAAGTGGTTGTGTAGTAATCATAATGGATAAAGTGTAGTTTAAAATCTATTGAAATTTAAGGTTATTTTATGTAATTTAAAGTTATTTAAATTTTGTATGTTTGATTTTATATAATTAAAAGTTATTTGACATCATATGTGCAAGATTTTTTTTTCTATTTCAGAGTCGTTCAGATTTCCATTGACAGAATGCATTAAAGAGTTCAACTGTAAACCCATTCAGGATGTGTCAGTAAACATCCATTGCCTTCAACATGCAATGTGCCAGTAAATTTGTTTCCTTCAACTTATATCCTTCACATATCTATCAAACAAAAATGAGTAAAAGTCTTGAACAGACGCTTAACAAATGAAGATATGAAAATAGAAGCATCTGAAAAGGTGTTCAGTATCATTAGTCATTGGAGAAATGCAAATTAAACCCTCAAAGAGATACTGCTTCATGTCCACTGGAACAGCTAAAATTTAAATGATTGAAAATATGAAATGGCAAAGATCAAGGAGGTGGAACTACTGAAACTCCTTATGTTACTGGGGGGTGTGTAACTGGCATGATCACTTTGTAAGATTGTTTTTAGTAAAGTTAAAATGTATCTACTTTATGATTCAGCAATTCCACTTCTATATATTTGCCTAAAATAAACATAAACATATTACAACAAAAATGCTTGCACCAGAATATTTTTGGCAACATTAGTCATAACCAAAAGTGTGTTACAACCTAAATGTCCATCAATAGACGAATGGAGAAGCAAATTGTGATCTATTAATATATTGATACTATTCACCAATAAGAGAATGAATTACTAATCCATACAACAATATGGATAAATCTCAAAAACATTGTGTTGAAAAAAAGAAGCCAGAGTCACAAAGTTAACACGCTGCATGATTCCATTTATGTGAAATTCAAGAATGGACAAAAGTGATTTGATGGATAGAAATGAGAACAGTGGTTGCCTATGGGGAGTGGAGACTGATCAAAACATGGCACAAGGGAACTTTCAGAAGTGATGGAAATATTTTATCTCGATTAAGGTACTGGTTAGCCAGGTTTCACATTTGTTAAAACTTGAATTGAAGGAACACTTAAGACCTATGCATTTCATGGTGTGTAAGTTTCACCTTAATTTTTTTTTTAAATTGACAGTGAAAAAGAGTAAGTTGGCTTATGGCTTACGCATTTGTTCCCAGTTACCTACAAGATAAAGCCCACTGTAGAGCGTGCACTGAAGGCTTTTCAGGATCTGGTGAAAGCCAGCCAGCCTCATAACCCAGTTCCCCCTACTCTGCCCTGTGTCCCAGCCACATGGAACTCTTTTCTCACCACATGTTTGCACTGGTCACTTTCTCTGCCTGAATATTTCCCACACCCTCTCCTGGCTCACCAAGCTGGGCAGTGCTCACCTAAATGCAAAGCTGCCCTCTTTTGTCTTCATCACACTTGACTGTTGAGAATGTCCTCGTCTTGAAACCCTGTCTTCCTCCGGTTTTCATCAGACAGCTTCTTCCTGCTTTTCCTTCTGCCTAATTCCCCAGCTGTTTCTTCTCCGTCTCTTCGGGAAGACTCCTCTTTCTCTCCCTGACCCGTTCATATTGATGTTTCCAGAGTTACATCTTCAGATCCCCGTTCTTCTCAACTCTATAAATTTTCCCTGAAAAACTTCATTAAAACTATAGATTCAGCTACCATTTACATGCTAAGGATGCAAGAAATCTGTATCTCCAGCAGAGATCTTTCTCCTGAGCTCCCAACCTACGTACCTACTGCCTCCATTTGAGAGACATCTCCATCTGAATATTACTTCATTCCCAATCTTCACTTCTACCAGTGTAACCTCATTATCTTCACCTCCATCATCATTACCCCCCACCCCCTGAGATTATACTTCTTCCCAGGTATTTCCTGTTTAGGGCAATGGCTAAGGAGCCCAAGTCAAACAGCCTGGGAGCCAACAGACTTCCCACTTTCTTCCGTGATTCCCACCTACAGTGGCTCCTCAAATCCATCCAAGAAACTTTCTAAACCTCTTAGCGTCCCCACCTCTCTGCCCCCCAATAACACCTTAGTATTAGACTCTCCTCATTTCTTGCTAGGATAACGGCAGTCACCCCCTGCCTGATTCACTCTCTCCTGCAACACCCGTGCCATGTTGCTACCAGGATGGCCTTCCTAAAATTAAACCACGGCTGCCCAGAGCCCTCAGAACAGTGTTTGAATTTCTTATCATAACATCTGAGATGCCTCTTGAGGTGGCCCTGCCGACTTCTCCTGCCGCATTCTCCTCATGCTCATACATCTGGATTCTGAAGTCCCTATAACATGCCATGTGCTCTCACTTGTTTTTTTCAAGAGCCCTTCCATCTTCTGGAAAGCCCTTACCTCCACTCCACCTGACTGGTTCTTTTCCTTTCAGGACACAGTTCAAATATTATCTCTACAGAAAGTCATTTCTAAATACCTTACACCTCTCACCACCACCCACCCTACTGAAGTGAGGTCACCCTCTCCCAGATTCCGCAAACATCTTAGCATATCCCTAACATGGCTGTGTTGTAATTGCAGGTTTACTTCTCTGCCCCCACCCCTCCCCTCCCATGGGCAGTCTGAGGGCTGAGCAGGGTTTATGGAGTTACGTCTTTCATCACACTAATCCCAGGGCCGCCATCTCTAGCTATAGCATGCCCGAGAAATGCTTACCTCCTTCTCCTCTCTGAAGACCCAGATTACCAGGTATCTCTGAGAAGCTCCGCACAATGGCCCTAATCATACTTCTTCTGCCTTCCCCAAACTTTCAATTGTGGGAACGATAATGGTTTACAGTTACTTATCATACTTATAAATAAGACACAGTGATCTCTCTCTATATATATTATTGCATTTAATCCTCGAAACAACTCATAAATGAGGTGTGGTTATTTTTCTCACTTTACAGATGAGGAAGTTGGGAATGGGAGAGGGTAACCTGCCTCAGCATCACACAACAAGAAAGCCGCAGAGCTGTCCCACTCACACAGCTGTGCCCTCTGCTGCTTTATCTCCAAAACACTGAGAAAGGAAAGTATGCAATTAATAGGTCAGGCTTCCTGCCTACATAATCTGCACTCCCAGTGCACACAGTAGGCCCTCAATAAATCACTGCTGTATGAATGAAAGAGTATGTGTGTTTCTGCCACAGCTTATGAGTTCCTTGAGAAATAGGATGTTGCTTTTCATTCCTTGTCTCCTCCACACCAAACATCGTACCAGAAACATGGTAGTTACTCAATAAATATTTCAAACTGGATGAAAATGAATTCAATATTGTATAGTGAGCCTGTTATAAATGGATCAATTGGAGAATTTCCAGTGACATAACTAGTCTTGAAACGTGAGCCTTTGAAAGCTCCAAGTCCTTGTCAACATGTTTGCTGCTTTGAGGGACCGAGGAGGCCCAGTGTGAGAACAACCAGCTACCCCTCTTCATCCTCATGGAGATGAGGGCTGGTTTTGCAAGGGGTATGTGAAGAGGGTTGAGAAGGGCTTGCTCCCCCTACTCCTTGCAATTTTTTCTGTATCATCCATCCACGAATTAAAGTTTATGCCTAGTTGTTACTCTAACATCAAAAACAGCTGCCAGGGGTAGGGGTGTGGGGAAGATACAGCTCAGTGGTACAACGTGTGCTTAGCATGCACAAGGTCCTAGGTTCAATCCCCAGTACCTCCGTTAAAAATAAATAAATAAACCTAGTTACCTCCCCACCCTCCCCCCAGAAAGGTCATCGTAGACAACTGTTAGAGCTGTTCCTACCTTCTGTTTAGCCACTTTATTTTAGCTCATATATTCTCTCTGCCACCCCTGACCCCCAGCGCCGGCCCCATGCTGTTTCCTAGGCAACACACGTGTGGTGCTGAGAAAGAAACCCTGCCTGTGCTTTGTCTCGTGGATGGGAATGTCCAGCGGTGGCCTCTGAGGACCCCCTTCCAGGGGTGTGCTCACTCCTTCACCTCTGGCTCCCACAGCTGGCCGACCGTCTCACCTGCTTGGACCCTCACAGTGCCGGTTCCAACCTACGAAGAACTCAGATGTCTGGGTGTGAGTTGTCCATGCTGTATACCTTCCATCCTTCCACGAGATCGCTAAAGGAGGGCAGCCTGGATTCCCTTCGCCCGTAAATGCGGTGTCTGGGAAACACTTTTGAATTTTCATCCTGCCTCTCCTTATGTTCCTAATTTAAAATGGACTCTGCTTTGGGCTCAGGAAGGGGAGAGGAGAGGAGTGAATGGGGAAGAGGAAGTGTGAGCGAGGGAAAGTGGTCCAAGGAAACACTCTCTCATGTCTCCTTCCTACAGGAGTGTTTGCATAAACCCACTGTCCGCAGCTGTCCAGGCGCCCTGCAGGCGTTTGGCTCGGTCTCCACGGCACTGCCAGGGAAGCAGTGGACCGGAGCGTCACCACCGTGTGAGTGCTGCAGGGCTAGGAGGTATCCATAGAAAACAGCTGATGATGGACACACAGACATGAGACAGGCACCCAGGGCTCAAATCCCACGGGAGAAGTTCTCCATGCGTCTCACATGCATTCATGCTGTGGAAGGAGTGGGCCGTGGCGTGGCCCAACACCCTGCTCTGTTTAGAAGCTGACGTTTCGCTGGACAGAAGATGGTGCTGTTGTCAACGCAGTGTGCTTTTTCCAGCCTTTCCACTTAGTGTCGGGTCGGTGGGGGGAGCAGTGACAAAGCAAGATTTCAGCTGGAGTCTGCAGGTTACCTCTGAGGGTCTGAGAACTGGGGGGAGCTGCCTGATAGGGCTCCATCTGAGATTCTGGCCTTGCGATGTCTCCCACACAAGTCCTCAGAGAATCTCCACGGTGATGACTGCTGTCACAGTATTAGTAATCGGTTTATGTGGAGGACGACATCTAGAAAAGTCAAATTCCCGGTGGGGACCTGTGTCAGACCCCAGGTTATTAACCCAATACCTAGCCTCCCTTCTCGCTGGCTCACAAAACCCTGGGTTTCTCCAGGCTGGCAGTAAGTTGACCCCTGGGGCAACGTCTCCCGCTCAGGCAGCCAGCAGGACCATGCTGTTCCCAACTTTTCAGCCTTCCTTCTAGTTAGGGAATGCGGGCCGGGTTTGTGTCTCCGTCCTGGACAATGGACTTAAGCAGAAGTCAGCTGGGGTATGTCTGGGAAAGCGTTTGCTTTCTGATGAAAGGAGAGGGCCTCACTGCCCCACACACAGTGCGCTCAACATCTTGAACCCAGGAGAGGACAAACTCTTCATTAAAGGGAACAGGGAAGAAGGCTGGGCAGCAGCCTGGTCCTTGGAGCTGCTCAGCCAACACTCGCAAGAATCTGTGTCTGGGCTCACGGTTCTAGGAGGAACATCGGCCCCTGTTGGCTGAAGCATCTTTTGCAGAGTTTTCTGTACTTGCGGCCACCTATTCCTGCTGGATGAGAACTCCTCCCCAGGTGTATTCTATGTAATAGTATTTGCTCAACCCAGTGTGAGCATCTTACTCTTTCCAAGCTTGGGGGCCACTTTCTGACCACTTACCACCATCATTCCTGCCTCAACACATTCACTGGGCCAAGCCCTGCTGGTCCTGGAGGGCCCAATACAAAAAGAGCAGAACACACAACTGTCCCTGGCATCCACGTCCCCAGTCCCTTTTCTTCAACTTCTACTCAAGTGACCGGCAAGGTAAAGTGTTTAGATACTGTCATTAGCATTGCATGGATACGCACATGTGAGTGCTGCCCTTCCAGGAAATGAGATCTTTAGTCATGTCAGCCTAATCGAGTGGTTCTCATCTCTGCTGAGTAGAATCACCAGGAATCTTTAATCCTGGGAGCAGAATGTTCACGGAGAATGTCTGGGCCTCACCCTGGGCCAGTGAAACCAGAAACTCTGAGTGCAGGGCACGAGCATCTGTATTTTTTCAGAAACTCCACAAGAGGCTTGGGAACTGCTGTCATTGCTCTCGTGGTAGACATGCACAGAAATTCGGGGAGGAAGGGATGAACAAAGCTTACATATCTGGGGACGAGCCATCCTTTCAGTACTCAGCAAATCAACCAATTGTAGACAGATACCGTCATCTCCACTTGGGGTGGCCTTGCTCTTTGGAAGATGCACAGAAGGAGAGGTATTACGGGGAGGGAAAGGGTGGGACCCCCATCCCTCCCATCCCCAGGAGGGACAGTCTCGGAAACTGGGTGCGTGTCTCTCCTGAGACCCCAAGGAAACCGTGAACACCAGCCAATTTTCTACCAGCCTATCTTTTTTTTTTTAATTTTAAAAATTGAGGCACAGCTTATCTTTTTAAAAAATGTTTACTGTTTTATTTTTATCTAATTTCTACGTGCTTCTTTTTAAAATTGAAGTCTAGTCCATTATAATGTGTTAACTTTTGATCCACAGCATAACATCCCAGCCATGCTTATCTTTTAAACACAACCTAAGAGTTTTTAAAAAGAAAAAAACCAATCATCCTTACTCCCACCACTAGCTCCTTTCTTGTCCTTCTCGGTTTTTCTGCAAACAAAAGGGGTCCTGCCTGAGGGCGCGTCCCTGGCACAGTAATGGTGGCATGATCCACCCACGACGTACCTGGATCCTGGGTCTGTGTTCCAAGGTCCCGAGTCAGATCCTTAAGAGTTTGGCAGGCGGGGAGGGGGCAGGACTCAGTCCACTCATCCAGTCTGTTTCTGAGGCAAAAATCAGAATTCTTAAGCTTTCTGTTGCTGTCAGAATTTTTCCCTCTGCTGCTTCTGCCCAAGGAGGCGGTGCTGGTCCCCCACCCCTGGGAACCAGCATTCTCCTTTCTGTCCCTGTGAACTTGACCTCTCTAGGGATCATACAGTGCTTGTCCTTCTCTGACTGGCTCGTTTCACTTTGCAGAGTGTCCTCACGTTGCATCCATATTGTAAAGTATGTCAGGATTTCCTTCCTTTTTAAGGCTGAATAATATTCCTTTGTGTGGACAGAATAAAAGTGTTCATTGATGGACACCTGGGTAGCTTCCACCCCTTGGCTACTGTGAATAACGCTGCTATGAACATGGATGTGCAAACGGCTCTTTGAGTCCCTGCTTTCATTCTTTTGAGTATATACCGTCAGAGGCATTTCTTGAACCCCCTTTTCAGGAATGACACTACACTAAATACTATGAGGGTTAAAAAAATGAATATGACACAGTCTTGGCCATCCCAGTGTTGACAAGACAATACCTCTCCTCTGTCTGCAGTGTTGGTGGGGTAGGTAAATGGGAGGTGGCTGACGTAGTTAGAAAGACAGGACTGGTTTAAGGGGTTTGAGTTAATTCAAGAAAAGGTAGAACATCACTGACAGATTTGGGGGCTTTTTTACCTTCTTGGTTAATTGGTTGTTTTATTTGTTAAAAGTCAAATTAAATTAAAAATAGAACAACCAGAGCTGAACTGAGCTAAAGAAAAATGATGCTGGAGTCCATATGTACTGTGAATTGAAGGGGGCAAGACTGGAAATGGGGGGCCCAAGTTGGAGGCTATGGTATCAGCCTAGATAAGAAAAAAAACAGGGCCTTCACGAGCACAGTATCAGTGTGGATGGAAAAAAGGCCACATCAGTCGTGGCCAAAGCCCACTTGTCCACGGCTGAGCTCAGAGTGGCTAGCCTCCACCCACACGAGGCCTCTCTCTTAGGATCCATCGGCCTCTGTGGGAGGTAGAAAGTCTCTTCCCCTGGGATTTCCTTCAATTAAGGAGCGTCTCCATCTACTCCAGCCCCTGCTTCCTCAGGACCAGATGAAAGGCAGCCCAGGAGCGCGCACCATTTCTCAGGGCTGTTTGGAACCCGGCTTTGAAGGGCAGAGTCTCCAAGCAGGAACCCCCACTGGGCACCTCGAGGAGCCTCTGGGCAGCTCCGTCCCTTTAGCTATCTTTAGTGTGCCTTTTAGATTTAGAAACAGCAGCATCCTGCAAAAAAAAACCCTCATCTTTTCTGCTTCCTTCAGGAAGAAAATTTCAATCTACACCTTCACCCTGAATGACACAGTGTCTGAGAGCCCGGCTTGCTCTTTTCCCTCATTATTTCCTTGCCATTCATCCCTTGAAGTGTAATAGAGGAGAACACATCAGACTCTGTAATAGGTCAGTTCCTTTGGCTTTGACCGCTGTGCCCTATTTCCTAGGCTTAGTCTTGCTAGCTCTGCACTCTCGTAAAGGTAACAAGTTGCAGAAGAGAGAATAACCTTTGTTTTGTTGGAAGTTTACAGGGACACCATGACCTGGCCCACGTGGACGGCTGCAGGAACAAAGAATTCCTGCACCAAGAAGTTTGCAACAACCAAACACAACCCCTCTCCTGTTTTTTCGTATAAAAGGAGCCTGTATTCTGACTGGAGGAGGATGGTTCTCCAAGACATTAGTCTGCCATCCTCTCGGTCGGCTTTCTTTCCGAATAAATTCGCTATTCCTTGCCCCAACACCTCGTCTCCCAATTTATTGGCCTGCCATGTGGTGAGCAGCATGAGCTTGGACTCAGTAATAGAAGGATGTGAAAATCTCGCAATCTTAACAGTCCCAACGCAAGCAGCAGACAATTGCAATTCATGGGGTCCCTAAACTATATTAAGACTGTGGTGTCAAGCTGGGGGGAGGCTGTGCAATGATTGTGCAGTGATTGATACAAACTTCAAAGTAGCTCCCTAAGCTTGAACACGAACGTACTCCAAGTGGTCCTAGGATACTGGGTACATCTTAAAAGATTCATTTCTTCTAAATGACACTGTTTAGGAGAATGAGAAATCTAGTTTAAAAAAATCTACTTTATGTTGTTCACTTGGTACCATTAAGACTGCTAAAAGAAAAAAACTTTGAGCCATATGACATTTCACTTACTTATTCTTTTTTTTTAAATTCTAATATTTTATTGATGTGCCATCAATTTACACTGTTAGTTTCAGGTGTACAGCGAAGTGATTCAGTTATATGTATACATACATACACATATATTTTTTCAGTTTCTTTTCCATTAAGGCTCATTACAAGAAACTGAAGATAGTTCCTTGTGCTGTGCAATAGGTCCTTGTTCTTTGTCTAACACAGTGTGGTTACCAGAGGGGAGTGGGGTAGGAACGGATAGATTAGAAGTTTGGGATGAAGAGATACAGATTACTATAATGCCATATGACATCATTTATATGAGGAATCTAACAAATAATAACACAAATGAACTAATTATTATTTTGATTTCTTGAATATGTGTAAGCACATTTGACTGTCCTTTATGATTGGATTACTGTATTCTGTTGATTCTTATTTTGTAGTTGGCTTTATTCCTTTGACAACTATGTAAGTTTAAAAAGCTAAAGATCTAATCTGGTCTTAGAAACAATAATTAGTACATATATGTAAACTAAAAATGTGCAGTATATTGTATATATGTATTTACATACAATATAATGTGTATGTGCAGTCAAACTGTAATAATTCTACCTAATAAAACTGAAAAAGGAGAAAAAAATATAAAAAATTAAAAAAAACATAATAAGAGACACTGCAGATCTGTGAACAATGATTCAACAGTTAACTAAGCATCATAAAAGGAAGTAATCCTTTGATATTTTGGCCTAAAGTCCATGCACAACATAACTGAATAGCAAAGCATGATGCAAAAATCATCTTGCTAGGGTTTTCTTTATCTTCTCTTTGTATTTGCTCTTCAGTTTTTTCACTGTTTTCTCCTTTTGATTCTTTCTCTTCTTTTCTCCCTTCTCCCACCTTTAAACATGTTTCTCCTCTTTTCCTATATTCTCTTTCTTCCCCCCTCTCTCCTGCAGTCCCCCTTTGCCTCTGTCTCTAATAACTTCTTCTCTCTTCTCCCCCTGCCCTAAGTTTTTTAACTGCCAAGGTTTTAACTTCATGGAGCTGAAGTATTATTTGTATGGTAATTGTGAAATAGAATTTCACTGCTTGTAACTTAAAAAATAGTCTGAGGACAGTGTTTATTTTTCCAGGAAAAAAAATTATGCTCCACTTTTTCTGATCTTAGTTTTATTACCCAATATAAAGCACTTGAATAAAATCTGGCCCAGAACAGGCACTCCATTAAATCTTTGAAAAATATTATATATAAAATAGACAAACAACAAGGACTCACATTCATATTAGTGGGACCCACCGTGAAGAGTCAGATGACTGGCAAGTGTCTGTAACTGGCTACTCTCAGAAGTACTGAGAAACATCCAGAAGTCGAGGACAGGGGCTGGCTCCAGGCTGAGCTGGGAATATGGCAGAAGCTGACCCCTCCAATCACTAATTTTGAAGATTGTCAGACCTACAGAAAAGTGGAATGAGGTGCAGCATTCAAGGACATCGCACAGCTGTCACCTAAATTCACAGGTTAATTAATATTTTACTGTCTCTGCTTTCTCTTTCTCTCTCTCTCATGTATACACACATGTATGTACATATAATATGTGTTAGAATGTACAAACACATATGCCAAACCATTTGTAAATAAGGTGTAAGCATCACTACCTCATCCCAAATGCTTCACTATGTGTCTTTTAAGGACCAAGACACGGTCCTTCCTCAGCCCAGTGCTGTCATCACACCCAAGGAGAATAACATGGAAATGTTAAAGAAAACTTTTCAAAAAGGTGAAATGATGACACTCATCCAAATATAAAGTCAACACATGTCTAAGGTTTTACTGAAGTTGTGATCAGTGAGGGACCTGTTAAGATGTCACAACCAGTTCAGAAGAGAAAGAACAGGCACATTTGTAAGTGAGGAAGGTTGAAAGGAAGGAGCCAGTGGAGGCCAGGCTGGGTTCGAAAGGAAGGAGCCAGTGGAGGCCAGGCTGGGTTCTTCATGTCCCAGGGCAAGGATTATTCTGCATCACTAGCCATCACCTACAACTGGGTGGCTGTACAATAGCTCAAAGGCAACGGAAGGTGCAGAGCCCTGTAGAGTCAGAATGAGAAAACCCAGCGAGGAGGGGGTAGCTCAGTGGTAGATCATGTGCTCAGCATGCACGAGGTTCTGGGTTCAATCCCCAGTACCTCCATTAAAAAAAAAACAAAGCATTAATTACCCCCCACCAAAAGATAAGTGTAAAATTTTTTTTAAAAAATTAGAATTAAAAAAATGAAAAACTAGGTAACCCAGGGGGAATTGTGCTCTAGACCAGGGGTTGGCCAACTTTTTCTATGAAGGGCCAGAGAGTAAATATTTTAGGTTTTGCCAGCCATGTTAGAGTCACTGTTACAACTACTCAAGTCTACTTTTTTAAAAAATTGAAGTATAGTCACAACAAACAATAAGAAAGATACCATAGATAATCTGTGAAGCAATGAGAGTAGCCTTGTGCCAATAAAACTTTATTTATAAGCCTGGGTGGCAGGCCATGTCCAGACTACTGGCTGTAGTTTGCGGACCCCACTTTATAAAGAATGCGTAGTTTTCCACGGAAGCACAAATGTTCTCCAAAAGATGCAAAAATAAGATTCTCTTATGAGTTGAATTGCATCTCTTTCAAAATTCCTGTATTGTAGCCCTAAGACCCAGTCTCTCAGAATGGGCTGTATTTGGATATAGAGTCTTCGAAGAGGTGCTTAAAAAAATGAGGCCATTAGGGAGGGCCCTAGTCCAACATGACTGGTGTCCTTATAAGATAAGGAGATTTGGACTCTAGACCCACACACGGAGAGGACCAAGTGACCATCTCGGGAGGAGACAGCTATCTACAGGCCAAGGAAAGAAATCTCAGAAGAAAAATTGTGGAAAAATAAATGTCTGTTGTGTAAGCCCCCAGTGTGCGGTGCTTTGGTATCGGCAGCTGAAACCAACTACCACTGAAGTCTTTCCCTTTTGAAAAGACAGTATCTAATCATGGATCAAGTGAGTGGGATGGACCAATTTCTTACTAAAGGAACTTTGCCAAATGCGCTGTCCTCAAGAAGCGCTTGAAGGTGGAGGCGGGAGAAAGATTTCGATGTTAAACAGGTCTAGAACTATAGCAAACCAGAGCTCCTTCTTCAATAGCATCCTCGGATTCAAGACTTTTGAGATGTCTGTTTTAACTTGGGTAATCCAGAGTTTCCCATACTTGGAGCACCTTTTTTTTTTTAATTTTTTTTTTAATGGAAGTGTAGCTGATTTACAATGTGGTGTTCGTTTCAGGTGTACGGCAGTGATTCAGTTATACATATACGTGTATATATATGCTTTTGCATTTTAGATTATTACCAGATATTTGATATAGTTCCCTGTGTGTACAGTAAGACCTTGTTGCTTATCTATTTTATATAAAGTAATGTGTGTCTGTTAATCCCAAACTCCTAATTTATCCTCCCCAACTTTTCCCTTTTGGTAACCATAGTTTGTTTTCTACGTCTGTGAGTCTATTTCCGGTTTGCAAATAAGTTCATTTTGTCTTTTTTTTCTTTAAGATTCCACATGTAAGTGATATTTGTATTTGTCTGGAAGTGACTTTAAAAAAAGATACAAATTTGAATTCTGTACTACTCAAGGCTCGCCTCCCAGGCATCTTTACATTCTTAGAATATCTGCTTCATTTTTTGCTCACACTAGTGTTTCCAAAGCATGATCCATTGGTTTTATTATTTAGAATTTTATCTTAAAAACAAAAAACATGGTGCTTGCAATGTCAGCCCTAGGTCACCAGATGGCGCGTGGAGCCCACAGTGCAGGAGCTCCAGCCTGTGGTTCCTCCTAGCGCTGGCCTGAGGCCGAGAGGAAATATGTTACCGTGTCTTCTCTGCCCAGGGCCCTGCAACGTTTTTGCACTGTAGAAAGCTCATGTGTAGAGGAGCATGTGAAACACCATGCGGCACAGCTGTGCTCCTCCCGTCCCGTCCCTCCGTCCCTCCGGGGCACACATCAGCAGCGTTTCCCCGGGTCTGAAGAGTTTCAGAGCCCAGTCTCTTGCACAGTTGCTCTCGCTGGAACTGGAAGACGGGAGTACTTAGCTTCCATCTTGAAACCCACAATCCTGCTGAAATAGCATCATTCGGAAAAAGCATCCCAAGGCTCGCTGATGCGGGCAGGCAACCACATTCCCGGAGAGAACACGGACTCTGCAAACACCCTGTTGCTCTGGCGTTCTGACAGTGAACGCAGTGGGGTGTGAGATTTTTACGTAATCACAAACCTCAGCCCTGAGGAGTTAATGATGTTACTCATGCCACAGGGAAGAAGGCCACCTTTTTGGGTGGTTATTGCTTACCTGGAGCAGAGGAATGAGCCAGAAGGCTGAGGGACGAGGGACGAGGGCCAAGGGACTCGGGCCACCCGTGAAGTGAAATAATCCCCCAGAAACGCACTGCCTGGGGTGGGAATGAAAGTCAAGGGAGCAGCCATCTCAGGGCATGTACTAAATATTACCCACAGCCGTTCATCTGAAGTTTGCTGGTCTCTCAACACTGCAGACCTCACATTTGGGATGTATTACGTAGATACCAGGAAATGACCACAATCCAACAATTGTCAAGCTCTGGGCCCTAAGCAGTGAGCCCTGTTCTGATTTTCAGTTCCAATAGCAATCCATAATTAATAAGCTAGTTTTTGAATGGAAAGAACATTTCAATAGACGGGTGATGCTTTCAGAGGGCCTCGGAGAGTTACGGTTCATTTCCTTCTTTCTCTGTCTGAAGTAGGGCCCTGGAAGGGAAGACAGAAGCAATATTCCAGCATATTGTGGCCTACATTTTTGACCCAATCGAAGACTTGTGTGAATAAAGAAAAGCAAATTCTCATATCTACTTTGGCACCTACTACTTGCCAGGCACTCTTCTCCATTTCTTAAAAGCCCTTTATTATTTAACCCTCCTGACAGTAATTTAGCAGTTGGCATTGGCCCAGATTTTCAGCTGAGCAGTCTAAGCTCAGAGAGGTTAAGCAGTTTGCCTGAAGTCACACAGCCGGTAAGTGTGAAAGTGAGGAGGTGGGCCCAGGGATGTCTGACTTCAAAACCTAGGTTTGTTCTCCTTCACCAAGGCATTTTCTAGACTCACAGAACTTCCATGTTAGGACAGACCTGGGAGATCATTTAGAATAACCCGCTAAATAATGCAGGAATCTTTTTTTCCACCATTCTCCATAAGTTGTAAGTCTAAATGTGCCTGAAATCAAAATGTAAGGCCTAGAAAGAAATAAGAACAAGAATTCAGAATGAAGGCAGAGGGCCTAAATAAATGTAATAGATTTTGTTTTGATTTTATTTAAAAATGAAATATATATTTATTTATATATACAGTGTGCGTGCTGTAATTAAAAGAGATTCAGAGGAATGCTACTACCTTAAAACCCCTTCCCAGACTGGAAAGATAAGTTCTGGTAGAAAGCCCTTTCTCAGTACCGGAGACAGTGGACCAGGTGGAGTGAGGGTGGGTGACCGGCCTCAGCCCCATGACCAGTTGGCGGTAGAGCTGGAAATGGAACTGAATCCTGTGTGTCTGAGCTGTGCCTCCGGGCTGCTCATCCTTGCAGCCAAACATTCAGGCTCTGGTCATGACTAGCTCTGTGTGAATTTGGTGAGGGAACCCAAACCCAGGTTTCAGTTTCCATCGTGTACCGGAAACTTGGCCTCAGGTCACTAAGAAGTTCCCTGCAGTCTGTGAACCTCCCAGGCAGGTGGAGCCGGCTTCTGCCAGGCACCTGCCCCGCGATGCCAGGAGGGATCTGTGGGTCTGAGCGGGCCCCAGGTACAATTCCGCAGGCTCAGTGTCACCGTGTTCCAGGTGCACGCTGGCCTCGAATGACATGGGGACACCAGGAGCCTCCACCAGCCATAGCACTGTGGAGTATCCCCCACCCCGTCAGGGAGAGAGAGAAAAGGAGGGGATGATTTAGGAGGTGTGCGTACTCATTTGCAAACGACGTTATGGAAGTTGCTGGTAGATTTATATTGGTAATTAAGTGATAATGGCTGTGTGAAGCTGCTGGAGTTGGAATTCCTGTGAAATACCGGCGGGACTGAGGCCCTTTGGAGAAATGTCTTTTGGTTTAGCATTTTCAGAAATGATGTGGGTTTCTCTAGAACTTCATAACCACTGACTAGAAACTCCTGCAAGCAGACAGCTGGGCTGGCTCATCTGTGCAGCCCCCAGAGAAGGGCCGTCTCCTGCCCTGGGCTGCTGGGGGAGGACAGGAAGATGTCCTTGCAATGGCATGGCCAAGTAGCGATGCTTGGCTTGGTTGTAAACCATCGAGATGCTGTGTACAATCAACTTGAAATGATCCAGTTTAATTAAGGGACTTGGAGGAATTTTGAAGAAACCAGCTTCAAAGACCATCCAAAGATCTTGCAAGAATCCAAGTTCAAATGATTACGTAAAATAGAAATAACTCCCACCCCTTGCTGGCTGGCAGTGGTGGCCTGATTATCCGTGAGGCTGGGGAAAAGGAATAGAGGAGAAAAATTGTCTCTTAATATCCCCTAAAACATTAAATATATCGTAATATGTAAAAATACATACATACTTTTACATGTTATATTTTAATTGTATCTAAGATCTATAAATAAAATGATATATAAAATATATTGTATATAAGACATGTAAGATACCTATTATAGATTTTTTATTTGATCCAAAATATATTTAAATTTTTTACGTAAAAAAATTTAATGATGTGTAGTTGATTTATGATGTTAGTTTCGTGTGTACAGCAAAGTGATTCAGTTATATGCATAAATTTGTGTATGTAATTTATAGTCATATAAATTATCTTTGTTTTAGAGAGAGGCTTACTTATTCACATGTGCGCTCTGGTGAGGGGCAGCTCTTTAAAATAAATGGGCTGTAGTTTCCTAATTTTCTCCTTCCCTTGATGGTGGAGGTCTTGATCAATACCTAGTCCTGGGACTAGGAGCGCAGGAAACAGTGCCCACTTACGATGGTTCCACTTAACAGTTTCTTGACTTTGTGATGGTTTGAAAGCAATATGCATTCAGTAGGAACTGTACTTCCAATGCTGAACTGTGATCTTGTTATCGAGTCCAAACTCATTCTGCTCGCTGCATGACAGGCCAGTAACTTGGGAGATGAAGTGTTGGGGCAAGGAATAGCGACTTTTTTGGAATGCCAGCAGACCGAGAGGATGGCCAACTAATGTCTTGGAGAATCATCCTGCTAAAGGCAGAATATAGGCTTCTTTTATACAAAAAAAAAAAAAATGGGGAGGGGGTATGGTTGGTTGTTGCAAACTTCTTGTTGCAGGCATTCTTTGTTCTTGCAGCCGTCCACGTGGGCCAGGTCATGGTGTCCCTGTAAACTTCCAACAAAACAAAGGTTTTCTCTATTTTGCAACTTGCCATCTCCACATAAAAGCAGAAGGGCTAACATCGTTAAAGGTCAGAGCCCCAGGTATAGGCTCTCCTGTCTATTTCAGGCTAAAGGCAATGTTGTTTCACAAAAGGGGCAGAGCTGGCAAGGCTGAGCCTGGAAAACACGGCACAGTGGTTAAAACTAAAGGAACAGATCCAATATAGACTCAGGTTTGTTCTCTACTACAGTCTTTTCTCCCAGGCTAGCGCTATGGGGTGCTTTCCTCGACACTGCTGTGATGCTGGGCGGTGAGCCTCGGCTCCCAGTCAGCCCAGTGATCCTGGGGGAAACGACCGATACACATACCATTCTGGACCCAGACAAGCATTCTGTTTTTCACTTTCAGTACAGTGTTCAGTAAATTACATGAGATAGTCAACATTTTCTTATAAATCAGACTTTGTGCGAAATGATTTTGCCCAACTGTAGGCTAATGGACGTGTTCTGAGCACGTTGAAGGTGGGTAGGTCTAAGCTATGATGTTCGCTAGGTCAGACGTGTAAATACATTTTCTACTTAGAATATTTTCAATTTACGATGGGTTTATTAGGGATGTAACCCCATCATAAGTCCAGGGAGATCTGTATTTTGAACATTCAAGGTGCAGCTTGCTTATAGAAAATACTGAAAAGCTCAGCTTCTTCTCGTATTTGTCCCCTTTCAGAGTTTTAAAATGCTCTTTCAATGCTTATGGTCACAGGCGAGAGGGCTTGGGGGCTGTATGTGTGTACATTCCCTGCGGGACAGGAACTACCCAGGCCTGGGTTTTAATTGATGGTGCACCTGGATTCAGCGAGAGAGGCTAAAGGTGGACGTCTCCCTTGATGTCTTGGGGTTGGTACCTGCTGCCAGCATCTACGGACAGACCTTGTAGTGCAGGGACCCAGTGAGGCACAGGAGCATGGCGGGGGCCTGGATCAGGCACTCACTGTCCATGTAGTTTCAAGAGGAAAGAGGGGGCCAGACAAGTGGCACCATTGTGCCCTCAGAGGGGCCCCTTTTGGAGGCTGTGGCAAGTTGCAGAAGTTTAGAGAAAAGAGGAGGTTGTCTTCTGGGTCCTGAGCCCACCTAGGACTAAGGTCATGAGAGAGAGGAGACGAGGTCTGGGGATCAGAGCTTGGATAGGTTGATGCAAGGGGTCAGCTGGGAGAGGGGCATGAAAGGGTGATGCCAGACATGCTCATAGACTCACAAGGATACCTACTGTCCTCAAAATTGGAAGAGAAAATTGATAACTGTTCTGTCACATGTCTGAAAGTGTAACACGCTAACATACCAGCCAGGACTGAAATCAGCTCCTATGTACTCACTGGTCAGATGGAAGGTGGGAGCTGTGAACATGCCAGGTATAGCAGGTGGGGGGTCTGGGGAGGGGGCACAGGGCAGCCCTGGGCCACGCGGGAGGATGATCGAGGAGGTGAGGGCACTGGCGTCAGAAATGTAAAGGGACAGAAAATCTGGGATCTGGGAAGACGTCTTGTTTTAAGTGCCTAATTGCTGACGATTTGTGCTCAACCTGCAATGTTGTAGCACTGCACACCTTCTCTTTCTGGGGTCTTCCTCCAAATACAGGTTTTCTGCTCCCTGATAGCTTAACAGTCCATGTTCTCTCAGACTTTCCTTTGCCATTTTCTGGTTGTCATGTTGTTTTCTTGAGACCAGAGTGACACTGGAGAGCTTGAAGGTGATGGATATGTTGAGGTCCCGATCCCCAGTGCCTGTGAATGTGACCTTATTTGGAAAGCGTCTTCACAGATGTGATCAAGTTACAGTGTGGTCATGTGGTTATAGAAGTGCCTTTAATCCAGTAGGACTGGTGTCCTTAGAAGGGGAGAAGAAAGATCCCCCAAGACAGACACAGAGGGCTGAAGGCCAGGTCGGGACAGAGGGAGAAGAAACCCTGCAGACACCTCGAGGACTCTCTCCAGCCCTACCCACACCTGGATCCCAGGCTTCAAGCTTCCAGAACCACAAGACACAAGTTTGCATGGTCCAAGCCACCCAGGGTGGACCCTTTGTTACAGCAGCCTGATTGAAAGAATGAGGGGTGCCCTGGGGGGGCAGTTGAAGCCCCTATAATTTGAAATCAGATATGAATTTGAGTCAAGTTTCAATTATTCACTGGCTGATGACGGGGGGCAAATTTTTCCTTGAGCCTCATCCTTTCCCGAGACCTCAGTGGCCTGAGAAGGGGGAGTAAGGAGACGAATCCTGCAGGACAGTCATGATCACTGGATGGGTGAGGTCCTAGGTTCAATCCCCAGTACCCCCTTAAAAAAAAAACTCTTGGCCTCTCCCCTCTTACCCTTGCAGTTATTTGCACATAGCTTAGCCCTGAACTCTCCTCTAACTGGACCCTCCTCTAGACTCTTATCATCCTGAGGGTGGACAGGGGGCCTGCCTCCCTGGGTCTTAGATTCCCTCTGCTGTTTAGCCCACCTCCGGGCACTAGGTGGCGCTGGGTGACAGCCCTGACCTGTCACAGCCTTGTCAGCAATTCGGGAGGCAGAGGTGCTGCCTGCAGGTGGTCCCCCACTCACCTGGAGCCTCAGAGAGGCTCCTGGGTAAACAGGACGAAAGCCCGTATTTCTATAAACCAGGAGATTTAGACAGACTTGCTCCTCTTCTAGGTCTGAGAGCTGTCTTGCCCCATGTACCTCAGGAAGTAACCAGGTCACCTACCTGCAGCTCGTTTCTGCTCCAGGAGTTTCTGTCTTCCCGAGGTCCCGGCGCCCCCAGCCCTTCCCTGAGCCGGCGGGGTGCCTGCGGCCTGCTTCCTACCTTCTCCGCAGTTTAGTCTCATTCCAGAAGCTTGGGCAGGCCGGCTGGGTACTCCCCTGGGTGGAGACTGACATCGGGTCAGACTTGGGGAGGTGGCAGTGGAGGCTCCTTTACAAGTACCACAAATTGAGATCTTTGACAAAAGCAGGCAAAGTCTTGCCTGGGACGGAAAGGCACATCTTAGAGAAAGAGGCCCAGACACAGCTGAGCAGCCCAGACTTTCAGAGACTATCTACCCAGAGAAGGCACTGGGGACGTCTCCAGATGCAACCACACTAACCCTAAAATAAAAGATGCTCGGGTATGCTGAAATTAAAATAGCTGCTGGCTAAGGTTTTTCTCAATAAAATCCTAAATATGTCCGCTGGTGCTAACCTTTTGTTTTCTCCCTCCCTTGTTTCATTTCTTCCTTCTTTCATCCTTCCCTTCCTCTTTCTTTTCATCTTTGTTTGCAATTTCCCTAAGCAAGAGCATAAGCCACTTAGGGAGAATGCTGGAAAAGGATTCCTGCATTAATAATTAATTATTCAGAGGATTCCTCTATGTGACCCCCGAGATCCCACCCAGCTTGCAGACACTCTGAGTCTCTGAAATGCCTTGGTGAGGAGAACAAATCCAGTTCCTATGCCCGGTTTCCACTCCCAGCTCTCACCTTGGCTGGCTGTGTGACTTCGGACAAGCTACTTAACCTCTCTGAGCCTAGCTTCCTCCTCTAAAAATCCGGGCCAATGCCAAGCACCAAATCATGGCTGGAAGGATTAAATGAAAAATTATTGAAAAAATATACAGTAAGGATGGATATGGAAGGATGAGTCAGCAAATCTGCTGCTGGGGAAGCTAGGAGTCACCAGCCCAAGGAGAGGAGGTGGGGCTCTGGGGTGTGGCATGTGTGTGGACTGAGTAAAGGCCGGTGCCCAGAGGATTCCGCACAGATGCTCAGAGGAGCTGCTTGGGTCAGCTCACTTCCCAGGACCTGGACCTGCTTGTCTCCCCATCCTTTTCGACCCTAGGTTCTTGTGATCAACCCAGGTCTGCGCCTGGGACCGTTGCCACAATGGTGCCGTCCCTCTGAGGCCGCACAGCCTGGCGCACAGTGATGTCTTCTGGGCTTGGCCACCTCTGACGTGACTGGAATTACCCCACCCCCACCCCGATCTGGGTTTTCTGACTGTTGTTTCCTTTAATTCACGTATCCATTTATTCCACAATCATTTTGGGGGGGAGGCATCCCCAGGGTACCAGGCTCTGTGCCAGGGCTCTGGGAGCCCCCAGCCCTTGTGCCCATCTGTCTGCCCCAGAATCCTGTCACTTGGGAATCACCTCTACCCACCTCAGAACTGTTCCCCTCTCCCTGGGGAGTGGCTGAGCAGTAGGGTGTCCCCAGCCCCCTGCCAGGAGCAAATCTTGACATTGAGTTGATGTGTGTTGATTAAATGAACACAGAAGAAAATGATTTTTTTTAAAAATTACCATCCCTTCCAGATCCCCAGCCCCCTTTCAGACTGATGTCATCCAAATTACTGGCGCAGTGAGGAGTTAAGTGCAGGTGGCCTGGGGATTGTGCATAAATAAGCAAGTCTCCCAGCCCTCGGGCTGCTGTTACCAGCACCTCTGTGAGCTTCTGATGTTCACGTGTCCCTGGGGCTTAAAAACGCTAACAGCGGCTCTCTTCCTATTACTGTAATAATACTTAGGACTGGCCTGCCTCCCTACCCCCTACTACAAGGGGGCCCTCACCCCCTGGAGGCGGGGGTCCCTTTTTAGCACTGAGTTGTTCATGAGCAGCTCAGGGGTAATGGGGTTTGGCTAAGGCACAGTGGCTTTCATCTGAGATAGTCTCTCAGCTCCCGCCCTGGAGGCATATGCTGTCCCCTCCGAGGGCAAACACCAAGCATGCAGCCCACAGGGGCCTGGCAGGAGGTGGCTGGGCCCCTCACTTCCCCCAAACAAACAAAATCCCGACAGAGAGGAGATAGAACCATCAGCTGTACATGAAATTGTGAAGCACTAAGTTACAGTTCTGTTGGCTGTCAAAACAGCCAGATTTCCAACAACACTGAAAAAAGTGGATGAACACTGCGGGGGTGGGGGATACGAACAGGATACCCGCCTTGTCCCAGGTTTGAAGAAGAAACCTGCCCCAAGCAGGGATGGGTCCAAATCCCCCAGAGTGGTCCAGACCATCCAAAAAGTCTGAACCTCTTACCTGGTGCCCTGGGAGAAATGAAAAACCCCATGTGCCCCAAAGCATCCCCCATACTGTTCCCCTCCCTACCACAGGCTGAAAGACCAAAAAAAAAAAAAGATTGTTTACAGGGAGAGCCAAGAGAGGAGGGCACAGAAAGGTGGAGGCGGCATCTCCGGAGTGGTATTGAAGGAGCCCTGGGTTACCTCCCCATCACACTGAACAGTTCGGCCCCGAGCCCCCCAGGCCCTTCAGAATCATAGCGTGTGGATACCAAAGGAACTAGAAATATTCCAGCCTAAGCCCCAGCTTTTATAGTCAGGAAAACTGAAGGTCAAAGCAGTTAAGTGACTTGCATGAGGCCATGCAACTAGGGAGTGCCTAAGTTGTATTTTTAATATTAATCATATTATCAAGATGATTAATAAAGTCGCAACAGATGCCAGCATGACAGTTGAATCAGCAAACATTATTCTGCTCAAGGAGAACAGATATGGAAGGAGGAACTCCCAGAAGGAACAAAATCAGGTTAAAAGTCAAAATTTAAAAAGGCACAGGAAGGCAAAAGAGGGGCTGCAGTCAGGTCAGCACTTTGATCTGAAAAGCAAATGCATTTCTTGTTCTCCATGCGTTTGTGGAGTTCTGGGCAATTGGATGCAGTGTGAACTCTGAGTGTTTCATGACCAAACAGGACTCAGGATTCCTAGTATAGTCCCTGAAAATTTTTTGCACCATCTTATATAAAAACAGAAAAAAAAAGATCCCTTATGCCACTTGAATGTGCACTGCCTGACTTATTTTTCCTAGAAACCAGAAACTTCATCTCATTATAAAGATGCCAGTCAGAGCCGCAAGATGCCGAAAGCAGTGTGTGAGACAGGCGATTCTGGGGTGTCGCCTTGAGGGGCAGGCAGGGCTCTTCCCAAGGTCACGGCTGATTTCAGGAGATCTCTCTGGTAAGAGTACAGGGGTGCTGCTCCGGGCATCCGCATGCCCTATTCTGACTTTCAGCAGCTCTGCGGTTGCTCTGAGGCTTCCTCCGTCTCTGTCCAGAATCCTCCAGGGGCAAAAACTAGGTGCTCAGTTTGACTGAACAATAAGCAAAAGAAAAGTTCCCACTTTGAAACTACCTGCTAATTATTCCGGGGAAGTTCTTCCTGTCAATCTTTTATTAATTATTCAGGGGAAGTGATTCTGTAAAGCAACACACAGTGAAATGATTCATCTGACATAACTTCTTCCATTTTCTATCCAACTGAAACAAATCCAAAAGCCTCAACAAACAATAAAGTTGAGAGGAAACTAAACTGAATGTTCTCCAAACACACAGCCACATCCTGCACTGAGTCCCCCGGCAGAAGCCCTGCCCGAAGCACAGGCACTGGGTAAAGTCTGTGTCCTGTGCCCTCCCCAGGTGTCTATAATGAAGGATGGATTTTAATTCTAATACATGACCGAATACGCTTTAATGACTATGAGTTAAAATACTGCAGAGTCTTAAATATATATTTAAAAGATTTAAAATGCTATAAATTATAGATGTTTACATTATAAACCACTATTATACAGGAAACTTGAAAAATAAATACAATTTGCTATCATGGTATTAGGTAATTACACAATTATTATCAATTCATGTCATCTTACTATAATCTATGTTTGGTACATATTACAGGTTATCTTAACTGTAGATACTGGCACTATCTTATTATTAAGGTTATCGTACTATTTCTAATTCTTCTGTGATTTTTCTCCTTTGCCTCACTAACTTTCTTTCCTGACAGATACGTATACACACCCCACCCATATGTAACTTTTTCTAATTGACTTCAATCACATGAACATTTGTGAGGCAGAGAGAGACAGTAACAAAACTGGGTTTTTTTTTATTTCAGCTTTACTGAGGTCCTGAGGTACAAATAAAATAGTAACGTATTTAAAATGTACAATGTGATGATTTGATACATGTATATGCATTATGAAAGGATTTCTGCAATTGAGTTGATTAACTCATCCATCATCGTAAATATTTTACTCTTCTTCTTCTTTTTTTTTTTTTGGTGAGAAAACTTAACTTGAACCCTCTCAGCAAATTTCTATTATACAACACAGTATTATCGACTATAGTTACAATATTCGACACTAGTGCCTCAGACCTTTCTCATCTTAAAATTGAAAGGCTGTGCACTTTGACCATCTTCTCCCCATTTTCCTCCCCCCCCCCACCAGCCCTGGTGACCACCATTCCTCTGTCTGCTTCTGTGCAATCAACATTTTTTTCTTCTTTAGATGCCACATATCAGTGATCCCATGCAGTATTTGTCTTCTCTGTCTGGTTGATTTCACTTGGCATAATGCCTTCAAGGTCCATCCATGTTGTTGCAAATGGCAGGATTTTCTTCTTTTTAAAGGCTGAATAATATTCCATTGTGTGTGTGTGTGTGTGTGTGTGTGTGTGTGTGTGTGTGTGCGCACCACATTTTCTTTAACCATTTGCCCATCGAAGGACACTTAGGTTGTTTTCATGCCTTCGCTGTTGTGAATAATGCTGTGACGAATATAGGTGTACAGATCTCTCTTTGAAATAATGATTTTGTTTCTTTTGGATGTATATCCAGGAGTGGGATTACTGGACCATTTGGCAGTTATATTTTTAATTTCCTGTGGAATATCCATACTGCTTTGGATAGCAGCTGTACCAGTTTACCCCAAAGGCGCACAAGGGTTCACTTTGCTCCACATCTTCATCAGCATTTGTTACCACTTATATTTTTGATACTGGATATCCTAACAGGTGTGAGGTGATATCTCATTGTGGTTCTGACTTGCATTTCCCTGATGGTTAGAGATGAGCATCTTTTCATGTACCTGTTGGCCACCTGTATGTCTTTTGGAAAATGTCTATTCAGGTCCTTTGCCCATTTTAAAAATTGGGTGGTTTGAGGGTTTTTTGCTGTTGAGTTATGTAAGTTCCTTGTATATTTTAGACATTAGCCCCTTATTAGATATGTGTTTTGCAAACATTTTCTCCCATTCTATATGTATCTTTTCATTTTGTTGGTGGTTTCCTTTGCTGTGCAGAAGTTTTTAGTTTGATGTCATCCCATTCATTTCTTTTTTGCCTTTATTGCCTTTGCTTTTGGTGTCAAATAAAAAAAAAATCATTGCCAAGACTGACAGCAAGGAGCTTTTATTCTTTATTTTCTTCTAGGAGTTTTATGGTTTCAGGTCTTATATTCAAGCCTTTAATCCATTTTGAGTTGGTTTTTGTATACAGTATAAAATAGGGGTCCAGTGCCATGTTTTGCATTAGGAGATTCAGTTTTCACAGCACTGTTTATTGAAGAGGCTATCTTTTCCTCACTGTGGATTCTTGGCTCCTTTGTCAAAAATTAACTGGCCATCTTTGCAGGGGTTTATTTCTGGACTCTATTCTGTTTCATTGATCTATATATCTGTTTATAATGCCAATACCATACTTTTTTTTAACACCTTTATTGTGGTATGGTTCCTATACAGAAAACTACACATATTTCAGATATACACTTTGATGAATTTTGATGGATGTATATGCCAATGAAACCATTACCACAATCGAGATAGCTAACAGTTCCATCACTCCCCAAGAGGTGCAATTTTCAAATTTCCAATTTATCCCTTCCCACCCCATTTCCCCCTGGTAACCATGAGTTTGTTTGCTATGTCTGTGATTCTGTTTCTGTATTTTTGTAAATAAGTTCATTTGTGTCTTCTTAAAAAAGATTTGACATATGAATGATATCATATGGTATTTTTCTTTCTCTTTCTGGCTTACTTCACTTAGAATGAGGATATCTAGGTCCATCCATGTTGCTGCAAATGCATTATTTTATTCTTTTTTATGCCTGAGTAGTATTCCATTGTAAATATATATATATATATATATATATATATATATATTTGATACATGCATATGCATGTATGTAAAAATATATAAATAAGTATATATATATATGCCACAACTTCTTTATCCAGTCATCTGTCAACAGACAACACCATACTGTTTTGATCACAATAGCTTTGTTTTTTGAAACTGACATTTGGTTTTATTGTGCCAAAGACATTACAGATGGCAGATTTTGTTGACACCTGCAGGGCACGAGTGCCCCATCTGCTCAGGCTGCTTCCATTCCCCACACTCAAATCCTGGGTGGTGGCCATGATCCTTAAAGGTGCCCCCACCCCAAAAAGACTAGTGATGGTGGTGGAACCATAAGGAATGCAGCGAGGTCAGTCTCATTGTCCAAAAAGCCCACTTGACACCTGCCCCCTCTTGTCCCTGTCCCTGGCTCATGCTCTAGACCCTGCCCACCTCCACAGAGCTGGAGGCCAGGGACAGCAACCACATCTTTGTGCCCCCTCTGTGCCCCATGGCCTTCATGCCCCCAAACCAAGAGATGCCACCTTCATAGAGCCAATGTTATAGTCTACATCACTTTTTGATTGGTTGATTTTATAAGATAAAAGTGCATTTTAATAAAGAAAAATTCAACATTGAAGGCTCAGACATTTTTGGGGGTACTGGGAAGGGGATATACCCACTTCTTCCTCCCACCTCGCTGGCATCACTGTGGAGGTGAGGTGACAGTTTTCTGATCTTGGAAGGAACTGAGGGCAGGGAAACTTCCCTCTGCCTGAATGTCTCTCCTCAGGGGCTGCCTGGCTGCCAGTCGGTTTGTCTCTGTGTGCCTCTCACCTACCTTCAGCACCCTTGCCTGAGTCCCCTGTGGAATGCAGGGATGGTGCCGTGCAGGGGGCAAGAGGGCACATCAGCTGGTGAAGAGACAGGTGGTAGTTGTGGTGGCAGCGATGAAGGGTGCATGGGGGTGGGCCAGCCAGAGGGAAGCAGGGAAGGAAAGGAGGGAAGAGAGGGAACAAGGAAGAAGGCGAAGGGGAAGGAAGCCAAAGAAGGTGGGGTGGCACTGGAGGGCAGGAGTGGTGGGGGTTGGGAGACAGTCTCCAGTCTCTGGGTCTCCATCAACTCTTGTCTGGGGGTGGGTCTCTGTGCACTTTGTTTCTCTTCCTACTGTCTACGTTATTCCCGTTGGGACACTGCCAGCACCGAAGCTAGGGTCTCATCAACCCAGTCGCTCAGACTGTAGGCAGAAGGGGACATCTGCTGAATGAGGGCCTGGAACTCCAGAGCAGGGTAGAGGGACATGATGGGGGAAGTAGCCCGGTCGGCTTCTGTTGAGAACTGGCAGCTTCTACCTGGTGCACAGGGTGAAGGAGGTTTGGCAAGAGCTAAGACAGTGCCCGGGGAAGGGGCCTGATGCCCAGCTCGGCATCAGCTCAGGGTGCTCAGGAGACGAGGCTGAACTCCACTGCCGTGGGGACCAGATGGGTCACTCCTCCAGGCCACTGGAGGCTGCTGCGGTGGCAGAACTGCATGTGGCACTGGTTTTCCGGGGCTGGCTGGGGCCACGGACTTGGCAGGCCTGTTTCTCTTGATGCCTCAGCCACTGCAGGTAGGACTCCCAAGCTACCTGCTGCTCAATGGCCTCGTTTGTGGCCTCCCAGTCTGTGGTCCGCTGCTTGTCTTCCAGCATCTGCTGTTCAATCCATGACTCCTCCGATGTTTTTATGGCATTCTTCATCAAGGACTGCTCTGCAAACCCTGGTTTGAATGATGGCAGGCCCGGTCCCATGCCAACGGTGGCCTTGTTAGGATTCACCGAGTTGTAGTGGATATTCCCATGGTAGCTGACACGGATGGGTTCATCCGCATTTTGCTGGATGCCATGGAATGTGTTGATCAGTTCTGGGCTGCACTGGTACACCTCCACAGGCCGGCTGAACATCTCTTCCGTGGCCTGCATCTAAATGTGGTTGCCATGGCAGTTGTTCTTCAGCTTCCGGTTGATGTAGGTGGTGAAGTCCTCTGTGACGTAGTTGGAGAAGGAGTCAGCATTGTTCAGCAGAGAGTCCACGCAGTTCATGTCCTGGTCTCCATAAACCTAGTCGGCTACGGCCAGGAAGAGAGAGGCGCCGTCCTCCTTCATCTGCTTGATGATGAAGCCCTGCTTGTCTCCCAGGGCCTTTTCAAAGCAGTGCTCCTGCTGCTCCGCCGGGGGCGGGGTCCGTGGCCTCGCGCTGCAGCCGCTTCATACCCGTCCTCGCTGCGGGAACCTGCGGCGGCCTCCTCATGCTCGGGACTGCCCTGCCGGCTGCGCCCGCCCCAGGGGCTTGCCGCCGCCGCCGCCCGCTGTGCCCAGGCCCCGGCAGCAGCCGCCCTCGCCCGCCGCCCCTGCACCCACCGCGTCCCCCCCCCCACCCCCCCCGCGGGCCGCCGCCGGGACCGCCGGGGCCCCCGCCAGGGGGAGGAGAGGCCTGCTGTGGCCGGACGGCACGGCCAGCGCCCAGCGGGGCAGCAGCCCCGGCAGCGGGCCCTGAGGCGGTGGCGAGGCCCGGGGACTGGCCCCCACGGCGCCCGAGTAATGGTCGCGGTAGCGTCCGCCCACGCCTACATCCCCGCAGCAGAGCTGCGCTGGGGACAGCGGCCCGGGCGGTGGCGGCGGCTTCTTTGGGGGAGAATAGTCACTGTAGCAGCAGCGAGTAACCCCCAGCAAACCCGGCGCCCACAGTAGCTTTGTAATATACAGGTGACCCTTGAGCAACACAGGTCTGAACTGCATCGGTCCACGTACACGGGTTTTTAACACAGATGTGTGTTGCAGTGCTGCACAATCTGAGGGCGCTGCACTGTGGATATAGACAAAGGAGGACCACCTGCATGGAAAATTACATGCAGATTTTCCACCGTGTAAGGGGTCAGGGCCCCTAATCCCGTGTGTTGTTCACGAGTCACCTATAGTTTGAAATCAGGAAGTGTGGTGCCTCCACTCTTGTTCTTCTTTCTCAGTATTGTTTTGGCTGGGGAGGGTAGAGCTCAGTGGCCCGAGTACGTGTGCATGAGGTCCTGGGTTCAATCTCCAGCCTCTCCATTAAAATAAATAAGTACATCTAATTACCGCCCCGCCCCCGAAATACTGCTTTGGATCCTTGGGGTGTTTTGTGATTCCTTGCAAATTTCAGGATTGTTTGCTCTATTTATGTGAAAAGTGCCATTGGAATTTTGATAAGAATTGCATGGACTCTGTGGATCCCTTGAGTGGTACGAACATTTTAACGATATTAATTCTTCTAGTCCATTTATTTGTCTCTTCCTCAGTTTCTTTCATCACTGTTTGATGGGTTTCAGTATGCAGATTTTTTCACTGCCTTGGTTAAATGTATCCCTATGGATTTTATCTTTCTGATGCTATTGTAAGTGGGATTGTTTTCTCAGTTTCTCTTTCTGAAAGATCGTTGTTATCGTATAGAAATGCAACTGATTTCTGTATATTGATTTTGTCTCCTGCAACTTTACTGAATTCATTTATTATTTCTAACAACTTTTGGTGGAGTCTTTAGGGTTTTCTATATATAGTTATCATCTCATCTGCAAGCAGAGACAATTTTACTTCTTTTCTGACAGCAGTATTCTTTCAAATGCATGGGCTGAATTCAAGGAAGGGACATGGGTGAAAAGGCGTGACCCTCTACCCACAGTATATGACTGAAAAGATAGGCCCCTTCTCTGCAGCCGAGTTTCAGGAGCATTTAAAATAGAAGAGTTCATCAGTTATTCAAGGGCATGGATTTTAAATGCAATCACTGTATATGATTAGCTGTTTGATCTTCTGTGCCAATGAATTTGGAATCTAATCTCTGATTGCACAAAGTAGAACACTAAGCACTTTTTCCATTGAGGGCGGCTGTGGTCGTTTATTGGTGGATGGATACAGTGGTCAAATTACTGCCAGCGGCCAAATTCCTGACAGCGGCTGTAGGTAACTGTCAGAAAAAGGAGGAAGAAAGGCGCTGCTCTTAGGAGATACTTAGGTATCTTCCCACTCGTGTTGAAGACTCAGTTCAGGTGTCTTCTTCTGAAGACCCCCCCCCCCCCCCCGCCGCTCATGCCAGGTGGAACCCATCGCCGCCTTCACCGCCCACCACGGCGCTCCGGTTGTCTCCACGCCTACTTCTCTTGCAGGATTACAAGCTCCAGAGAGCAGGGACCACGTCTTATTAAACTTTGCATTTCTATCACAGTGCACAGGGCCAGGCATTCGATAAATGAATAAATGGATGAGCTGCCAATTAAACTCAGCAAAGGCCAGACTTACAAATTGAGTTTATTTATTTAAATATTTTTCTTTTTTTAATGTTTACTAAGCAGCTATTTTATTTGGGGGGATAATTAGGTTAACTTACTTATTTTTTAATAGAGGTCCTGGGGATTGAACCCTGGACCTCGTGCATGCTAAGCACATGCTCCATCACTGAGCTATACCCTCCCCACAGTAAGCAGTTTATTTAAATAGTTGTTTCCTATGTCCCTGAAGAAAAATGAATGAACCATTGATTATATTAACTTATCAGTCCTTTTCCAAGATAAACCTTCAGTTAAACCTAATTTTTTTTATAGGTTGGATGGTGCCTTTCCAGCCCTATAGACAGAGTCTTGCAATCACCATTGGAGAATTCAGAGCCATAGATTTTGTGACGCAGCCTCGGTTTGCCAGCTGCCTGGTAGACACCTGTGCAGAGCAAAGGTGTGTGAAGTCGGAGGATGAACTCAGGGTTCCTGAAAAGAAATGCAGCCCAAACCCTCAAATTCAGGTAGATGACTTGATAACAGTATTTAAAAACATGAATAACAAGTGAGGCTTCACGTATGGACCTTAATTCTGGTTTTGGTTTACAGCATATCTATGCAGTTTTTTTTTTCTTTTTAGTCTTTACTGGGAGATAAACTTCCTGAAGACAAGTGTATCTGCGTGTTACAAAGTTATGTCCCCAGCAGCCTCAACAGTGCCTGGGAGGGAGAAGTTACTCACAAAACACTTCCTGAGTGACTGCGTTCCTATGTGTGGGAGCCACGGGGAGAGAAGTTTGCTGTTTAAAAATCGTGAGCTAATTTCTTGTTCTTCCCCCCAAATGTCAATGGATCAACCATGAAAAGAGCATAGATACCATGGGTGTGAAAAGTTTTATGGTTTTACTGTCATGATTTTTAGCCCCAAAAGAGTGAAAGAAACCCTCCAGACCTGGAACATTCCCCCTCAAAACATGCTCCGAGGGTTCCCAGGGGAAGTCTTTCCCTTGGCCGCACGGGAAGCGCAGAGGTGCCTCTGAGCCCTGGGCAGCCCAGCTCATCCTGGAAGGCTGGCCAAGCATTGACAGAGGCCCAGGAGACAAGGCTGGAGAGACGCTGGGAGAGAACATGGAGAGAGGACAGCAAGGTCCGCCCCTCTGGACAAGACGTGTCCCTCTGCTTGTGGACTGGATGCACCACGTGTGTGTGCACGCGTGTGTGTGCGTGGTCTGCGATCTCCCACGCATCACTCCTGCTGTGGGAGTGAGGAGAACGGCAAAAACCAAACAAAAACAAACAGAAACCTCACTGCAGTTTCTGAGGACCAGGGTTTCCATATGTGATATGAGAAGTTTGTAATTTCCACGTGAAGCTATTTGCCAAGTGACTCATTCCAATGCTGGAGAGAGAAAGACGGGTTCTGATGGAAAGAGATGAATCAGCCCTCTGTCCTTTGGCAGGATGGCCAGAGAGACATCAGGGAACAAAGTGAAGGATGGTCCAGTTTCTCCTGGACCCAGCCTCTCAGCCCCAGTCCCTTTGGGGGAAAGGACAGCTCTGGGTACGAGGTCAGTTTCTCTGACGCTCCGTGTGGCAGGCCCAGACCTCGCCTCTGCAGTCAGCTCTCCGGACACTCAAGACTCCTGGGGAGCTGGAGCCAGTGGATCCCAGAGCGGCCACAGTTAGTGCAGACGCCGCGTCCTCCTGGCCTGATCACGCCCGGCGGTTGCTCACCGCATGTGCACTCTGCTTGCATGTGAGTGTGTGTGCAGTGAGGGAGGAATGCTTTGAGGATGGAGAGCCAAGGCCAGGCCTACCTCTCAGCAGCTGCTCACTCTTCACCCTGAGGCAGGTCCTTCAGCCTGGCCAGGAGCAGACTAAGGGGACAGTACAAACACCGCCTCCTCGACTCCTCTGAGGTCAGGCAAGCCCTGGCCACACTGCAGTGCGCCATGAGCATGTATCGATCTGACTTTTGGGCTCCTTTGGTCTCCTTTCCTTGCAGCCCTGTCCACGGTTAGACTGCCTGGTGGAGCCAGGTGCCTCCAGCTAGAGCTTGGAAGCCACTGGAAGCAGAATTTGGGGCTCCCCATATGGGACGAGCCAACTCTACCATTTATGTGGGATTTATGTTGATCTGCGGCTCCATCAAAGGGGAGGTAACCTGTTTACTTTCCACCACCCCGTCTCCTCATCTCCTGCTGCCCTTCCTGCTCACCAGGCCCAGACACTGATGGCCGACGAAGGCCCACCTGATAACTCAAAAGGTCTGCGCTTCTGCACTGCCTCGGGATTCTCCCCAAAAGTTCTATACGGGAAGATAAAGGCAGTGACCGAGGTGTACCTGCCGCTTCGACCCAGGCACTGAGCCAAGCACACAGGACTTCCGGGGACATCAACTCGAGCGGCTCAGTCAGCTGCAATCAGTAGCAGGGTCCTTTCATAGAAGACAGTAAAGGAAAACATATGTACACAGGGACAGGGAGAGAGTCCAGATTCTGCTGTGCTGAAAACCCACACCTTGTGCCAAAAATGGGGAAGGAAAAGACAGGAGGGTCCCCTGTAAGCCTGAGAGGTGCCCAGACATGCTCAGGTGTCTTTCTGTGGAGGGAGTCCTGGTGTCCGCAAGGGACGCTGCTGTTTCATGATGCAGGCTTTGTTTTTCAAAAGCATGACTAAGGAATATGCCTAATTCCCAGTGGAGCTGAGTGAGGATGGAAGGAAACAGAAGACATTAGGTGGGGAGGGGAAAATAATGATTTTTTTCATTATCGAATAACTGGGCTGATTCCTTTTCAACCTGTGTATAAAATATTGCTTCTCTTTAACACTTCTATCTTCAAGAAGACTGCTTTTCAGGTATTTTAGAATAAATAATAAGAAGAATTATGCAAATTTAATCAATCTTGGACTGAACACTTATGTCGAGGGTCCTCTCTTAAAGTATTGAGGGGCCACTTGGCATTTTCTCTCTCAGTCCTGGCAGTTTTAACTGCCCATAAAGAAGACCCCATTTTAAAAACTCACTTCAATTTTTCATGTTCTCCTTTCTTTACTAGATTGTGCTGAGCTGGAAGGGACCTATGCTGTCTTATGCAGGAGACCAACAGCCTTTGTTCCAAGACCTTCAGAGTGACAACAGTCAAAAAAAAAAAATAATTGGGTGGAGGGGTGAGAGGGAAGAATGAACACCAGTGGAGACAGCAGAATTGTATTTAATATTAATGAGATGAGGATAATGAGGATAACAAAGCACATTAGACGTATGAGTTAAAAAAGTCCACAAGGATGGCAGTGACATGATAAAAATGACACATTATTCTTTTCTTACATGTTTATAACACTTTCCTGCTAAGGCAGTGGGCTTTTTTCCCAGCTTAAAGGCAGTTTAAGCTTTGGGGTGTCTATAAACCACATGAATTTATATGAAGACATGGTGGGTATGTGGGGTAAGTGCATATTTTTCTGGGAGACGGGCTTCCACCTTTCATTAGATTTTCAAAAAGGTCCAAGAGCTCCTTAGAGGTTAAAGCTGATGAATTCTAATAGATAACAAGTTTCTTCTGTATAGCACAGGGAACCATGTTCAATGCCCTATAGTGACCTCTAATGAAAAAGAATATGGAAAGGAATGTATGTATGTATATGGATGACTGAAACATGATGCTGGACACCAGTCATTGATGCAACATTGTAAACTGAATAGACTTCAATTAAAAACAAAAACTGGTGAATTCTAAGGAGTTAAAAATCCTTCAGAAATTCCATCTCAATCATCCCTCACCGCCCAGTGAGACCATTTATTTACAGGTGGAGAAAGTGGGAAACTGAGCAGCTAAGTGGCTTGCCCAAGGCCAGTGAAGCAGCCTGGTCTATTATTAACTGTGACATGGGATCAGACGGCCCCTTGTGTGAGTTTCTGTGGCCTGTCCGTCATCAGGAGCACCCCTTTCCAGCACTGCTTACAAGGGAAGGACCAGAGGAAGGAAAAAAAGAAGATGAAGGAAAAAAAATATCTGTAACCCCATCTCTCCAGATATGATCCTAAGTGAACAAATACCCTGGCTGTTAGGAGCAGCTCCTCCCCTTTCTAACCATGACCCTGAAGTCACAAACTCTTGGCTTCTTTGGGAGGAAAATGTGGATAATAAAATCTTTCCTGAACATCTTCCAGAGGTGTTACACAGCTCAAATAAGGTTATGGATTTGAAAATGTGAAAAGTCATTTTGTGAAGCACAAATATCTATGTATATTTTATCAATATTGATCAGTCGATCAGTATCAGCATCACTGTAAGGAATTCCTACTGTTACCCTGAGAGGCTGCTTTGCCAGCCTTGAAAGCACAGCTGCCAAAACTATCCGCTTAACAAGACTGCTTCCGGGGGAGGGGGTAGCCCAGCCGTAGAGCGCATGCTTAGCAAACACGAGGTCCTGGGTTCAATCCCAGCCCCTCCATTAAAAAGTAAATAAATAAGCCTAATTACCTACCCTACTCCAAAAAAATAAACAAGACAAAAAATAAAACAAACCAACCCCCGCTCCCCTCCAAAAACCCACACTGCTCCTGATGCTAATTCCGCGCTTTAGAAATTGCCCTGGGCCCTTTTGACCCATTATTCAAATCCGTGTGTCCCTGGTCAGACTTCTCCTGATCCAGAACCCAATCTTGTCTTTGGTGCCACCAGCTGTGATCTCTGACACCAGCTCTACTCCATCCAAGTAGAGCTTCACCGCACTGGCACCCAAAGTGGTTGTTTTATATTCTGGAACTCCTTATACACTTTCCCTCACCTGTGACATGTTAGCCCACCTTAAAATGTAGACCAATCCGAAATGCTTCATTTACTATCATTTCCATCAAAAGGCGGCGTGCTGGGGGCGACTGGGTGACCTCCTCAGAGCTGGTTTTATCCATGATAATTACATGACACATCACTTAAATTACATCCATCGTGTGGTTTTTCTTTTGCAAACTTTTGCTTTCATTCCTTCCCTCCTTTTCTAAAATGCTTAGAAAAATAGATTTTACAAAACACAGGATGCGAATGTCATTTGTTGTGTATGAATTTGCTAAGAAATCGGGTCTACCACAGCTGTCATTTCCCCCACAGATCCTTCTCAATCTGTTACACATTTAGGATGTTTTATAAATATGTGACATATTTGGAAATATATTGTTCACGTATCTTTCATGTTTTTCCATTCAAGTCATGCGAAAAATATAGTATTGGTTTGTCAACACGGCTTTCAAAAGCGACAAGATCTCCTCACTTGACAATTCCAAGAAAGTCCACAGCCCAAGACCAGGCAGTTAGGATGAGATAGTTCGCTTCCTGTTTCTGACTTGGCCATGTTCGTATCTGTCCCCGTGTCATGTGTCAGCTGTGCTTTCAGCATCTCGTAATCAAAAATATCTGAAGTGCGTGACGCAGAAGCAAGGTGGCTCACTCACACTGCTGCACGTTCTAGAACGTGTGTCCATCCTGATAAAAGCAAGGACACAGAAGGGGTCGCAGCCTGGGTTATCCCGTGTTTTTTCTGACCAGTCAGGGCCGCCACACCCAGGTAGGACTGTCGGGATGTTACCATTAACTGAAAACGCTGAGCTGGCTTCCAGACCATTACAGATGCCTGAGGTTTTTGGTTTTTGTCTTTATTTTTTTCATGTGAATGACCACAGCCCTGGGTGGAGGTTTAAGTCATATTTTTTCCTGGAGAGTTTGAGGTCTGTAATGCTTGGCTTCTGGGGGACTGAGGAGAGGGTGGGAGGCGGGGAGGGTGGAATCTAAATACCAGTTCTTTCAAAACCAAACGTACTTGTCCTTTCTCAGTCAAAAGAATAAGGTGATGGCATATATGCATAACTGAATCACTATGCTGTACACCAGAAATTAATATGACGTAAATCAATTGGACTTCAATAAGAAAAAAGAAAGCAATGTTTGAACAAGGAAAATGAGCTGGTGTACTTCAACTCTTTTAAAATTGTCCTCAGTTTTATGAAGTACATCTGTCAGTTTCTTTTAAAACCAGGGCAAATTTAGCCTAAGAAATCCATACTCCAGATCTCATATTTCCAATGGATACAACCACTGCAATGACAACCCCTATTATCACACTGTTATTTACTGCATGTTTATTTCCTACATTAATCTGATCTTAACACGTTATCAGCCGACTCTTGCCTTGCAGGAGGGATGCCAGCTCAGCGAGCCAACACTCGGCAAAGCTGTCTCCCCAGCCCGGACTGTATCTGCGTCGGTTCTGGCCCCAGACTCCCCACTATGTCCTTAGTGGGCCTCGCAGAGACCCCCAGGGGGCTGGGAGGCTCTCTGCATAAGAGATCACAGACCTAGAATTCAACTTCGGGAAAAACTTTGAAGGAAGTTCAGCAGGGGCTCTTTGTCTCTAACATGTGCACACAGAGGGCATTGCCTGGTTTACAGGAGATGCTTGGGACATCTCTCAAGAGTGCCTCGCTGCTGATCACTGGGAAAAACAAACAAACAAAACCTCCCAGTTCTGTGGTCATACACCCTCCTTGTGAGATAGTGTATTATTTATCACCAGCTCCTCAGCCATTGGTGTCAGGACAATCAAACCTTTGTATCCACAGTTTGTTCTTTGAAAGCCCTCTCAGCCATCGCCTCATTTTGCCTGCTCACCAAGCCTGCAAAGGAAGGCTTTTTCCAGACCTCACATAGATTTAGAGGAGGAACGGAAGTGGAACCTACATCTCCCAGCCCATGTGTCCTTTTTTTCAGCCCACATACTCTTCAGATGGTTACCAATCAACATTTCCCTCCACCCCAACCCACAAACACTTATTGAGGGAGGAAAAAACAACCCTGTTTTCAGAGACTGCTCTGAAAGAAAGTTTGTGTCTTCAAAATACTACTTTATTTCCCATCACTGAATTCTCAGGGTGTGTGAATTATTTCTCTACGGGATGCCTATTGCTCTGCTAAGTGTAACGACAGATCAACAGATAGCTAAGGCAACCTCCCTGTTCTCCAGGAGCCTAGGGTGGCAAATAGATTCTGAGATGTTCTTGTGTTATCTCCTCCCCCTGAATGTCAGCAGAGCCTTAACTTGCTTCTAGCCAATGGAATCCAGCAAAAGTGATAGGATATCATCCCATTGATTTCATTACATTAGTTGGCAAAGGTGAAGGGATTTTTGCAGATGTAATTAAGACCTCTAATCAGTTGCTTGAAGTTAATCAAAAGACAGATTATCCTGGGTGGGTCTGACCTAATCAGATGAGCCCTTTAAAAGAAGGTTTAGAGGTCAGAGACTCAATGCAGCATGTCTCTCTCTTTCTCTCTTTTGCTGGCCTTGAAGGAGTAAAATTTCAGGAGATCTATAGCTTCAAAGCAATAAATTCTGCCCTGTGAGCCTGGCAGAGAACCCTGAGCTTAGCTGAGGCTCCAGCTCCAGTCTTGTGAGGCCCTGGGCAGAGACACAGCTGACTTGTGGAAGAGATGATAAGTGTATGTGCTTTTAAGCTGCTAAACTGGTGATCATTTGTTACACAGCAATAAAAGACAAACACAATTATGATCTAGGATGGAGCTACAGCTCAACAGAATTTAGCAAGTGTCTATACAAATCTAAGATTTGTTAAAAAAAATTTTTTAATACAGAGGTGATATGCAGCACTAATAATTGTACCACAGTAATAAAACCAGTCTTGTCATTTAGAAACAATAGTGACAACTATATTATCTCCCTCTTTCTCTCCCTGTCTCATACACACAGCTGCTCAACCAACTGCTTATAGGAAGGTCCTATTAGGAACATTGGTGATCACACTCAGAAACATCAGATAACTGTTCCAGGAAGGCACCTGAAATTTCTCTCACTGCCGAGCTGTCACCTTGGAGAGGAAGCATCAGCTTCTGTGCCAAATCACAGGGAAAGATTTCTCCACATTAGTGGGATTTCAAGAGGTGCCTAAGCACGTAGTCTCTTCGAGGCAGTACCTGAAACAGTGCCTGGATGAGTAGGAACGTAGGGGAAAACAGCAGGTGCTCAGGAAATATCACAGAGATGCAAGTGACATCAGCCCTGGGGAAGAACCTTCACCTTCAAGGCGGCAGATGGAACGGTTTGTCTGTTAAACACTTCCTGGTGGATCTGACCTGAAAGGGTTTATTTTAGTGATGCTTTCTAATATTAATTTCATCAGCCAACGTGTGCACTTTTCTCGTGGGTGTAATGACAGCTGGTGAGGAGAATGAGGCGGGAGTGGCAGGAGGCCTGGCCAGGTGGAGGGCGTCCCAGGCCCGCTCTGAGGCGTCACCTCACACCCGGGGAGACAAGGCCAGTGACATCACACAGCACACAGCTGAGCTCACAGGTAGGAGGCACCTAGAACGGAGAGCCCATTTTGACATCAAATGCAAAAGTAATATTAATGAAATAGGACGGGGACGAACAGTGCATAGCCTCGGGCAGTGGTCGTGTGCTGACTTTTCAGGATGCCCCCAAACCAGTCCCCCACTTACCGTAGCCCGTGCACGTGGCCAGGCCACTCACCCACCCAAGCTTTGGTACCCTCAGTTGGAAAATAGGGATGACTATAGGACCTACCTCCCAGCAAAACTATGCTAGGACTCAGGGAGAACGCAGTGAGACGGCTCACGCTGACGTGCAGGGAGAGGGAGGCTGCCCCGTAAATATTTATGACCGTGAGTCACAGAGGTGAACCAGAAACGTAAACGGCAGGGGTGGCTGGCTGGCTGTTACTGTGTCTGCGGAATGCCTCATAGTCTGACTCTTCTTCCAGAGAGTTCCATGCTCCTCCTGGCGGCCCCATACATCAGCACCTGCTGGTTCTAACAGGGAGGACCCAGCCTCTGCAGGGCTGGGCAGGCCAAGCCACCCTTGTGCTGTGTGTGAGCGGAGCGCCTGCCTGGTGACCTTGTCCTCACCGGGGGTGGCAGTGGCTGGTATGGCTGGGCTGTCCCCACCTCCCCCAGCCTCCACCCCTCCCCCTCTGTGGCTCCCAACAGTGGCCTTCTGTGCTCTTTTCTGTCATTGCTTCCACTGGGCTGGACTCACCCTCATTCACAAGCCCCAGATCTGTCCTGGGCACAGTGACAAGGCGAGGCTGGGCTTCTCGGGGAGCAGTGAGAGTGGCTGTCTTCAGGCTGAGAAAGGAAAAAGCCCTGGCACTAAGCAGAGTGAAAAATCCCCAAATCCTGGCCATGATGGAGAAAACAACAGCCGTAAAGCGGGTGAGGAGGCCGGGCGCCGTGGGAACGCAGTGCAGGCGGGGCACACACGTGGTGTCTGGGCTGGGGCCCCAGACCTTCCCCAAAAGGGAGAGATCCTTTCTGGCTGATGCACCGTGAACTCCGTGTTTCCTACAATTCTACAGCAAGGATCCAGGAACAGGAGAAAAGGAAACGGAGAAAATTCATCCTGCGATCCAAATTTAAGCAAGAACAGGACAGACTTGGTGTGAGCCAAATAGAAATGAGGCCAAGAGCGCTTTCTTGGGGGCCCTAGCTTTTTTTTTTTTTTTTTTTTGCAAACGCCCAAACCTGTTTAACTGCTTCTTGGGAACGACAGTTGTGGGATCCAGTTCACAAGGGGAGAGGAACTCTAATTAGCGCTGTAACCTCACCTTCAGATTTAGGTGAATATAG
This sequence comes from Vicugna pacos, assembly GCF_048564905.1. NCBI lineage: Eukaryota > Metazoa > Chordata > Mammalia > Artiodactyla > Camelidae > Vicugna > Vicugna pacos. The sequence continues at coordinate 24,312,380 of NC_132997.1, read as the reverse complement.
TCAAATGGCGCATTAAGAGTGATTGCTGCCAACTGATGCCTGAAAGAAACAGAAGGGAGAGGAAGGGAGGGAGAGACAGGGAGGGAGACAGGAAATTGTGACACACTTGAATTAAGATCCCTACTGACAGGTTGTCCTACATCAGCTGCACGAAGCAGCTATCACAGCTCCTTACCAACCAGCCCCCATAAATCGCCGGATTACATGGTATGTCTGCGTGGTCTGCTCGGACCGGCGCCCTCTAGATCACGTTCACGGTCATTGCAGTCATCGGATTTCCACAGTGAGGACAGGAGAGGTGCCCTTAACAAACCACAATGCCCTCCAGTTTGCAGAGCGGTTATCATCCTCACACTCGGTGGTTCACCACCTGGCTGGGAGGAGAGAGGTCCTGTCGCTGTTTTGCATGTGAGGAAGTTTCAGCTGAGACTTACAAGAGCGCTGCTTGGAGGAGGTCACCAGCCAGAGCCTGATGCTAAATCCCGTGACCTTTCCTCTGCCCTGGAAGACTGGGGAGAGGCGGATGCAGAGAGGGAAACTGAGGCACAGGCTAGCGAAGCGACTCCTTCAGGGGGTGAGTGACTCCGTGGAGACCACCTTAGGGCTTCAGCTTACTAAAATCAACACCATTATCTAAGGTCAAAAAGACCCCCAGTGACCCGACAGTTCTCACGGGAGGGTCTGTGTATGCAGAAAGCCTCAGACGCGGTGGGGACGGGGAGGATTCAGCTGTACTTGCTGTCTCCTAACGTGCTAATGTGATTATCTCATGGTGGCTATTGTCTGTGTCCCATGACTGGTGTCATTCCAATGCTTCTGGAGAAGAGGATTGGAGCTCCAGGCCCTCGGAAGCAGTCCCGGGCAGAGTCTGAGTCATCCAGTACATCTGAGTGACAAGAAAGAGGCAAGTCTCAATGTGGAATCAGGAAAGAAATGATGCAAACCTTTCTCAGCCTTGGCGGGGAAGGGAGGCTGGGCAGACCCAGGATCTGACTCCAAGCGTTAGCTGCTTCTCCCCTGTTTGCTTTCGCCCTGGGCCCACCCTCCACTTCAGATCCTGCCCCTGTGGTTGACAGGCCTGCAGGGTTTCAAGGAGGAACCAGGCCCCTCCCGGTGAGCGCACCTCCCAGCTGGGCACAACCTCCACCCCGAAGAAACACATTCTGCTCGGAGGTGTGTTTCCCAGCTTAATTAAAATCCCCACGAAGCCCCAGTCCCAACCACAGCACATGCCACGGGTAGGGTGGCTGTGTTTTCCCTTCCACGTTCTTCTGTTGCATTTTATGGCTTTTCATATCTAGATATCAGGCCGTCTCCATAAGCCGTGACTTCCTTCCTTTTGAGAATTTCCAGGAAGCCCCGTTGCCTCCCGCGTGTTAGATTTAATGTAACTCAAACCGAAGTTTGAGGCTGTTTCTCCTAATTCAGGAAGTTTTGAGCTTGGCAGCCCACATGGGAAGAGATTTTTTTCTTAATGGTAGTGAATTTGTGGGGTGGGTGGGGCTGTTTCTCTCATTTTGGTTGTGTGTGGATGTTTCATAAAGGGCACAGAGAACCAAGCTCAAAAAGCAACTGCTTGGAGAGATAGAAAGTCTTGTAATTCATGTTGTGCATAATGGATTTGGCAGCCTCGAGCACAGAAATTTCTAGAAGTGTTTGCGAAGCAGCAAGCTCTTAGCCAGTTCACATTTTTAAAGCTGTCCTGGCCAGCTGCCCAGCCTACAGAAAAAGTGTTGTATCTCCCAAAGTTTGGCTGGCCTTTCTGACGAGTTTCCAAACTGCATGGCAACATCGGATGAGCTTACGCTCAAGTTCCAAAAAGACTCTTGCTACTTGGATTGTTACTAAATACCCGATGTGCTTAATACCAGATGAGCAGGCAGAGCCAAACCTAGGGCAATCAAATAACCTATCCTTAAGATTTTCTAAAAACAAAAAATGCAGTTGGAACACCAGATTACTGTTTTTCTTTGTTTGCTTTACGCCCTATTACTGGAAACCCTGGGGTGATGGGAATGGGATTCAGGGTGGAGCAGCTGGCTCTGGCAGTGACCAAGATGCTGTCTACCATCACAGCCCTGCACATCTGAAGCATGTGTGAGAAAGTCCAGGCCCCAGCAGATTTCCTCCAGCCTCGCTGCTCACAGCCCCACCCACCCCTTTACCACCGGCCCTCCTTCCTTGGGGCACGGTGCAGGGGAGGCTCTGGCCACACTGGAGAGCATGGAGAAGTTGAGGGGCACTGGGATTTGACCTTGGAGGAGAGAGATGGAGGGGGCATTGGGCAGAGAGGGTTTGGAGTTGGCAAATTAGAGGATGTATGAGAGTTAGAAGCTGCTGCTACTGCTGGGAAAGTGCGGAGAAATTCTCAAAGGCTTGGGGAGACAAGAGGATGCTGTGTGGCTTTGTCAGAGGCCCTGGCTGGGTCAGTAGACCTTGAAGTATTTCTTAGTGCAAACATCTCCAGTTCCATCCTCCCCTCTCCCTGCCCATTGCTATAATTTCTTTTCTTTTCTTTCTTTCTTTTTCTTCCTTCCTTCCTTCCTTTTCTTTCTTGGAACCCAGTGGAAAGGGAAGTGTACCAGGCAGTCTCTCCTCTTGCTGGATTCCAGACCATTCCTGCCATCAGGCTCCCTTCTCCTGTAACAGAGGAGAACAAATCTGACTCTACATTGGATCTGTTCCTTCAGTTTTAACAACTGTGCCCTGTTTTCCAGGCTCAGTCTTGCTAGCTCTGCACGTTTTGTGGAACAATGTTGCCTTTAGCCTGAAATACACAGGAAAGCCTATCTGGGCTCTGACCTTTAAGGATGTTAGCCCTTCTGCACTCATGTGGAGATGGCAAGTTGCAAAATAGAGAATAACCTTTGTTTTGTTGGAAGTTTACAGGGACACCGTGACCTGGCCCACCTTGAAGGCTGCAAGAACAAAGAGTACCTGCAGCAAGAGGCTTGCAACAACCAACCACACCCCCTCCCTTGCTTTTTGTATAAAAGGAGCCTGTATTCTGACTAGAGCAGAATGGTTCTCCAAGACATTAATCTGCCATCCTATCTGCCGGCTTTCTGAATGAAGTCACCACTATTCCTTGCCCCGACACCTCATCTGATTTATTGGCAAACAGAACGAGTTTGGACTCGGCAACACTCCCTCCCTCCATGCCCTGGGCACTTGATTCTCCAAACTGCCATGCCTTCCACCTTTCTAGTCTTGAATCCCAAAGTCACAATTCTGAAAAGATGACATGAACATTCTTCTCACCCTGAGGATGCTGACCCCCGGGAGACCGATGGCAAGCATGAGTGTTCAGGGTGGTCAGAGAGGAAGATGGAATATTGCAAAATGAAATTTCAGAAATGGCGATGGAATCTTGCCATAAGAAATTTGAAAGGGAAAGCCAATTCTGAAAATATTTGTTATCTGCATGAAGACAACTGTATACAGAAAGGAATCAGTGACTCAACCCTTGGAGAGCTGTTTTAAGAAAACTGCTACTAAAAATATACTATAATCCAACTGTGACTTGAACACCATTCTGCCAAGCCAGACTCCACAAGAAGGCTGCAGGGTTTCTCCACTGTGTGGAGTCATGGGACGAACCATGAGCCTGGTCTATTTAGCAGAGAAATGCCTTGAAAATACTTGATTGAAGGGATGCAGATAGGGAAATAGCGTGGAGCTGATGTCTCCAATACCTTTCAAGCCTTCCTCCTAACTACAGTCACGTGTTTTACACATCAGACGTGCTCCTGAAAAGTCGGGCATGAATCCATATGCTCGGGGGAATTATGTTTCACATGTTCCAGGGATCCTCCTGACTTGGAGGAACCAGGTATCTGCAAGGAAGCTACAGAGAAATCCAGCGCCCACGACTGCTTCATCTCTGCTGAGCTTGGACACCCCCTCTGACCCCGGCCGGGACTGAGCTTTGAAGGACACAGGCAGCGACAGCAGTGTCTCGGTTTCATTGCTGGGTCTGGGGAGGAAAGGGCTGGCCCCAGAGAGGGGTCAAGGGCAGGCTGTGTTGTTCTCCAGCCACAACACAGAGAAGGTGAGAGGAAACCACCCCAGCACCAGGCTCTGCTGAGGGCGAGTGAAGTCGGAGGCTGAAAACAAAAGTGGAGGAGCCCATCTCCTTGGAGCCCTTTGCATTACATAATCCAAATAAACACAGCCGTGCGGGGGGCCGGGACCACGGGGCCCAGGGGCAGAAAAAGGGCATCTCCTTTGGCTTCTGGTCAAGAATGGCTTCTTTAAAACAACAGCAATAGTCATACTCGGGAACACACCAGGACAATTCAGAAGGATGTCCTGAATAAATTAAGTAGGGCAGTCATTCAAATTAGGACTTGCAAGGTGACTTTCTTTTCTCTTGCTAGGGAGGTAAATCTTAATCAGAGAGCTGGGAAGAAGCCGAGCTGACGCTGGGATGGCACTCGGGCTGCTGTGAGATGGACCAGGGGCAAAGGGTCGCTTTCTCAGACACTGGAGAGGCAGCTCCCTTTGTCCCCTTCTCAGTCCGGGGCAATGCAGGGGGACCCCAGCCTTCAGGGAAGCAGCGAGCAGTTTGAAAAAAAAGAAAAGAAAAGAAAATTTACTAACTCAGCAAATGAACACAGGCCCAGCATCTGAATGAAATCAGAGAGTCTGGAAATTGAGAGCAGGCGAGACTTCATTGAAACCTTTTTCGCCAGTAGCCGTCAGTCTCCTGGGACAGCCACCCTTATCGTATGCCAGGGGACAAGAAAAGAAAGAAAAATTGAGAACACAGCCCTGAGCATGGGCGGGGGTATTGGTTGCCAAGAGTTGCCCCATTAATAGGCTATGGGGACATGCAAGGGAACATTTTCTGTACGAGGTCTGTGTTTAAAAATACATCTCTCTTCCCAGCTGGCACGGGGAGTGGTTGAGGAGTAAGAGCCTCCTCGCTCTGTGCTGAGCAGGTGCTCCCTGCCCTGGGGTTTACTGCGGAGCGCTGTACCCTCTGAGGCTGCCCCTCACGTGTCACAGGACAGTCACTGAGATCTCAGCCCAGGTCTCAGCAAGCTGGCGTAGGTGACAGTCCCTGGATGAAAGCCACGTTCCAGAAACATCCTCCGCAGGGTGGTTGCTGGGTGCACCCGGGGCTGGATGGTGGCTGTGGGGATCCCTTCACCCCTGAGGCCTCTGACCCTTCTCACATCGTGGATGTGTCCCTGGGGCCACATCCCTCCCCATGTCCTTATTCTCCAAAGGAGGACACCAGTGTCTGCCACCTCCTAAGGGCATTCTGGAGTAAGAGCTAATAGAAATTACTTAAAAGCCCTTGGCAATATGAAAATGAAAATATGCATGTATATGCATGACTGGGGCACTGTGCTGTACACCAGAAATTGACACATTGTAACTGACTGAACTTCAATAAAAAAAATAAAAGTTATTAAAAAAAGCCACTGGCAGATAAAAAGTTGAGTATCAAGTGCTGAAGGCTAGCCCCCCTCACCTGCTCTACCTAATGCATTACATCTGTGCGCCCCCTTCAGTGCTTTGCTGACAGACTGCCCCGCGGGGTTAGAAGCTGATGTAAGTCTCAGGTTCCTCCGGGGAAGCTGGCCTTTGCAGGAACCACTGACAACCGTACACATCCCAACGCACATTCTGGGTAGAAAACAACAGGTGATGAGCCGGGGAGGCTGAGAGACAGCCAGGACCCGCCCGCGGGCACCCAGGGCTTGGCACCCGCTTCCCGGGGCAGATGATGGGGAACACATCAATGTGGCAGGGTCAAGTTCCACTCTGCCTCAATGAAACCCCAGGGACCTCCTTCCTGAAAAACAACTGGGACATTGTGACAGCTGCTTAAAGGATGCCAAAGAAAAGGGTCCCAGGGGAAACCTCCCTGGGGAATGCCCTGCTTGCCTGAGGCAGTCGTGAGTGACAAGGGACAGACAGCAGGAGCGGGCACAGCCAGGCCCAGGTGAGCTCTCTAACGAGCCGGGCGTCAGCAGAACCCTCTGGACGTGAAACCTCGTAGCGCCGAGGACCATGGCAGTGAGAACAGGGATGATGATGGTTGTCACCATCACCTATGTGATAATAGACTGACCCGGACCTGTGGCCCTTGGAGAGGCCCTTCCCGGAAACGTGTACCGCTTTGGGTTCCTCACAGCCCCCGCGGCTGTTTACTTAGGGGTCTGTGTAAACAAAACACAACTTGGGTTCTAGGGTTGCCAGATACTCCCAGCTCCTTTCAACTCTGGCCTCTGCCTCATGGTTCCTGTGTGGTGAGATAGCAGACAAGCAGATGGGGACAAAGCGTCTGGCTGGAGGTGAAAGCTTACCCCATGACAGTCCCCACCGTGTGGGAGCGGCCACCTCTGCAGCAGGCTGGGGAGATTCCTTTGATGGAAGCCACTGGACTTGGACCCCAAAGACCCGGCTCTGACAGCTGGCTCAGCCATCTCCTGGCAGTGTGACCTTTCTGAGACTCAGTGGCCTCACCTGTGACCTGGAGCTGGAGGCCTACCTGCCAGGGCACTTGGGGAGATAGTTCCAAGGAAGGACCTCGCTCCCAGCAGCACCATAAGTGTCAGCTGAAACAGCAGAATCTGATTCTGTCTGTGGTGGGACCTCTTGCCTCCAAGGGTGCTCAACTTAGTCACCTGGCAGGTGGGGTGCCCTCCCATCTCAGCCCCTGGGAGCAGGCGCACAGAGCCCAGAAGGCAGCCTGCCTCCCCCTTACCCCTCCACCCAGGAGCCAGCGACAGAGCCGGGCTGAGCAGGAGCTCTGTGTCCCCTGTGATCCAGTCTCACCGGTTAACCCACCTGCCCGGCCCCATCGCTCCTGGCTACAGAGGGGGGTACTCTCTCTCTCTCAGGCCCCTAGGGTCCCAGCCAGGGAACTGAAGGCCCAGAAAGAGCACAAACAGAAGGTGGCCTGAAGCTGTATTCTCTCCGGATGAATCTCCAGGCTGCAGTTGCCCCAGGCGAGTCCCAGGCCTGCAGCAAACCTGCCTGCTGTGGGTCTGTCTCAACACGCTGTTTGGAAAGTCAAGATGTTCAGTGTAAACTTTGCCCCCCTCCCCTTTCTCCAGGGATTCTCAGATGTCGCCCTTTGCAGCCCCGCCTCTCCATGTCTCTTTGTTGCTGAAATCGGAGGTCACATGACATCCCCATCAGAACAAGTTCCTGGCGTCGCTGTCCTATTGGAGAAGGCAGAGTTGGGGTGGCGTTGGCTCCGGAGTTGGCCCTGGTGTCGGTTTCTTCGTGGCACTATTTTTGGCAGATTTTTTTTTAATCCTTGCTCTTTATCACAAGCCTGTTGGGCAAATGACAGCGGAATCGCAAGCTTGAATGGGCTTGTCTGACAGGCCAACTTTTACCCTGGGCTCTGCTTGCCTGACTTTTCAAAAGGAACTTCGAGCAGAGGACAGTAATTTCGTATTGATTCCTTGCTGTAATTTGCTTTGGGGTTGAAGATGTAGCGTTTCAGTTGCCCTGGGTGAGTGGGGTAAGGAAGGAGGTGGGCCGGGCGGGTGTTGCTGTGAAGCAACAGCCCTCAAAACACTGACTGGCAGGCAAGGACTCTCTACCAGGTACAAACAAGTGCATTCAAAGGACTTCGTGATATATTACCAGCTCCAGCAGAAATAAAGGCCACTGGTAACGGAAGCTTCACAGTGAACATCTCCATTATTCAAGCACATATTAGAATATCTTGGTGGGGGGTGAGTAGGCAGAGCTCAATGGTAGAGCACATGCTTAGCATGCCTGAGGTCCTGGGTTCAATCCCCAGCCTCTCCATTAAATAAGTAAATAAATAAAAATTTAAAAAACAGTCCATCAAGCTTCACTATAAAAAAAAATTTATGCCCCACGCTTTAAGCAGAGGAGTTGGGTTGGTTTTAGGCCAATAGCAAAGGTACTAGGATGGTTCTAGACACAGTGAGGAGCAGATGGGGCCCAGCTGAGGATGCAGAATTCAGCTGGGATGAGGGTCCACTGGCAGGTACAGGCCAAATGTAAGTGACACCCTCAGCTGATGAGAGCTGGTGAGGCTGTGCTTGGAGCACCCTCCTAGGAAAAGGACAGAGGCTCATGAAAAGGTCACCAGACATGGTGGCACCCAGTTTAGCAGCAGGAAGCAATGGCTTTTCCTGATTTACAATCTGCATCTCCCTCTCCCCCAAAGCGCCTCTCCTCACACTCACAATGGAAGCCACACTGCCTGATGTTTAATTATTCTTCCTGCAGATGGCCGCTAATGTTTCATGTTTCTTGCTCCCCTGGCCTGTATGTTGAGGTCAGGGACCAATATCCAGCCCTGTCTGTGTGCCCTGAGGCTCTTTCCCAGGGCTCAGCACAAACCAAGACTCAGTAACTACTGGGAGCACATCAGAGCCTTCAGGCATCACTCAGAGGTGCTGGGGAGCCAGCGAGGCAGGTGCTTCAAGGCGAACAAACCCCAGCTTGTTCTTGGTGGGACATCAGGATGCTGACAGTCTGTCCCACCCACCTTCTGTGCCTTCCTGCCCGTGGCACCCTGTGCTGTGTCTGCCAGCCGAGCAGAACTGAATGCCTTGAGCCTCTGTGCCTTTGCAGAGGCTGTTCCCTCTGCCTGGCTGCCTTTCCCATGTTCTATCTGTGGATTTGTCTGTTCAGCTCCAGGTCAACTCTCCCTTCCGGACAGAGCTGCCAGCATCTCGTGGGCAGAGGTGGTGACACTTCCACCTGTGGGTCCAGGGCACTTTCTGGGGGCCTGATACAGCGGCCCGGCTGGCGGGACCGCCCTCACGATGCTACTGCTGGGCTGGCAGGTCTGCCCTTCTGTGGGGCTGTGAGTGCCCCGAGGGCAGGACCACCTTCCTCCTCACCTCTCAGCACCAAGCTTGGCCCCCAGTAAAGGTTTACGGAATGAGTGTGTTTCCCGCCCTGGGCAGGTCATGGGGAAGGCAGGATCAGGGCCCAGTAGTAACGTGGGGACACAGCCACGGGGGCCCCACCGTGAGACTTGAGAACCGCTGCAGAGAAGGCAAAACCCCGGGGCCCCTCCTGATGCGCTGCGGCCTTCAGGCTCCGTCCTAGATGTCTGGGGACATGGTGCTGGTGTCCTGGAGCTCCAGCCTCCTCTTTTTTTTTTCTTTTAAATTGTTTATTTATTTTACAGTGGAGGGACTGGGGATTGAACCCAAGACCTCGAGCAGGACCTCGTGCTCGCCATGCGCCCTACCACTGAGCCACCGCCCCCGTCGTGCGGCGCTCTGCCCGGGACCGCAGCACTGTTCTGCGTGAGCCCTGGGGCTGGGAGACACGGTAGCCAGCTTCTCAAGCGGCCTGAGCCAAAGAACCGGTCCCCGCATAAAACAGAAACCATCATCATCGTGATAAACACGGTGGGGCCCTACAGGGAGCCCAGGCGAGCAGGGCTCTCCGTGACAGCGTATGTTCGTCCAGAGAGAGGTCGCTTACTGGTTCCTTCTGGGCCCAGAGAAGTGGCAGTCACCCATGGAGGGAACGTTCCAGAAGCGTCTGTGTCTGAGATGGAGCTCATTCACCTCGCCTCGGGGGAGAGGAGGGCAGCTCCCTGGCAGAAGGGAGCCAGCTACCCCGGGGGACTCAGAGCCGCAGACTCACACAGCTGGAGAACCTGCACACTCCGAGTCTGGAAGGGAGCACGCAGGTCATCGGTGTCCAGCTCCCCTCAAGGTTAAGAATGAAAAATGAGTCCCAGTGGAAACAAAGACTTTCACTCACTGGCAGTTCCTAGTACGGAGCCCCGGGGGGATGCTAATCTGAGGACCGAATCGGAAACAACTCCGACCTGCCACCCGTGTTCATTTTGTGGTATTTCTTGCTGATGGAGGGGTTGATGTCGGGGTTTATCTGTCCACTCACCCCTCCATCCATCTAGTCCTGCCCCTGCCAAGGTAAGACATTAAGACATGAAGAGCACAGATCTTGCTTGTCCTCATTCCCTCCTCTCCTTCTTGTTTTCCTCTCCCCTCTAGGATGAAGATGAGTGTTACCTGGGGCCCAGCACATGCTGGGCTGTGGGAGAGAGGCCAGCTGCAGGGAGTGTCATGGTGGGGTTTTGGAAACTCTCCAAGTCCCTTAAACGCCGGTGGTCGACATCCCGCAGCCAGGATTGCTTGACAGAGCATGTGACAGGGGAGAGCTTAATGAAAGCACTCAAGATGTGAAAGGGCTCCCAATGCGCCTGTCCCTTGTCTTCACAGCATCTTCCAGCGTCAGAGCCAGGGGCGGGGCGGGGGCCACTGGATGGAGCTAAGGACAGAGATGTACGTGGACCACCACTGGAGCTGCTGGCTTCCCGTGGCCGGGAAGACGACGCACCTGGCTTCTGCTGGGCGTCCTGAGTTAAATATCCCAGCCGGCTGTGAAAGGGGCTGGGTGGATCTGTGAGCAATAGCGATGTGGGTTTTTTACAGAAGCTAAAATACAGGGAATGAAATCTTGTGCTTTCTGGCCACATAAATGGGTCTCTGCACGAGGGTAAGGATTCAATTCATTACACAGGCAAAAACACCCCTAACCTCTGCGAACCCCTGGCTCCCCAGGGCAGGATGGGGAAATAGGGGGAAAGCGGAGAGATTTGTTCCAAGCACCAGGTATTCGCCACCACACGAATCAGGAGCTCGGACTTGCTGCCCCCCACCCGCCTCGGCTGAGCCAGGGCGGCAGCTCCAGAGTTTCCAACGGCTTCTCCCTGTGTGTGGTTTATTACACACAATCTGTACGGGGGCTGTTCCACCCTTAATGGCAGTCCTGAATCACTCTCTATTTCCCATCTTTGCCTGCAAAACAGCAACCCTGAGCTAGCGCGCCGCCATAAATACCGGGCCCCATAAAGCCACTGCCGTATAGATTCGCCTTTTTGTGCGTGTGTCTGATTCACTGGCGCTCTGGCAGCCTTCCAGGATCGAGGAGAGGGAAAACCATCCTGAACATCCCAACAGCCTCAGTTTGATCTGCGGTACCGAGCGACTCATTTCCACTTCACAGGCTCTGCTGAGCTGGGCCACAGAAAGGCAAATCCCAGGCGAGGCAGGGGTGGGCGGGAGAGGAAGGAGGGTGCAGGAGAGGGAGGGAGGGCGGGAGCGAAGAGCAGCGAAGGGCCGCATCTATTAAGCTGTTTTTCTTTTGGTGAAAAGAAGCACTTATCAGTGATTTCATATATCATGTGAGAGGTGGCTTCCTACCAATTTCTAAGAATCCAAACAACCCACTGACATCATCTGCTAAATATAGCTCTGCCTTTACTTTAGGTGAATAAATAATGTCGCTGGAAGGGAAGAGGCTCTCTTCGGTTACATGTTTATTGTGATCAGGCTGTCAAGCTTGTGTCATCCAAAGAATAATGTCCAAGGAGGAAGGGCGGGCAAAGAATCTTCAAACCCTTTCAGGAGGTCACTGTTGAAGACCCATTCCTGCTGCCTTCCCAGCTGCACCCGGCTCTGAGAGGGAGGTGGGGGATTCAGGAGTTGGGGGTCTTGGAAGCCCTGACAAGTAGGGGTGTGTGTGTGCTGCTTGTATGTCTGCTCTGCCCTCCAAACCAATAAGGAAAAGTGACTGGTCTCTCCGGGGCAAATGCACAGAATGAGGACATTCAAGACAGACACGGCCATGAGCTTTCCATGAGGCTGGGGTGGAGGTGAGCGGGGCTCAGAGAGAGAGCAGGGTGGGGTCTGGAGTGAAGATGGCCAAGGCATCTCCCTGCATTCGGCAGGCCTTCGGGTAACGATGCTTATCCAACAGCGGCTGGAGATTCCACCCTCCAGAGCGTTGGCGTTTAGCATGCTGTGTTGAAGCCACAGGGAGAATTCAGACTTATAAGGAGACCGAGAGCTCTCTGCCTCCTCTCCCAGGACACGCTTCTCCCCGGCTCACTCCAAGGCTCCCATCGAGGAGGGGGCCATCCGACAGGGCTTGTAGGCACTTGGAGGAAGAGCAGCTCTAGGGAGAAGAAAGGCAAGAAAATTAGTGCGGGGAGATAAGGAGGCTGTGAGCAAAATAGCTACTGGAAAGTGCTGGCGCCCTACTAACATCTGCAAGGTTTCTCCTCACAGTCAGGGACACAATAGAGGTGGCTACTATGGAAACAGGTGTAAAAGCGCAGAGAAAGGAGAGGGCTGGGTGGAAAGAGGAAGGAGGAAAAGGCACACAACACTTTTAAGTCATCAAAGGGGAATACCACAGTCTTTCCATCTCCGAGAGGAACGTTGAATGCTACGAGCAGGGGAGGGGTCGGGGCTCTCAGACAGCGCAATCCCTTTCCCCCAGAAGCCTGGGTATTGAACCTGCTTTCCTGCGGTCAAGATCGTGGACCAGGAAAGCATCTCTAGGCTGCTCTAGTCTAACGTCCGCAGCAGACTGCACACCCTGCTGTGTTTGGCCATGGCCTTCGGTAATGACCTTGGAGAGATCAGGTCATTTTTCCGTGTCGTGGTTTTATCACTGACCTTCCTCCAGGGAGGCGTGATGAAGCACTTTGTTCAAGGAAGAAGGGACGTTGCTGTTTAAGGCAGACACATGACGGAATGTCAAGAGCTCTGGGTGCAGCTGGGCAAGACACGTGCTACCGCAGCCAGTGCCCCGAACGCATCCCAGAGAGCCAGGGAGGCAGAGGCCCAAGCTGTGTTCACACCTAACCAACGTCACTTTGCTTCAATGTGGGTATTAATGAAATGAAAGTGTTTTCTCCGGCAGAGGGGTGTTTTAATGAGTCGTTCATTTTTCATCCCAGGACTTAGAAACACGGTGCAGCAGACATAGGTGCTCTCAATAGAAATAAGATGTGAGCCTCATATGTAACTTCCAATTTTCTAGTAGACACATTAAAAAGCTAACTAGGAACAGATTAAATCAATTTTAATCTAGTTGATTTGACTCCAGTATACTCAAACTATGATCATTTCAACATAATCAATATAGAAGTTATAAATGAGATATTTTATCTTCCTTGTTTCCATACTGAGTCCTTGAAATCAGGTGCATGTTTGACACTTAACAGTAAGAGATCTCAATGAGCCACGTCTCAGGGGCTCAATAGCCCCATGTGGCTAAAGACTACTGTATCAGACAGCACGGCTCTGTATTTTCCATTACAGATATATAAAGAAAGAACACAAAGAAGTGAAAATGGAAAGTGGGTCTATTTGGCTTAGGCACTGATTCTCCCCACTTGCCTTGTCTCACCGTGGGAGCAATCATTACACCCACACACGCAGTTTGAACAGATAATCAACCTCAAATAGCTGTCTTTGCCCTTGAACAGTGGCCATCCTGTGGTTAGGATGAAGGAGAATTTCCGCCTAACAGCCTCAGCCTCTGGGCCAGTGAAATCAGACAGACCGAGTTCATGTCACGTCTCTGTCACTTTCTGAGACCGTTTCTTACTCTTTCTGAGTTGTCCTCAGTTGTGAAATGAAAACACTGTTTGTTGGGTCACAGGTTTGCTTTTCAGATTAAATAAGGTGAAGTCCAGCAGCAGGTCTACCATCAAACAGATGTCAGTGAGGGGAGCTCACGTCCCATCCTTCCCCAGCTCTGGTCTACCAGTCTGCCCTCAGATAGTGAATCTTCTCGAGGCCTCTGTGAATGAAGACACTGGAATCGTACACTTCTTCCCATGGTGGGAAACTGTTAGAGTAGAAACACGACTTTAAGGACTGGGATCAGCCTTCTCTCACTGATTCAGTTCAGGCTCGTAGCTGCATGTTTTCCCAGCACAGGAAGATACCAAGACTCAGTCAATCAGAAACAGCCCTTCTTCTGATGGCCATGGACCACATGGTTAAGATATTTTGAAAAGATAATTCAAATGCATCCTTTATTTAAAAAAAAATTTTGTTTTCTTTTGGGGGTGGGAGGTAATTAGGTTTATTTATTTATTTTAAATGGAGGTACTGGGGGTTGAACCCCAACCCTGTGCATGCTGAGCATGTGGTCTACCACCGAGCATATCCTGCGCCCTTAAAGGGGTCCTTAATGTTCTGAAGCTCTCAATACAGTAGCCATTAGCCACATGTGGCCATTTCATTCCATTGGTTAACTTGTTTTCTCAGTCACACGAGCCACGTCTCAGGGGCACAGCAGCTACATGCTGCCAGAGGCTGCCAGCCGGACAGTGCAGAGACACTGGGACGTCCCGTCGTCACAGAACGTTCTTTTGCACAGTGCCGCTCCAGGGCTTTCAGTCTTGCCTTCAAAATGCAACCAACACAAAACCCAGAAGGGGCAGGACTTTGAGAGTAAGCAGGTCTAAGGTCAGACTGGATGAGTGTGAGCCCGACTTCACCCCTTTGGAGATACATCGACTTTAAGTTCCTTAACCTTTCTGTGCCTCAGTTTAATCATCTAGAAAGTGGGGATAATATTAATTGAACTGAATTCATTGGGCTGTTGTGAAAACTAAGGAAGGGAAGCCAGATGAAGTGTTTACTACAGTGCCTGTTGTGGTAAATTCTAAATAAATATTATGTACTATTATTAATTCTGCCCCATTAACTGTATCTAAAAATAAGAGAGGATTGGGTTCTTCTGAAAGGGGAAGTTATCCTTGGTTAACTTAAGAAAACTTCTTAAGAGAGATAATCCCTTGAGCTGTGATTCAAAGGAAGGTAGGGGTCTTCCATTCATTTGAAGCAACTACTCATAGGCATCCTTGAGCATTTACTATGTACAAGACACTGTTGCAGACACAAAGATGGCCCTTAGTCTAGGAGAGGAGAAAGATAGACCATGTTGTCATGAGTAAAGGCAGTGAAGGGCTGATGCACAGCGTGTCTGCTGAGCTAGAAGGGGACCCTAATCTCAGCTGGGAGGCCAAGGAGGCTGTTTCAGAGGGCGCAGCCCCTGAGCAGACCCTTAGAAGGAAGGGCAGGACAGGCACGAGGAGGCGGGCAGAGTGCAGGAGTCATCAAGTGGCGGCTGCAGCCCAACATCTCAGCCTCTGCATCCCCGGGGACAGTTAATCAGCCCCTTGCTAATGGGAAGATGGGCTCCAGCCTGTGCCTGGGTGCCCCCTGCATGGGCAGAGCCCCTCTGGAGTGAGGATGGCCCCCCCATCACCATGATTAAACCAATAGCCCTGACACCCCACTACAGGGACAGAAAAACTGGGAGATCAGATCAAATTTAAGCACAAGGAATCAGGCAGCCAGCCCCAGTATTATCCTGGCTGTTGTTCATTCTTTTAAGGTAGCAAGTTTAGCCCAGTGGCTCATCTAAAAAGGGCCCGTGTGTCTGCATCTACTGACAGACCTTAAGTAGTCTGCTGTTCTCTTGGTTTGCACCAAGGATGAGAAAGAAAAATCCTTGTACTTTCTGTCTGGGTGGCAGCCCAGGTTGAATAGGGGCTACATCAACAAAAAACCAATAAACAAACAAAAAACAAAAATAAAACAAAACAAACAAAAAGCAAAAAACCCAAACAAAAACTTTTTAACAACTTTAACAACAACAAAAAAAAGCAGAAAAAATTAAAAATTAGAAACAAAAAAACAAAACAAAAATAAAAAATAAAAAGGGCCTGTGTGTCCCAGGGAAGGAAGTGCAGGGTGAGCCAGGAGTTGGGGGTCAGGACGGGCCTGTCTGTCTCGAGGCCACGGGCAGATACCCCAGCCTTCTGCCTCCATCTGTATGTGGGTCCAGCACTGCCAGCCCAGTTGGAAATGAAAACCCAGAAGGGTGTGTTTCTGGTGACTGGGAATCCCTGAGAGGCCTTACAGGCCTGGGAAAGCAATGAGCCTGTGCAGTCCTGGTGGTCAGGAGGGAGGAGGCCAGACCAGCATTTCCACAGGCTTCTCCCGGCGTCTGGGGGCTCAGGCCTCCCCAAAGCCCGGAGGTTAGGTCATCGAGCTCCTACATGGATGAAACATGTTGCTCCAGACCCACACTTACGCCTGAGGATGGAAACATTGGATTTCCCCTCAGGGCTTCTGATTCCTTCTCTGCTTTTCCTGTTCTGTCCAGCCGTTGTCAGAGGAGGAAGAGGCCTTTCCCAGCAGACTTCTGTCTTCCCGTGGCCCTGCCTCTGCAGACCCCCGTTCTGAGCCTCACAGAGTGTGCCCGTCAGGGGAGGCCCGCAGGGCTGCCTAGGACCGTCCTTGGAACAAGGATGCACCAAATGCCCATCTATCCCCGGAAAGCCCTCAGCCTGGCCCAGCTGGGATGGCCAGTCTCCTGCCTCTGTCCAGAGCCGGCCTGGGCAGCGGCTGCATCAGGAGACGTGCATGAGAGGAGGGACCTTTCTCTCCCCACAAAGAGCTTTTTATAGTCTGGCAGAGAAGGAAAAGCTGAACGTGGTTATTTCCCCCCCGCCTCACCCGCTGACCAGAGCCGGAGCTGGTCAGGAGTCACAGACGTGGAGGGAGAAAGTTTCACCTGCCCGGCTGCCCAGAGCTGCTCCAAGCCCAGCTGGGCCCCTGGCGCCCCGGCCTGCTGGCAGCCACAGAGCATCTGTCCTGTCCCTCTCCACTGGGTCATCGGGACCCAGGAGGAGACGGCGGGAGAGGGGTAGGGTGTCGTGGCCTGATCCCCGCAGGTGTAGGCTGCGGTGTGCTGGGCAATGTTTAACAACGGGCTCTCTGGGGTGGGGGGTGAGCCCTGACTTGTATCATTTGCCAGTGTCTGGGGGAGATGCTTCATAGCTGGTTTCCAGCTCCTGATGTGATGTCACTGACCAGGGTAAGGGATAGATGTGCACCATGGGCTCCCGGGAGTTGTGCAAGCCAGGTGAGGGTCCTTGTGCTGGGCCTGTGAGGGATCCAGCCTGGCCCTGCTCAGAGCACTTGAGACAGACAGGCTCTCACTGCGTGCGAGGGTGAGGCTGAGAGTTAACTTACTCACTATGACGTTAAACGGTGAAATGAGATTTATCCGGAAGCAGGAGTTCTAAGTGATGAGATTGACTCTCAGGAAACAAATGGTCTAATTGGTTGTGGGTTTGGGTTTTTTTTTTTTCTCACTGTTTGAAAAATTTATTTATCTATTTAATTTTTTGATGGAAGGACTGGGGATTGAGCCCAGGACCTCATGCATGCTAAGCACACACTCGCCCACTGAGCTACACACTACCCCCAATAAACGGTCTAATTGTGGCTGGTGTCAGACCTGTTCTGCAGTGATCTGAGGCAGAACACAAGCCATGTTCTCCTGCACAGTCACTGTGTGTTACTCACTGAAAAACAAATACAAAGAGAAAGCAATTATTTTTCTTCACTATGAGAAAACCTAACCTGTGGGTATAATTCAGAATCAATTATTAAACCACTTTTTGGTAAAACAGAACATGCAGTGAAGGCAAGGAGGGTTGTTCATCTCATTTAATAGTGAATAAAATGGCACCTGACCAATCTGATGAAGACAGTAAGTCAAACTTAAATGCTCTGGCATTTGACGTTGCTGAAACTACTAATTTTATTAAGCAGCTTTTTACATTTAAAATATGCAAAAAGCAAACAAAATTTAGTGGTGAAAGTAAAATTAAATATTTAATGACATAATTAAGTCTTATTAATGGTATGTTCCTTATTTTACGGATTAAATATTCACAATGATTATCACCTTTCATCTTTATTACTTAAGCAATGTGTTTTTCATAATTATTTGTTGGATATTTTCATTAACACTTGATGAGTATTAATAGTTAAAATAAAGAACAGTTTTTATTTCAGTTGTAATGGCTTTACAGTGATAATACTATATAACTAAGTGTTTATAATGTGTTCTACTGTTAATATTTAGATGACTGATTTTTGTTGCCACAGAGTGGAAACGTGGGTCCTTATGGGTGACAAATGGCAATCAACACCTTCTTCCATTATTCTTTATTATTTAATCTACTGTTCTTAATGTGGCTTCACTGTGGGAGAAATATGAATGGCAAAGTCACAACTAAAACTAATCTTGAGGTCTAATCTTATTCTTGTGTTAATAACGGCTTGCCTGTCTTTTAGAGACATCCTAATTTGTTTTCCATTTTTGCCTCACTTCCCTCACCGTTTTGGTGCATCAGAGGTTACACAGCTCCATGACATTTAAGGCTTAGTATCTGGTGGCTTCACAGATATTTCTCTTCTGGGACAAATGACCAGGGTTTTCCATCCTGGACAATGTGAAGTGAATGCATATGGTTCTGCTAACTTTCCATTCAGACAGCGATCGTGGAGAACAAACAGGAACAGGTCCAATCAACGTGCAGAAATGAAATGCATATGGCGCCACAACTCCCTGCACCAAGTGTGGCGGCCACATTGCCGTCGGCAGCACAGAAAGCTGGCCACCTCCGAGGCAGCCCCGGAGCTGCGCCTTCTCCACCTGAGGCTTCTTCCCAAACCTTCAGTGCATTTCCCCTGAGGATGACCAGCAGGAAGATAACGGCGATGCAGTCTGGTCTCCCTGCAGTCGCATTTCAAACAGTTCTGATCCAGATCCCTGCTCAGCCTTCTGTGTCGGGTGAGAGCAGGCATCCGAGTGCAGATGGAGGCTGCCAATCAGAACAGGACGCCCTTTGGCTTCCCTCGGAAAGCTTTTTCCTCTTGGGCAGAAGGCATCTGCATTTTTAAAGCCACAGCCTGTTCGAAAGAGCCCTGCACCACGAAAATGTACGGGAGTGAGGATGCTTCCTAGCCATTAACAACCTATAGGAAATTTATCACTTAAGCTTACAAGAGCCCCCATGCGTTTCAGTGGCAACTACGATTTATTGAGAACCTACCTTCTGATGCGCCATTTCTGACTCTCATGAAAGCCCCATTTTAGGGACAAACGGAAGCTGGGTGTGCAGGTTGGGCACTCTAAAGTCTTACCAGTGGTGATGGGCACAGCTGGGATTCAAACCCAGGTCTTTCAGGCTCAAAATCCTGGGGTCTTCTCATCACCAATTGATATCACCTCCCTCATCAGTTATTCCTCTACACGGTTATAGAGGACACAAGCTCCAGATGAATCTCATTGTTAAGAAAAGCTGAAAACACACACAGGCACAGGCGGAAGGACTAGGTCCCCCTTGCCCATGAAGCTGGTGCCTGAACCTCTGCGCAGAAGATGGGCTGGGTGTGGTCACGCCCCACGTGGCCCTGGTTGGGAAATTCGATGCTCTGTTCACAGACTTCTCTCCCAGAGCACTTTTCTCTCTGGCCAAGCTGTCCTCACGTGCAATGAGAAGGGGCCAGCATTAAGTGTCTGTGGGTTCCCCAGCCCCCAACAAACAGCTGTCCTGGAATATCTGGGGGGGGAGGGTAAAGCTCAACTGGTGGAGCGCATGCTCAGCACCCAAGAGGTCCTGGGTTCAATCCCCAGTACCTCCTTCAAGCAGAAATCAGTGCATTCTCTTAATAATGGACATTTGGGTTAGCTCAAGTGTGGGTTATTATGAATAAATGTTTTTGTATATATATGCATGCATCTTTTTTATAAATATGTTTTCATTTACCACCTGAGAGCAGATCTATTGGGTAGATACGTGCTAAATACATCATTTTGAAAGAGACTTCCTGAGGTATAATTTACATACCATAAATCCACTCATTTAAACAACAAAACTCTTCAGTTTTCATGTGTGTAAATGTGCAGTGTTGTGTCTCCCTCACAATCCCATTTTAGAACAATTCTATCACAGGAATAAAAGATTTCTCAATCCGCACTTTTATCATCTTAGTTTGACACAGTCAGTCTCTCTTTCTCTTGTTGAAATGCTTCCATGGTATAGATTCCAGTTCAATACATTCTACCATTTTTATAATTATTTTTGTGGTTGTTTTCTTTATTTTTATGAACTCATTGACCTTTCATTCTGTGACTCCACTGATGGTTTCTACTTTCCTTCCAAACCCTTTAGCATTAGTTTGACTCAGGAATCCAGTCTTGATCCAGTTTTCTCAGCCACTCATCTCCTTACTGACCTCATCCAGGCTTGTGGCATCCATGACATCTGGACTGTCATGACTTGAAATTCATTTTTTCATTCCAAACCTTTCCATACATTCTAGATTTATGCCCAGCCAGCTGTCTCCACAACATCTCCATGTGGACATCTAACAAGCCAAAAGCAGATTAACCATCTCCCCTGAAGCTGCTCTCCCTCATTCTCCCCTTTTTGTGACAGTAACTCCATCCTGACAGGAGCTCAAGCCCCAGTTTTGAGGTCTTTCTTGACTTCTCCCCTCTCTCCGCCTCATCTCCTCCCCGTAAGCAAAGCCTTCATGTTCAATTTCAGACTATGTCCCTCATTGGCCTCCCCCTATTCTACCTGAGCAGAGCTGCCACCACCTCTTGACTGGATGGCTGAAGCTGCCACTAACCACGCTCCTTCTGGGGTCCTCACTCCTGTAGGCTGTTCTCCACCCAGCATCAGAGGATCCAGTCAGGTCACTGCTCAGCTCCTTCTGCCCACAGCTTTCCATTCCTCACAGATGAAGCCAACATGCACACAGCACCCATGAGTCCTACATCACCTGTCAGGTGGTTCCCTCTCTGATCTAACTCAGCAGCCTGGCCGGGCCGCACTCTGCTGCAGCCTCACAGGCCTCCTTGCAGCTCCTTGATTGTGACGGGGTGCTCCTGGCCCATAGCCTGGCATTAGCTCTTCCCTCTGCCTTGAATCCTCCCTGGACACACACGTGGTGGTCTCCCTCCTTCCATCAGGTCTCAGCTCAAATGCCTGCTTGTCAGTAAGATCTCCCCAGGTCCCTTGTAGTGATCGTGCAGTAGGAACAGTGATGACAGCCCCGTGCATCACCATCCGTTCCACCTCCCTGCCTCATTTCCCTTCAAAGTTTTCTTACTGTTTCCTATGTAAAGTGCAGTCTTTTGTGAATTGTCGAATTCTTAATTGAATTGAATGTTTCATGAAGGAAGGTTTTAAACCAATCTGTTACTTCTTTATCCCAAAGGTAACACTCATTACATGGTAGGTGCAGTATGAATGCAAATGTAAGAATGACTGAATTGCATGAGAATCATAAATATATTTCATTTTATATTAATAAACCTATGAATTTTTCCAAATCTGCATGTGGACATATATGTCAGCATAGTCCATTCACTCTTTAGTCTGCTGATGGAAAATTAATTTCTCCAAGAACTTCTTGGGAACTAACTCTAGGCTTAAGAAAATTTCATAGAAAACAGTAGAGGAAAAGCTAAAAAATAAATACTTAATACAGACTGAAACGTGGCCACTGGTGGTGCAATTTCACCTAATGGAAGTTGGAGGAAGTGTAGCCCCGGGGAAGAGTCATAATCTGCCACTGTGTCCCCCTCCGAGTGTGAGGAAGGTCGCATGTCCATGGATGTGTACGTGACCAGTCTGGGAGGTCGCAGGTCTGGAAGGCTTGTCAGTACCTGCTTCTGCTCCTCCAGACCTGGCCTCATGCAGATTGACAATCAAGTTCAGTCCCTGGGAGTTTCCTGGGAGTGTCTGTCTTTTCCTGGGACATGACTGGGAGAATGAAGCCAGCTGGCTCTCTCTTCTTTGGAAGGCAGAGCTGGGGTGTGGGTGTCACCCAAGGACATTTTTCTCTATAGAACAAAACTCAGGTTATGAATGAAGAATCATAGAGGAAAATGAGCCAGTCATTCATTGTACAAGACGCCACAGATTATACTCCTGCCATTTGGGGCAGAATCCGATGCTGGTTCTGGTCTCATGGGCCTCCAGTTCTTCCCTGGATTTGCCTCTTCTCTCCCAGTCATGCATTTGGCTCTTCTTGGCTGTGTCCTGGGGAGGGTTCTCGGTCAGGACCATTTCTTCTTTTGTGGCCAGAGGCAGAACCCAGGGTACTCCAAAGTACCGGCTGTGTTAATTGTCCCTTCCTTCATATCCCTTTGGAGGACCAGGCAGAGATTCTCAGGTTCACATTCCCCACAGAATGCCTGGAAGATGACCTTCCTGGGCCGTGTTGCTAGGCCTGAAATATCATGGAAGGGAACAGCTTGATGGTGTTCTCCTGGGCCGTTGATCCTGATGGCAAAGAACTTTCCAAAGACATTGGGAGCGCGGAGCTCACTGAAAGCCCTGCTCATATTAGGAGGTAGCAGCGGGGTGTGTAAAAATAAATGTACATAATTTATTTATACCATTGAGTGTAAAGAAAGTCATCACTGAATCACAGAATCAAAGATGTGGAATGGAGTTTAGCCCACTCGGTTGCACACAGAGACATCAGGCGCCTCTCATGAAGACACTAAGCAATGCACCAGACAGTCAACGACACTGGAGGGTGGCTGTTACCTGACTGACACAGCCCACAAAGCCCCCACTCCCTGAGGGATGGTAGGTTGAAGAGCGCTATGAACACTCAGCCTGGATCTGGGTGAAACCCCTTGACCAGGGATCCTAGTCCAGAGGAGACAGCCCGACACAGAGCTTAGCATCATCACTTGTTGTCCTACTGAATGTTCACTTAGAATAATTCTCAGTATTCCTATATATGAACACTGAATAATCTGAACTTGAAATTAAGAACGTACCATAATAAGCACCAATAGATGACATACTTAGGTAGAAATCTAACAAAATATATACAAGATTTATATGAGCAATATGACAGAATAGTGATGAAATAAATCAGAGAAGAATTAAATAAATGGAGAGAGATTCCATTTTCATAACTAAGAAGACTCACTGTTAAACTGTCAATTGTCCCCAACCTCGTCTACAGATTAAAGACATCCTAAATCAAAATTGCAGTAAGTGGTTTTATACATATAGACAAACTGATTCTAATCTCCATTTGCAAATGCAAAAGCCCCAGAATGGTTACATACTATGGAACAAGCAGAAGAACAGAGTCAGGCTATGCCTAACGTCCGGATTGAATACGAAGCTAGAGCAGTCAATGAAGTGTGCGTGTGGTGGTGGTGGGAACCCTGGAAATGGTCAGCACTCGGCACAATGTGATGGGGCATTTAGGAGGTGGGAGAAGGGTCCAGATGAAGAGCCATATGAACTAGAGCTTGGGGGCAGGGAAGATTTGAAGTCTGGAGGCAAGTGTGGGAAGAGATCCCCGCATCCTGAGGGAGGGGACAGCAGGCGCCACGGCACAGGGGTGTGGAGTACACTGCTGTGTGCCTGGAAGGTGGGCTGAGCACCTGGAGCAGGTGTAAAGGCATCCTGTCCCTATTTCACGCTGCAAACCTGGCCCGTGTGCATTCTAATATTCAGCTCCTGCTGTATGCAGTGATCATTCAATGCAGAGCAGGGTAAGTCATACCCACGGGGCTGGACTTCCAGGAGAGAGTCCAGAGAATCCTCATTCTGATGAGTCACCTTGGATCTTTAGCAATACAGGCTGGCAGAAGGGGGGGCTTGGATCATGGCGTGTTCACAGAAGTGGGTACATGTTGGGGTGAGCTAAGCATGACCCTCAGGGGGTTCCCTGGAACTGCAAGTGATCAGGACAGAGAGAGGGAAGGAAGAGTTGGTCATCTATGTCAACATCTGCCCACATCTGGGCTGCACCCATGTTCAGAGCAGGATGGCAAAGTGCTCCACCGGTGGATGAGATGTCTCTTTGCAAAATTATTTTCCAAATGTAGCCTTCACCTCCATTTCTGGGTGTTGGGATATTTGTTAAAATAGACCTTCTTTCTCAGCAGTACCAGGGATCAGGTTGGAATCTGTGTTCACTGAGGTTTATAAAGGTGGAAGTCTGCAATCCTCTTTCAAAAGACAGAGTGTAAAATGACCCCTTCCTCCAGGGGTCATCTACAGGTAGGGAGGCTCCAAGTTAGTGCTTTTAAAATTTGGGTTTATTTCCCAGTTAGAGTTTTCCAATTCTGTGAATCCTTTTTCTTTCAGGAGTATAAAAATTACATCTCTCTCTCTCTGTATTTCACCTGAAACTTCAACTAGACAAGCCACTTAAGGTATTGCAGCAAATATTCTGTTTGGATGTACACTCTTCCTTAAATAGCCCTGGTTATGAAGATGGTTCTCATGATGCGTCCACAAGTGCCTGGGACCTTTGCACCTGGAGTGTTATCTGAGCTGCTTAGAGCTTCCTCTTGATACCTAAAGGGCAACTCAAATTCAACAGTCATGAACTGTTCTATGTCCTGCAAAACCTAAGAATTGGCATCTACTCTTTGCTTTTCCCCCAGAATGGAAAAAATGGCTGTAAAATAATTATCAAAAGAAAAGCTAACAGACTAGCTTCACTTCTGTTCCCTAGAAATGGCACCATGAAACCCACTCCAGCTTTATGGCCTCCTACGGCCAATGTACTGCCAAGCAGCCCCGGGGGATCCAGGCTCAGTGCACCTTCAGGACAGCTGGTACAGGATTCCTTTGCTGGTCACCTGACTCCCTTGGGACACCTGGGCTTCAGTTCTCCACTCTCTTCATCTGTGAGGCATCAAAGAACAGGACCTGAGAGCCAGGCTTGGGCTGAGTACTGACCCTTCCATCTAAGACTGATGACACCTGACAATAATCACTTGTCTTTCTCAGCCTCAGATTGTCCATCCATATAATGGACCCGATAGCTAGTATCTTAAAGGTCATCATGATGACTGAATGACTTAACACGTGTGTCTAGTGTCTAGGCTTGGATCTCTTCCCAGAAGTGTCTTCATCAGTTTCTTGCTACCGTCCTGGCAGGCTCAGGTGTATGTACTGTTTGAAAGGGATGTGGGGGTCTAGCTATGGGGATCTGGGTGGCAGACTTACACAGTGTGGGATAAGGGATTCAATGGGTCATGGAATGACCCTCCAAAACATGATGCCCTGGTGAGTTAACTTCTCTAACTAAGGACACCTCAGTAGGCACAAGTACAGGCAATGGAACAAGACATCCAAAGCTGAAACCTCTACCCCAGATGGAGAATCTCCAAGCAAAATATGAGTTGGCACAGACTGAGGGAATTTCTGTTTTTACTTCCTTAAATTTTTGCAGTATTTCATAAGACTGGATCTGAAGTTTTCCCAGTGGGAATTTCAAAATATTTTGCAGGATTAGTTTGACTTTTTAATAATTGGTTCAATTCATTTCTAAGACACAGAGTTTTGTTTTATTACACTTTGTGTGTTTTTATAAATTAGTTTTTAAAACATTGTGCATGTGATCTCTGTAGGAAAAAATTTTTAATCTGTTTTTCAAAATATTTTCTTAGTATTATTTTAACACCGTCAAGTTCTACAGAGAATTTACTGGATTTGGTTCTTAATATTTGTTATTTGTGTTTCTGTTCTTTTTTCATAAATAGTTAGCTAGTGGCTTATTAACTCTATTGTTATTTTTTAAAATTCCTCTTGTTTAAGTCCTTATTAAGTATTTATTTCATTTTATAGATTTTTTTCTAATGTTTTCATTAAATGTTTTTGAGCCTAGTGTGTCACTTCCTAAGATGATCTTGAAGAAATTAATTTTCATCAGCAGAGTGACTGAACTCTGCTGGCATATACGTCCACATGCAGATTTGGAAAAAGTGACAAATTCATTAAAATAAAATAAAATACATATTTGATTCTCATGCAATTCAGTCATCCTTTCATTTGCATTCATACTGCATCTATTACGTAATGAGTGTTACATTCAGGATAAAACAGTAACATATTGGTCTAAAAAAACCCTGCCCTCATGAAACTTCCAATTCAGTTAAAAATTAGACAATTCACAAAAGACTGTACTTTACATGGAAATGGTACAAAAAGCTTGAAGGGAATGAGACAGGGAGGTGGTAGGGGTGGTGATGTATGGGGCAGTCATCATTGTTCCTAATGTGTGATCACAAGGGACCTGGGGAGATCTTACTGACAAGCAGGCATTTGAGCTGAGACCTGAAGGAAGGAGGGAGACCAGACCACCACGTGTGTGTCCAGGAAGGATTCAAGGCAGAGGGAAGAGCTAATGCCAGGCCCTGGGGCAGGAGCACCCCGTCACAATCAAGGAGCAGCAAGGAGGCCTGTGAGGCTGCAGCAGAGTGCGGCCCGGCCAGGCTGCTGAGTTAGATCAGAGAGTGAACCACCTGACAGATGACGTAGGACTCATGGGTGCTGTGTGCATGTTGGCTTCATCTGTAAGGAATGGAAAGCTGTGGGCAGAAGGAGCTGAGCAGTGACCTGACTGGATCCTCTGATGCTGGGTAGAGAACAGCCTACAGGAGTGAAGGCCTGGGAAGGAGCATGGTTAGTGGCAGCCACGGCCATCCTGTAAAGAGGTGGTGGCAGCTCTGCTCAGGTAGAATAGGGGGAGGCCAATGAGGGACATAGTCTGAAACTGAGGATGGGGTTCAGTGATGGGGAGGAGATGAGGCGGAGAGAGGGGAGAAGTCAAGAAAGACCACAAAACTGGGGCTTGAGCTCCTGTCAGGATGGAGTTACTGTCACAAAAAAGGGAGAATTAGGGAAAGCAGGTTCAGGGGAGAAGTTTAATGTTTTTGGCTTGTTAGATGTCCACCTGGAGATGTCGTGGAGACAGCTGGGTGGGCATAAATCTAGAATGTATGGAAAGGTTTGGAATGAAAAAATGAATTTCAAGTCATGACAGTCTAGATGTCATGGACGCCACAAGTCTGGATGAGGTCAGCAAGGAGATGAGTGGCTGAGAAAGAAAACTGGATCAAGACCTAATTCCTGAGTCAAAGTAATGCTAAAGGGTTTGGAAGGAAAGTAGAAACCATCAATGGAGTCACAGAATGAAAGGCCAATGAGTTCATAAAAATACAGAAAACGACCACAAAAACAATTATAAAAATGGTAGAATGTATTGAACTGGAATCTATATCATGGAAGCATTTCAACGAGCGAGACTGACTGTGTCAAATGAAGCCAATAAAGAAAAGTGGATGGAAAAATCTTTTTTCCTGTGATAGAACTGTTCTAAAATGGGATTATGAGGGAGACACAACTCTGCACATTTACAAACACAAAAACCAAAGAATTTTGCATTTAAATGAGTGAATTTATGCCTTGTAAATTATGCCTCTAGAAATCTCTGAATAAACAAAGATGCATTTAGCACATATCTACCCAATATAGCTACTCCCAGGTATTCATCATACAGAGTAAATAAAAATAGATTTTAAAAAAGAGGTGAATAAGTACTAAAAAATATTTTTTGTAATAACCCACACTTGAGCTAACCCAAATGTCATTAAGAGAATGGACAAATATTTTGTGATATAATCTTAGAAGCACAAATTATTCAACCCTACAAATAGAATGAATGGAATATTCAAAGAAAAACATTTACCTCTAAAAAACGTTACCTAGAGCCAAAGAGACAGACATCAAAGACAACTGCTGCATCTCTTCCCAACTCCACATGGAGCGACGTCTGATGAGTGGCTAGAAATCAGCCATGGTGGGATGATTGCCACCACTGAATTGGCAGATACTAAAATCAGGACTCCTCCCCTCTCCCCAGGAATGAGTTGTTAAACACTGACCAGCTCACCCTTCCTGGGAGGGCCTGAGGGTTGTCAACACCCAGATTGCTGGGCCCACCCACCCACAGGGTTCCTGACTTAGGACGTCAGGGGTAGGGCCTGAGAAACTGCATTTCTGAAAGTTCCCAGGGACACGAGGCAGCTGGACTCAGAGTCAGAGGCATACAGACCCTTTAGCATCATGTCCAAAAGGAAAGTCATCATCCTTCCCTCAAGCCCGCTATTCTCCGTGTTGTGTGTGGGCAATGGCAGCACCTTCCGCCCAGTTTCCTCAGCCAGAAATCTGAGGATTGTCTCCTCCACTTCTGGGCTAAGTGATCACCAGATCCTGTCACCTCTCTTCCATCAGCCCCCTCTGATCCTTCCCCTTCTCCCCGATCTCAGGGCCTGGGCCCAGCCTCATTCACCCTCCCTCCCTCCTGTCTGTTCTTGTGCCAGCCTCCCAGGGAGGCACCCAGCTCTGCTCCTCACCTGTTCTGGTCCATTCTCCATGTCACCTGGCGGCCTGGTCCTTATAAGCTGAGCCATCCATCCCATCATAGGATTCCAGCATGAAAGGGGTCCTGGCTCCCGATTCATTCTCTCTGGGAGTCCTTCTGTCTGGAGGTCCCCTCCCTTCATCATCCTTCAGCCCCCACCCCCATCAGGGCTGGGCAGCTGTTATTTCCTCTGGGATCGCTGCACCCTCTCCGTCCCCACGGCCTATTGAAGAACATCGATTCACATTGTTGCCTTCGTTCCTGCTGTACAGCGTGGTGATTCAGTTATACATGTATATATATATTCTGCTTCATATTCTTGCCATTATAGGTTATTAATAGTTACTGGATACAGTTCCCTGTACTATTAAGTCATCCATATCGTTTATCTAGTTTATGTATAGTCGTGTGCACCTGCTAATCCCACCCTCCTCATTTAACCCTCCTCACCACCATTTTCCATCCTGGGAACCGTAGTTTGTTTTCTATGTCTGTGAGTCTGTTTCTGTTTTATAAATAAGTTTATGTGTATCATTTTTTTAGATTCCATATACCAGTGATATATTTGTCTTTCTGTCTGACTTACTTCACTTAGTATGATAAATGCCGTGTCCATCCATGTTACTGGAAATGACATTATTTCATTCTTTTTTTCTGGCTAAGTAATATTCCACTGTGTGCATATATGATACCTTCCTTATCCATTCATCTGTCAATGGACATTTAGGTTGCTTCTGTGTCTTGACTGTTATGAACAGTGCTGCTGTGAACATTGGGGTGCATGTCTAAGAAATCTAGAGATAGTCATACTAAGTGAAGTAAGTCTGACAAAGATAAATACTATATGATATAACTAATACAAGAAATCTAAACAAATTGCAAAACCGATACCACTTTATAATGAAGCCACTGGGAGAAACTGCTTCTCAGGGGGTTACAAGCAAGATGAGATACTCCAGCTGAGTACAAATCCTCTTGTTCCTGGTGGCCTCGCCTCTGTTTCTACTGCAACTGGGCCTGGATAAAACCTGACAGCCAGCCTCAGCCTTGGGGAGAGGCATTTAAAGACAGAAACATAAATGAAACAGCAAATGAGATTGTCAAGTCTGTCTGGAGTCAGCGGCCCATCATGTGCCCATCTGTCCCTGGGCCACTGCATGTCCACCAGAGAAGGTCAGCCTGCCAGATTGTGTGACTGGTGAAGAGGACAGTCCCCCTGCCCCCAGCACTGTGGTACTGAGAGTGGACAGTGGAACCAGACTGTATTTGATCTCAGCTCCAGCCCTGCTACCTGCATGGCCTTGAGTCATGAGCTCTGAGCTTCTAGCCAGGGCCTCAGCCCCTCTCGAGTTTGCTCTGGAAATTAGAAACCCTCAGACCTCAGGACGCTCTTACCCATCCCTCCTGTGTGGGGGCAGTTTTCTACTGGCCACACAGACTGTGAGCACTGGCCTAGACAGACAGACACACACACACACACACACACAAATAGACAGACCCCCCTGTACCACTGTACATTGAATAAGGATGATGGGGTGGGATCAGAAGAGGAACAGACATGGAGGAGGAAGTCAGAGGAAGAAAAACATGGGAGGCATCGCCTACATGGGACACCACTCCCCCATTGTTTAGGCCTTATTCCACTTACACCAGAGGACAGCCCTAGAAGTACCGTGTAGAATCACCCCCACTGTGCAGGTGGGGAGACAGACAAGCCTGGACAGACACCAGGACTTATCCAGGATGGAGAACAGGTAAGAATGAAGAGCTGAGTCTGGAAGACATGTGATCTCCTCACAGCTGTGCACAGAGCCTCCCCGGGAGCCATGGAGAGGGCACGGCTGCTGTAACTGTGGAAGAGGTGGGTTTGTGAGGAGAAGGGGGTGAGCAGGCAGCAGCCCAGAGGGCTGTGTGTGGAGGTGTTGTCTGAGGAGGGGGGTCAAGGAAGTGGACCCCAGGAAGTGACATCACTTCCTTGACAACAGACCCCAACAGAAATGGAACCTGGTTACCAGGCACCCACATTCTAGTGACGGCCCCTGCGCGAGCTCACTTGACTGGAGACAGTTGAAGAAACATGTCCTCTTCTTGTTTCCCCGTCTCCCGGAGCTTCTCCGCCAGGAAACCCTGGACTGAGAGATTGTTCAGTGGCTGTAGGCGTCTGTGGAACCCTCAACCCAGATGCCTCTGGACTGTTTTGAGGTCACCTAAGGTAACGCAGGGTGGCCTGGAGAAGGCCAGTGTGGGACCAGCCTCCATTGGGGGCCCTCCCTGGGCAGGCCCACTTCTCATCTCCATGTCGGGGAAGGGGGACTTGAGGGGAGGTGTCCCCTCTGGCCAGGAATGGGTTGTTGAACACGTGGTAATCTGGCAGTCCTGTCACGGCCGCACACAAGGACAGGGCTGATAAGGGGGAAAGAGGAATCCTGAGGGGCATCTTCTGCCAATGGGAATCCAAGGCCCCCACTTTGTCAGCTTTGTCCCTGGAGGAGGTCTGTGCAGACAGTGGTGTATATGTGTCAGGACTGGAGATGTCTTATGGGTCGGAGAACCACTAAGATAACCAGACAGGGCTCTGAGGTTTCTGCTTGGCCGCTGGGCACTGTGTTTGCAGGACTCCACACAAGAGATGGGACAGGGCCTGGTCCATGGAGTCCCCCACTCCATATCCCTGCAGGAGGGGCAGGTGCCCCACGACACCAGCAGAGCCCAGGACGGGCGGAGGGTGAGTGTGAGTGAGGAGACTCAACGTCCAGGAAGCCTGGATCCCAGAGCTGCCCTGCTCCTCCCCTGGGCTCCCTCTTAGAGAACTGCTGGCCAAGGAATCTGATTCCTCGTCTCCCCCACCCGCCCTCACAGCCCAGGCCCTGCCTCAGCCAGATGCAAAGTGAATGACCACATATGAGTCCAAATCTCAGAAAGAGACTTGGACAGAACTTCAGTTCATGTTAAGTCAACAGTGTTTCTGCATTTTTCTACACATTGTCCTGTTTCTCCTCCATCCCCACGTGTCCACGTTGGCCTGACAAACCTCGTCCCTCCCACCCAGGGATCAGCCTCTGTGTTCTCATCTCTAGAATGGGATATGTGACAGCAGTCACAGGGATGCAGGAAGGTGCTGTCACCGCTGTGCTGACACAATGATATGAGACACTAATGCATTTAATCATCGCCATCCGCCCCTTCTACTGGTGATGCCAAGAACCTTGAATCTGCTCAGGGATCCCCTCTTCCACCTCTGGCACAAGACCTTGAGGTTTGAGGATTCAGTCTGGTCTCCAGCCCCAACCCTTGGGGGTCCCCGGTGCTGCCTCTGACTCATGTCTCTCCTCTTTCCACCCCAGGGGGAAGATGGACCATCAGGGAGCAGGGGTGAGACCTACAGGGTGTGGAGCCTCCAGCAACACAGGCTGGAGAAGCTGGTGGCCAACCTGGTGTCTGCCGTTCTGGGCGGCCACCCCTCCTATGTGAACACATTTCTGGGCAATTATTGAACTTTTGCCACCACCCAGCAGGTGCTGGACCATCTGTTCCAAAGGTGAGCACTCTGTCCTCATGGGACATTGGAGACTCGGCCCACTTACTAGCAGTGCCATGAGGCATTGTTCCTCTGCCTCCCTAAGCCTCAGTTTGCCCCCCTGCACACTGGGGTCAAGAGACGATCAGGCCCTAGGTGGGGAGGAACAGAGGGAGACCATCGAAAATGCTTTCTGGGGCCCTGGCTCACAGAAACGGCAGCTGGCGGGGCTGTGGTTGTGTGAATTTGTCATTGTCCTCCTGCCCATGAGGAAGCCTCTGCCTCCTGTGTCACTGGGACTTTGGCCTTGGGTGGAAGTGTTTTCCCATTTCAAAGGGGATCTGTGATGCCATTAGCTGTCCCTGTCCTGGGAGAGCGAGAGCAGGGATCCCTGGGAGGGACAAGTGGGGTCCCAGGCCCACTCAGATGTGTGCTGTGGGGCTGGGTGGGCTCAGTCATTCCTCAAATACATAGGAAGGGCCCCGAGGGACAGGGGCTTTTCTAGGAACAACCATCATTTAATGCATCAAGCAGACAACAGCCGTGCCCTCCAGGGCTTCCATTCTCCCGGGACTCACACTATCACACTAGATACCACATCCAGCTAGTGTGCTCAGGACACTCCATGTGACGCCTTCCTGCTGTCCTCTAGATACAGATGCAGCCTCCCTTTTACTGAAGAGGACGGGGGACTCCTGCACCAGCTGTAACAGTGAGTCTCCTGGATTGAAGGGGAAGGGACTCCTTCCCCAAATACTGTGTGAAGCTGTGGGCTCTCTGGTTGGGCAGAGGTGGGCAGAATCCTGGATCGCACATGCCCTGTGATTCTGGCTTGAGAGCAGAAGTCCTAGGGCTTCCCCTGGCAAAGAGGAGACGAGACCCAGAGAGCTGTGGATGGGACTGTGAGGGGCATCTGGGAGGTCAGAGGACAGAGTCAAGCCCTAAGAAAACCCACAACCGTCCCCTCTCCATCCCATCCCTGCCCACACGCCCTTTGTGACACACAGAACACAAGGGGTGGAGAGCATCCTGCCCACCATCTA
The DNA here is from genome assembly GCF_048564905.1 of Vicugna pacos. Taxonomy (NCBI): domain Eukaryota; kingdom Metazoa; phylum Chordata; class Mammalia; order Artiodactyla; family Camelidae; genus Vicugna; species Vicugna pacos. The sequence continues at coordinate 24,279,948 of NC_132997.1, read as the reverse complement.
GTGGAGCCTCAATGGTGGGCACTCAGTTGGTGCTCAGGAGATCCAGTGAGCCTCAGGGCACAGCTGAGCCCATCCTGATGATGCTGAGTGGCAGGGGCAGAAGGAGACCCAGGCAGGGTCCCTGGAGGATTATGCGGCCAGCAGGTGCAGGAGCTGGAGTGTGAGGTGTGAGGAGGCCAGTGGGCAGCCTGGGTGGCAGACACAGCCTGTCTGCCCCCTCCTGGCTCAGACACTCACAGAGCAGCTCCCGTGTTCCTGAGACGGCAGTGCCCAGAGCGCACAGCCTGCCTGTCCTCACAGAGGTGCCATGCAGTGGGGAGGGGCAAGGAGAGGGACAGAGAAGTGTGACAGGCGTCCCTGAAGAGGTGGAGACATGGTCACACCATTGAGCAAGGGCTGTCCCTTCAGAAGGTTTATAGCAGCCCCTCCTCTGTGTCCAAGCCCGCCTCTGCCCAGACTGCCAGCCGAGATGGGACATGGAACAGAGCTGACCTCTGGTTGGGCAGGAGCCAAAAGCAAAGAGGCCCAGGTCCTGCAGGGCTACCCTGGGAACCCAACATGGTGGGAACGGCCAAGCCTCTCACTCTGGTGTCCCCCTGACTACCCCCAGGGCCATGCCTCCGTCCTGGGCACCTGGCTGCTCCAGTACCCAGACAATTTCCACCAGCCTCCAGAATTTCCCTGCCTTAACACCACTGTCGCTTACATAGAGCTGAGAATGCCTGGCTCAGACCTGGAGCAGCAGGCCCACCTCCTCCTGGCACAGCTGGAGCAACTGGAGCTCCCAGAGGCAGAGAGTGATGGTGAGGAGGATGCAGGGTGGGGGATCTGGTGGGTGGGGAGGGGAAGGCACTGGACCCCACAGAGCAGAGGCTGGGAAGACTCCCTGGGGGTGGACTCAGGGACTGAGAGTTGATTGAGTAGCAGTGAGGGCTCCCCTGGCTTTGGGAGACACATGGGAAAGCAGTCCTATTGATAAGAGTTTCCCTTCTTGGAGCCACAGCACCAGCTCCAGAGCCCACTGGGGAAACCCCTCTGGATGGAGAGCAGCTCCAACTCTCCTGCCTGCGACAGCGCCGGAGCCAGAGCAGAGGGACGTGCTGTAAGTACCAGTCAGGCTCTGCTGCCTGCCCTCCCCTTCAGTGCCGGGACACCCACTGCTCCCGAGGTGTCTGTGAATTTACAATTCCTGATTCTTCTCAGAGGTGATAACACATTACTTGGGACTTATTGTGTCTGGCTGAGTAATGGATGAAGAGAATGATCATCACTATTTTTTCATTTAAATTTTACACATTTAAAAATTAAAAATAAGGCAGGACACCACGTTAAGGCACGCTCCTGGATATGCTCCATGCAGGGGAATTTTGATTTGCAACAGCGGCACCCACTTGAGCTCAGATGAGCTGAAAGAGTCTTCCCAAAATGTATCAGGTGCCGGAGAAGCTGCAGGGAGTCTGAGCCTCAGGCCAGGCACCCCAGGAGGTGCTCACAGGCCCTCCCACCCCTCAGGCTCCCCCAGGAGTGACCCACTGCCCAGCCCATGTCCAGTCCCCAGGACTGGCATCCTTGCATTCAGCTTCTGCAGGGGAAGGACCTCTGCCATTCCCCCAAAACCAGAAACAGAGGGTGGGGAGGCTGATGATGTCCATCAGAGTAACGTCTGGGGATCCTGTGATTGGAGGGGACTGAATGAGGCCACGCTCAGCGACCTCTCTCTTCTCTGCCTGAAGATGGATGCCCCCATGCACACAACAGGGCCTCACAGGGAGGAGAGTCTAAGCTCTTCCTGGAGGGGGAAAAACAGGAGCCCCTGATTCAACTGGGAGCAAAGGAGAGATCAGAGGACCCAGGGGAAAGGCCGCCCGGGCTGAGGCTCGGCCTTGATGCTTAGGAGCACAGGCTCACTGTCAGTTTGTAGGACTTGGTCTGAAGTGATCACACCCAAGTGTGAAGGCAAAACCAAATTCACCTCGACAAAACGCCTTCAGTACAGAAGCCCAGACAGCCTTTGTCCACTTGGAGGTTTTGGAAGCTTGAGATGCTGTGTAGCTCATGATGGACCTGGGGTTAAGTAACACACTCCCAAGTTCTTAGAAAACAACAAACAAAACCTGTCAGACTGCCAATTCTGCTAAGGGCCCCACCTGGTCAAGCCTCTAAGGAGATGCTCCAGTGTCAGCCAGTCATGGGAAATGTGCAGTTCAGCTGCGAGGATCTGTAGTCAGGCTGCACGGGCCATCCAAGCCCCTTGCAAGTCGCCCACCTATACGTTCTGGGGTTTGGCTTTGAGAAACTCTTCAACCCATCAACCCCCGGGGTTCATACTGTCCAATACAGGTAAAAACTGTGTGTTCATGGTTTGCAGACCTTGCAAACAACAAACCAGCCCTTTTGCTTCAAGACATCCAGATTCTTTTCTGGGATTTAATTCTAATTTTAGGATGACATCTGAAACAGTGCATAACTACTTTAGATTAGTGATGTCCAAATCTTGATTGAGTATTTGCTGTCTGTCAAGTGCTGAGCAGAGAGCAGACTGAGAACTGACTGAGGAGCTTCCTGGTCTGGGAGAAGCTCTGAATCCACAGGAGAGAAGACATGCCGGGAAGTGCCTGCCATTGTAGGAAAATGGACAGGGCTTGTGCTCGGGAAGTTCAAGGAGGGATCCTAGATTTAGAAGCTGCCTGGGGAGGACAGGATTGGGCTCCACTTTCAGAGATGAAGAAGACATGCTTGTGGAGGAAGCTGGCAGCAGGAGCAATAGAAGCAGGTCCTTTAAGGACAAGGGATCAGAAGGACCATGACGCAGCTTTGAAAGTCATGTTTTCTAACATTTGCAGTGGAGACGGCCATTACACCTGGTAACTGACAAAGTGGCCGGTAACAGAGCGTTATCTCGTTTTTTCAAGTTGGACAGCATCTTAGATGAAATGAGACAAAGATGCTGCGTGATACATTTCAAACCTGCGTTGACATTTGATTGTTAATGTGAACAGCAAAGGGCTATGCGTGTCTTTGTTTGGATAGACTCACTTCTCTGCACCAGACACACAGGGTGGGGATGTGGACAAGTGACCCCAGCACGTTCCCCCTCTCTCCCTGCAGGTCCTGTGAGGCAGCGACGTCCTCTCTGTTCTCTGCTGTGGACCCAGGGCCCAGCTCAGGGGCTCCATCAACCCTCCCTGAGGCCCTGCCCTTGGGAAGTGCCTGGTCATGTCATGATCAAGACGAGGACTTTCACTAGAAGGCACAGCCAAAATTTTGATCTCATGGAATTGGCTTTCTCCTAACAGCAAGATGGATGTTGTGTGTGTGTGAATGTTGCCTGTTTGCCATCCATGGAGCCAGCAGCTCCCATGCCATTCCTCATACGGCCACCAGAGGAAGGTGTGTCACTGCCTCTGAGAAACACGCTGCTGCGTTCTGAAGTGGTCCTGTCCAATTGAGCCTTCCTCAGAAGATGTTTTAGAAACTGAGGCTTTCTTTAAGCTATAGAGATTTGCTTTTCTTCTTCCATCTCGTTCGGGATCTAATGTAAATCTACTCCAATTCACAAGTAGAAGGTGAGCCACCGAGGGGAAGCTGTCCCTTGGGATACGTAGACATGCCTCATTCTGTGTCCAGCCCCCATCTGTGACCACCTCTGTCCCTTCCTCTCTCCTCCAGCCGTCTGTATATACTGCTTTCAATAAAACACTTCGACAACCAGTGTGATGTTGTAGAGATATTTTAAATTATGTTGTCTTGTGTGTGTGATGTGGATCATTGAGTGCAAGGGCTCTGCTCACAGGACAGTGGGGTTGTCCCTGGATCCCTAGGAGACAACTGAAGGAGGGCAGTAGGTCTCAGTGGGAGTCAATCACCAGGGAAGATCTGCTCAGCACAGCCCAGGTGGGTCCACGCTGTCTCGTATCCTCACAGCAGAGTCTGTTTTCCCCTGGGGAGCTCTGCTGAAGCCCTGTGTTTCCTGAAGGAGCCTCTGGGGCAGAATCAATAACAGGGATGCTAGCAACCATGGGAGAGGGACAGGTTATGATTCTAATTACCTGATCCTCTGCCTACAACAGCTTTCCCTGTATTGTATTGTGTTCTAACCAATGGTCAGCCACCTGGGAGCAGAGTCTATGCCTTGGTTTCCAGTATATTACAGGTCTCTAGTCCAGTGCTTAGCCAAGAAGACACGCTCGCACTGCTGAATGAATACACTTGGGAGGGAAGACAGGACAGGTCTGCAAATGTATTTGAAATGGGGACTCTCTTGGAGCTGTCCCGACAGGAGGTCATCATACATAGGCATCTTCCTCACCCGCCAAGCCCTTTACACCTGAAGACCTTCCCAGAGTGCCCCTCAGCCAGAACCCACCTGATCCCAGGGGTCTCCCAGGTCACATCTCACCTTCTGCTCTTGCTTCTGTTCTCATTTCGCCCCCCTTGATTGTCCCTTAAGTCTCAGAGGACACCTTTGATTCCCTCAGGGATCCAATATCATAAAATTAGATCGTATGGTCCTAAAGTTCCTTGCTGGGACTAAATTAACAAATCAAGAATCACATGTAGAAACGCAGCTGTGCATGACTATTGCAATGGGTGTTTGTCTTCAGCTTCTTCAGGGGTCGGGTGATGGCTCCTCTAGGCAGTCTGAACTCTAGAACAGGTTCTTCTAACTTCCGCTTGGGGCTAGGAAGCTTGGCATCTTCTATTTCCATTTCCTCCTCATTGGTGGCTTCTAACTTTTCTTTCATGTCAAGATCCTTAATAACATGCATGAATTGGATGTGTTTCTCCAGCATCAGCTCTTTCACAAAGGTCCGCCTGGAGTCTGGGCAGTGTGAGCAGGTGTAAACTTTCCTTGATGCCTTTGTGTTTGATCCGGTTGTGTGAGGGATGAGCTGAAAGATTTTTCACACTGGCAACAGGGGTGATTCTTCATTTGCTTCCCATGCTCCTTCCTCACAGGTGGTCACACCTGCAACACGTTCACCCAGGACTGGACACTTTTTTTGTTTTCACTGATTTCTTCATAGGTGATGGGGATTCCTTTCCCAATTTCTCTTTCCCACTCATGGATCTGGTGTCTGTGTTTTGATTTGCTGAATTTTGAGTTCCAGGCTTAATGTCAAAGGCAAGTCTATACCCAAGTTTGGAGGCCCTTCCATGCTTTTCGGTGTTCCATGCATAGACGTGATATGGTCCATCATGAGTTGCTTCTGTGCATATAAAAGAGAACAGTCTGGACACTTGAAAACAGACACCTGGTTTTCAATGTGTTGGTCACAGTGGCGATACAGCAGGGTTTGCAGGATGAATACAGTGTCACACATGGAACACTTATATATTATTTTTGGCTCTCTGATCCTGATGCTGGGGTGCTGCGTGTAGGCATGGGAATGTGTACTTGGGGAGGACTTAAATGCCACTGGACAGATAGGACACTTGTAGAAGACTTCACAGTGAGAACCTTGAATGTGAGACTTCAGTGCAGCCGTGACAGAGTAGACAACATTGCAATGCAAACATTGAAAACCAACCCTCGCTTGTAGCGTAGACAGTTCTGGTGACGTGGGTGTGGAAGTGCACCGACCTGCAGATGGCCCTGCACTCGGGGCACGTGCAGGGAGATTTGTGCTGATGGATTCTCTTGTGGGAGGCGTAGCTGCACTGGTCAGGAAGCTGCATCTGACAGACAGTGCAAGTCTTTTGTCCACTCACATCTGCAGCCTGCTGGACGTGGGCAGCCAGCGATGTCTCATCCTGGAAAACTTCTTTACACTGCAAACTTTTCAGACTAGGCCTACAGAGCTTGGATGGGTCTTCATCCAGGGGCACAGCTGGAAGGATGGGTGTGCTCAAAGGGGCTGATGTGACCATCTCAGTTACGTCAGACTGAATTTATGTTACAGTGTGGGTGCCGGCTCCCATGGAGCTCAGGAGAGTGGAAGATGAAGCAGGATACTGCTTGATGGAGAAATGAGCATTTGATCTGCTGGGACCGGCTTCAGAATCAAGTGGGAGCCCTGCATCACCACTCCCTTCTTGTGCCCACAGGCATGGGACAGGAGGCTGCACTTGTCAATAATGAGGTTCCTACTACAGTGCACATCACTTCAATGCACACGCTGCATCTGTCCTAGCGTTGGGTCAGGGTCTTTTCAGGGCAAAGGAGTCCCCACACTGCAAGGACTTGTACCCACGGGTTCATAATGTGATGCCCGTGTTGGCAGGAGGACTGAGGCTGGGGATGTAAACTGGGACTGGGCTGACACTGCGCAGCACCTTGTTGAAAGCTTCCACCACAGAACTCTGCAGGGAGGACACTGCCAGGACCTGTGACACCGTTTTGGGTGGCTGTGAGGCCACCGCATCGATTACTGCCTGCTTTATTTGCTGCTGAGATGTGGTGAGCACTTGGCAGAGCTCAGAGGTGGCCTGGGCGCCCTGAGGCAGAAGTTGGCAAGGTGCACAGTCTTTGGCACGAGTTTGGCGTTGGCCAGGCTGGAGGCCAGCACCACGGCAGTTTGCTGCTGGGTGGCACTGGTGGCATTAATGATGGTGCTGTTGGTGTCCTGAATGGAGGCAGCAGGTATGACCGTCTCTATCACCGTCGTGTTGCTGGTGAGCTTCACATTAACAACCTGCGAGTCGGCCGTCTTCACAGCTGACACCAGGAGGAAGGCGGTCACCACAGGCTTGATCGTGACCTGTTTGGGCGTCAGCTCGGCAGGGGCAACAGCGTTGGTGATGACCACTGACTGCACAGGTGCCCTGAGGCTGGAAGGAAAGGACAGTGGCTGAGGCTGGAGATGACAGAAGCAACATCACGGACACCACCATGGGCCCCGTCTGCTCTGAAGGCTTTTTTCCAGCATCAAGATTGACTTCGGGCAACACCCTCATCACCATCCCCTTGATTTCCCCAGAGGACGTCTTGATGGTTTCGATGTGGACTTTGGGGATTGCTGGCATCGACCCTGCAGGAGAGGAGGGTGCCCCTCGCTAGCGTTCTCACTGGAGACGCTCTGGGGAACACCCGGCTGCTTGAGGGATGCTGTTTTCATCCCCTGGATGAGACTCCGGGACTCAGGAGACTTTTCAGTGGCTCTAGGGCTGTCATTTACTTCTTTTGGTAACAGAGGACTCCCAGGAGTTGGTCACTGGTTCTTTAGAGGAGATGGAAGTGGCCTTTTTAGCACTGAGGGCTGCGATCACAGCTATACAGGAGGAAAGCCTGGAGGATGGCTTGGTCCCTGATGGTGCCACACCACCAAGGGAGCTGTCATTCTTCTCAGAGCTCAGCTTCCCCTCATGGGCCCTGTTTTCAAGTACCCTTTCAGAGTTTTCCTTCAATTTACCACATCTTCTTTACCCAGTCGTCTGTTGATGGACCTTTAGGCTGTTTCCATGTCTTGGCTTTTGTAATTAGATCTTTTCTGAAATTGTATTCATATCATTATCTTGCTTATTTATAATTCCAAAAATACTTTGACAGGAATAAGGAAGAGGGGGAGAGGGAACTGGTTGCATGTTTCCTAAGAGGGGTGACATGTAGTCATCCATCATCCATTCTTCTGACTTTAAGAGGTTCATAAACACTAAGATTTATAGAATTTGTTTCCATTTCTCTCTTAACAACACAGTTGTAAGATGTAGAGATTCCAGTTTTGCTTAAGCTTAAGATGTTACCCTACATTAATTAGCAAGAAGCAGCCAGACTACATACAAAATTATCTGTTACAAGGAAAATACATGGCCTGTCTAAAACGTGTTCTATTTCAAATTTTAAAAATGACTTAAAACTTCTTAAAAAATAAATGGAAAAGTTCTTCTAAGGAGGCTCACCTATAATAAAAAAACACAAAAGAAAATATGTTGCCACAAAAGGAGGAGGAACAGGGAAGTTTCTGACTTGATTTTTGTTGATGGGGCAGGAGAGGAAAGACTACATGTCACCCCTCTTAGGAAACATGCAACCAGTTCCCTCTCCCCCTCTTCCTTATTCCTGTCAAAGTATTTTTGGAATTATAAATAAGCAAGATAATGATATGAATACAATTTCAGAAAAGATCTAATTACAATAGCCAAGACATGGAAACAGCCTAAAGGTCCATCAACAGATGATGGTAAAGAAGATGTGGTAAATTTATACAGTGGAATACTATTCAGCCATAAAAACTGACAACATAATGTCATCTGCAGCAACATGGATGTTCCTGGAGAATGTCATTCTAGGTGAAGTAAGCCAGAAAGAGACAGAAAAATACCATATGAGATCACTCATATGAGGAATCTAAAAAAACAACAAAACAGCAAAACAAAACAGAAACAGATTCATAGACATAGAATACAAACTTGTGGTTGCCAAGGGGGTGGGGGGTGGAAAGGGACACACTGGGATTTTAAAATGCAGAATAGATAAACAAGATTATACTGTACAGCACAGGGAAATAATACAAGATCTTGTGGTAGCTCATAGTGGGAAAAAATGTGACAATGAATATATATATGTTTGTGTGTAACTGAAAAATTGTGCTCTACACTAGAATTTGACACAACATTGTAAAATGACTATCACTCAAAATATACAAAGAATTCATACAACACAGTATCAAAAAAAATTAAACAATCCCATTTTAAAATGTCAAAAAAAATTTTTCCTTTTAGAATAAAATGACTGAAATGAAAAAAAAGAAAGACCATGACTGAAATTTGGGTATGTGCCAAACAAATACCTAAAAATATTTAATTTAAATAGCATGCCCATTAGGTTTTTTTTTTTTTTTTTTTTGGACGGGGTGCTACTGAAGGAGCATCTTCTTTCCCTTTGCTTGGTATGTGTTTCTCATTTTCCCTTAAAAATCTCTGGATTTTAAGGAAATAAGAAAAAGGGCTGAGCTGAAAAGATTATATATACTGGAAGGGGAATAAAGATCTTGCAGGGCCTCCAAAGCCATAATAAAAACTCTGGCTTGGATCCTGAAAGTGCTGGTGCCACTAAGGGCCACAACAAAGTGGGCAAGTGTGCATTTGACTACAGTGTACAATATACTGGACTACAATGTAAATATGGAAGAGATGGACAAGGAGGATTCAGAAAAATACACAGGACTAAAGACAAATGGATACAGGGGGAAACCAAGGCAATGCAGAAAAGTCGATGGCAAAAGTGAAGAAATGTGAGAGGGTTGATAGATGCCCTTCAGATCACGGTCTTCACTTCTAGTCCTCTAGCCTCAGAGAAGAAAAACTAACCACCCCACTATACAATAGACCTCCCTCCACTCCTTCTTGCAACCTGAATGCCCATGGCAGCTAAGGGGGAAAAACCCTCTCTTTTATTTAAAAATCTGGCTCTTCTACTGGGCCTTTCTGTTAAAAAAATACCCATATGTTCCCCTTTTTAAAGGAGACCATCCCAATAGCCAGGACCTGTCCACCTCTGTGCTGATTCAGCCCAAATGTCTAGACACTCACATACTTCTCATAGTTAAATCATGAGGATCTAAATCTCACGTAGTAATCCCATTTTCCTGGCCAGTGGGTAGATCAAAGAAAAGCAAGTGAGCCAATGTTGGCCAAGGTGAGGGGAAGGCTACTTTTTGCAGTGGGTGTGCAGGGGTCCTAGGGGAAAGAAACCATTGCTCTTACAAATAAATATACCGGAAGAGACCACCTTCTTCCACTGGACATTAGTTAAGTAGACAAGACACGTAGCTAGAGTCTGCACAGGGCCGTGAAGACAGCTAGCAAAAGACACGATGACATGCAGGGGACAGCATACTGTAAAGACAGAAACTGAATCTTTGATGCTCTCACTGAGGCTGGACTTTTGCATCTGAAGCCAGCTGGGCACAGGTTGTAGCTGAAGCTCGCTCTGACGTCAACCAAGGCCCCAGTGAATCCATTCCTCCATTAACCTGGGGGTTTCCTCATTAAACCCAATATATTCTTACTTTGAAATGCACCTTCTAAACTTCACCAAATGTGAGGGGGCAAGAAAAAGTCATAATTAATTAGGTAATGATATGAAGCTGTCACAATGGAATCTTTTTAAGACACATAAAACAGCACTGAACTATTACTTACTGGACTCTCTTGGCAGAGACACTGAAGAAGTAGTGCTGTGTATGAGGCCACGATGCAATCCTCCATGTGTTTCCCAGCATGTTGAAGAGCTGAAAATATTTAAACCGAAAACTGTACATTAAAACACACACACACACACACACACACACACAAAATCATCCAAGAAACCAACACCTCTGTTAGTCATCTTTCCTTCAAAACTGCTAAACATCAATAAATGGTGCTAGGAAAATGGAATATCCACACACACCAACAAAAAATAACACAAATGGAAGAGGACCTTAATATAAGAGCCCAACCATAAATCCCTTAGGAGAAAACACAGGACTAAATCTTTGTGACCCTGGGTTAGGAAATGGTTTCTTAGGCACAACAACAAAACCACAAGTGACAAAATAAAAAATAGGTAAGTTGAACTTCATCAAACTTAAAGCTTCTGTGTTTCAAAAGACACCATCAAAAGAGTGAAGGCAACTCACAGAATTTATCTGCAAATCAGGTACTTGATCAGAGTCAAGTCTCTTGAATGTATAGAATTCTACAACTCAACCAAAAAATGACAACCCAATTAAAAATATGGGCAAAAGTCTTTGAGAACTATTACTGTAATTTATGACAATAGCTCTCAGTTTACAAAGTGAGGCCAATAAAAGAATCCCCAAGTTTCAGAACTATAAAAACCTTTAGGGGTCCTATTATTCAGGTGCTTTTCTTTACAGATAAGTAAACAGAGAACCAGGAAAGGAAAGCAGACCTTGCCTGCACTGGACAAATACCTTCCCCACTGCTAGGAAGCCTGTGAAGAACTCCCACAAGCACTGAAATATCAAAGCTTGTCTGCACTGAACTAGAGAGGCCATAAAAACAGCAAGATTATAACAACATATGAATTAAACATGTTTCGGAGGAAAAACAACACATATTTCATTTGAATACATCAAAATAAACATACCTTTATTGAGGTCAAGTTCTTCATCATCTTCCTCCTCCTACTGTTTCTCTTCTGTACCATCCGTCTTCTCAGTTGACGCCCACTGTGTTTCTCCACTTGTTTCTTGCCTCTCCACTCTTACGATGCTGAGTGGTGGGAGCATCTTTGATCAACTCGTCTGTTTTACTTTCTGCCAACTGGGCTGCTCTCTCTCGCTCAAGGAATAGCTGAGAAAGATGATTTTTGAAGACCACTGAGAGAGATCACCAACCAGCATGAATATATCCAAAGCTAAGTCTCAATTTGCTTTTAAACATCACCAACCCTAAGAAGCATTTGTCTGGTAAACAAGTGTAGATATCAGTAAATGCCCTTGCTCCTCATCCAACTGAAGGCCAAAGCAAAAGAATAAATGCTGTTGAAATTCAATCAAGCAAATTAAGTGCACCTACTAGCGATGCAGGCATTCTGTTTATAAGACTGAGAATCTCAACACTTTTTCTTAATTTGGATTATACTGAGAGGAAACTGGAGGAAAAAATACAAATGAAAAGTTCCAAGAATTAAACAATTTTGAAATCCTAGCAGCCTGGATAAATTAACTGGAAGGAAGAAAGTACACTGACTAAAACATAATATTGGGGGAAACTAATGTGGCTCCTTTAAAATGAATTTAAAGGGATTAAGAGATAAACAAGAACCAGTAAAAGTAAAAAGCTAGTTCTCAGATAAAGACCTAGAACTGGACCTCAACTAGAATACTTAACAATGGAAGTACAATTGTCAATGGAAGGACACACCAAAAACTGTAAAAGGGAACCCCAAAACCTCCTGCCTTCACTCACTTTATTTCCATGTGCTGCTGCAGTGCCGAACGTACAGAAAGCATTTCATATACTCACTGATATGACTGGGGAAAACCCTGAGTTACTAATGACAGCTACAGCTACCTGAAAACCACATGCCAAGGAGATCTCAAAACTTTGCTAAATATATACAAGCATGGTATATAAAATTTAATATCCTCAAGAAAATAAAATTTCAGCTTTATATGAAGCAGTATTTCTTAAAATTGGTTCCAGATTCCCTAGGGGTCCCCCAAATCCTTTCAGGAATCTGTGAGCTCAAAACAGCATTCGTAAGTATATTAAAAGGTCAACTGACTCCTTTCATTCTCTCACAACTACATGGTGGGGGTTTTCCAGAATCTACATGCCATGTGATTATGTTTATACACCAATGGCTAATAGAATGAGTTCCTGAATTTTACAGTTTTTTGTTTTGACTTCTAATTTATCAATAGATAAAGCACACACAAACAAAAGTTACTTGGTATGCCCAATAATTATTATAATGTATACTTTATATCACATAAAAGTATACAGAATAAAGAAGTCCTGAGATCCAAATGTTTGAAAAGGAATGATAGGCTCCTAGTTATGACTCAAGAAAACGTGAAGCTGTTGCAGGTTAATACCTGAAGACACAGATCAAGCATTTCTAGTTTCAGAAAGGCCAAAAGGATTAATGGGTTAGCAAAGGCTTTGGAAAAAATAGTAATAAAGAAAAGGTTCATGATCACTTCTCAACATGTGCAAACTGTCACTTAAGGAAATGACCAAGGTAGCTAGGAACTGGCAGAAAGTATTAAACTGGCAAAAGTGAAAACCAGTAGCAGCCAGCACTGCCAAGAAGCAAAAACTCACATACAGTTTTACAGGGGAGTATAAATCAGCTGACGAGGGAGTATGTGATTGGGGTGGGGCAAGCTGGGAACATCAATTTTAAATATACATACTCTGACACAATTCCTAAGCCAGGAAATTACTCCAAAGACATACATACTTTGAATGGTATGCCCCGGTATTTAGGTACACACATCCTGGGCACAGATCAGACCAGTAAGTGATGCTGGAGGACTTGAACCAGATGGGATAAAGCTAAAACTTGATTTGTTGTTAATAATCTACATTTGATTCATAAACAAAGAGGCCTTGTTTCTGTTTTTTGCTAACAATGCCTAAGGAGTGATTACAGTAGTTGAAAACAGTCAGCAGAGTAAGTAAATGATAAGTAAGCGTACACAGTCTAACTGAGTGTGCCTCACTGACCCGGTGAGAGAGGAAGAGGAAGAGGACAGGAGGGAAGGTAGGAGTGAGAGAAGGTAACAACAGATGAAGAAAATGGACAGATGTAAAAACCGAAGGTGTTAGTTTGTTTTTAAGTTGTTGCTTACTGCACTAAAGCCTGAACTGCAGGGACTTGTCCAGCCACCCTTGAACTACCATCCCCCTCTCCACTACAGAAGGAAGAATCAAAAGAACATGATGTTTCCATGTTGACAAGACAGTGCCAATTCCAAGCATTATACTCAACTAGATTGACCAGTAGACCTAAACCCTACAAAAGGTAAAATATGCCTGTTACCACAGGTGAGAATTAAAACAAGTGAATATACAACTTTTGTTGACAGCCAGAAAACTAATCAGTGTGCTATCATTTTCAGAATGGTCGATAACCAATTTATAATTATAAATAATGGTCTTCCCAAAGAATGATTTCACCACTTTTAGTTCTTATACCCTTTATTTTCACACATGGCCCTCTTGTGTCTGGCTCTCTTGTGCGCTCTAAGAAGTTATATTCATAAGGAATTGATTGAAACTCACAATATAATGAGCAACTGATTCTTAAATCCAAAACTAAGATGAAGTTTTGGTCATCTTAACAGATCAAGTACTCATTTCTGAAATAGTTACTTGAACTCACCAGCCCTCAAATATCAAACCTCTGCCCCTGAGGTAGGTGCCGTGGAACCTGAAGCACACAGCTCACCGCTGTGCCCGTCACGCCACCCTGCCCTCCTGCTGTGCTGCTGCCCGATTCTGAAACAGGGAATGGGAAGAGGATAAAGGCTGTTACCATTTTTATGACACTAACAACGAATGTGTATTAACACAAATATTAAAAATTAAAAATGTATAGCTATTCCTTTATTGAGATACACTGTTGACAATAATATTTCTGAGCCAGGCTACCAGGCTGGTTTTTAAAGTATCAACTGCTAAAAGCAGTTAAATCTATACATGAATAAGTGAATTATATGACAGCAATTTTAAAATGACGACATTGAGAAAAGAAGAAACAAGGGGAGTAATATTTTTACATGTAATACAATCTTTCAGTGAGAATACATGTAGAAAATACGACCTACCATTATCATTAGTTAAACTGAGCAGCAGCACCCCAGTGACAGCCCTCATGCTGTCTTCTACTGCTCTGCCCACGTGATTGGTGATATTCCGGGGAGGCAGAGGCTGGCTGTCGGGTGAGCAAATACTGTTCTCAGCACGGGTATACTGCTTAGTTAATTCTGTACAATGATGTAACGTTCTTAAGAGAAAACAAATTATAGACTATTATGTTAAACATAGTTATATTAAGAATGTCTACCTACTTGGACCTTACTGTTTTAAATTTGTCATAAATGCTGCCAAATTCATCTTTTTCTATTAAAGAACTTCAAATGTACTACCTATTTAATTGTGTACCAACATGTCTGGGTAGTCACACTAGGTGCTAAGATTTTGCTTTTATTTTGGGAAAACTTGATACTGAAGTTTTTTCTGAGCAAAGTTAAAATTATAAATTCAATGCAGATGTTTATAACTTTACTGCCCACAGCTGTCCCCCATTTTACAGAACTCTCCAGCGTAACAACCTACCACAACCCATTCCCCAAACAAGTTAAACATTTAAAAGCTAACACTGGGCACTTCTGAATTTCAATTAGGTGTTTTTTCATTTCAAATATAAGCTCTTAGCTTAGGTAAAGAATATTATTTATATTAATATTGCATAATAACCTTGTATAGATAAATATTAAATACTTCATAAACATCAGAACAAACCAAGTTTTTTTATGGAGGTACTGGGGATTGAACCCAGGACCTTGTGCACGCTAAGTGTGTGCTCTATGCTGAGCTATACCCAACCCCCCACATCATATTTTTTAACATGAGGTCGTTTAACTGACATGTTTCCTGGCAGTCATACAAGGGTAACATCTATAGCCAAGGGTTCTCAAGATGCTACCCCAAATAACAAGGAAATATAATCTTTAAGTGGGTCTAGTATTTCTGAAAACTCTGTAAATCACCATGTCCATTGACTTCAAAGTCTATGAGAGACGAAGTAAGCTGACTCTGTCAGCTGAGTCTTCATGTATTAAAAACCACACAAAACCCTTAAAGAAAACTGTACTACATCTGACTGCTCTCCAGCTGCTCCTTAAAACGTACGCTCTGGTTAAGAAGTGGTTCCTGTGTCTGACATGAAATAATTTATTCTTTAGAAGTTTGGGGATGTTCACCAGAATTGCCATGCTGTTACTGTTAACTCACAGGCTTTAAGGAGCACTGAGCTAATAAAGCTGCTGGGAGGTGAGATGGGAACAGCAGGAGAATATTTAATTGTTCAATATGCTGTCCCTGCTTTAATCAGGGTTCTGCTGAAAATTTGGAAAAGCCAGATGAGTGGTCTTTCACAAACATCCAATTCTGACCTCTACTGCCTCTTCTAAGACATCTGACACAAAGGTCCTAATCACAAAGGTTCCTAACTGCCTCCTTTTAGAAGGCACGTGTCAGGGGTCATGAAGTACACAAAAGACATTTTCAAACTAAGAAACAGATTTTAACTTGCAAGAATATACTTTGGTAAGGGAGGGTAAACTTGGTTACAGAACAACCAGAATATGCCTTAAGGCTACCTAAGTGTGATATAATTAATAAATATAAGACAAACAGAGATGACAAAGAAACCTACAGATTAAAAGCAAATCTATTAGAAACTAGAGACTCCTAGAAATCTGAGACTATTGGAAATTTGAATAATGACTGCACATATGATAATATTAAGCAATTAATAATTTATAAGTTATGAGAATGGTACCGTGATTATATTTTAAGAGTCCTCTTTTAGAGATTATACACTCAAGTACTTATGGATTAAATGATTAGAAGTCTGTAATTTGCTTCAAAATAATATAAAAGGGGGAATGGATAGGGTTATACATGGAAACAGGACTGGCCATGACTGCTGGTTATTCAAGCTGAATGAGGTGTACAACAGGGGTTATGATGCTACTGTCTGCTTTTATCTGTTTGAAATTCTTTAAAATAAGAGGTTACAAACAGATAAATGAGTCAGGCTGAAGTGGGTATTTGATACTATACCAAGGATGTTGGACATCCATCCAAAGAAATAAGGAATCACACAGATTTGGAGTTTGGGATTCTTGTTACAAAATAGAGATCTGTGGAAGGTTAACCCCCTGTGGTACTGGGATTATACTGGACAGGCTAGAGACCAGAGAACCAAGGCAGCGATATCAAGAACTGGGCTAGAGATATTAGGAAAGAGCTGCTTTAATGAGCTAGAACCAGGGCTGGAGACAGCCTTGGAAACTTTACATGCACTGAGGAGGATGAAATAATGCTATCTGCAGCAACATGGGTGGACCTAGAGAGGATCATATTAAGGGAAGTAAACCAGGAGAAAGACAAATACAATGATACCACTCATAAGGGGAACCTAAAAAGATGTCATGAGCCGAGTTACAAAACAGTAATTACTCACAGCAACTAACAGACATAGACACTTTTATCTTTGGTAACATGTAGTTACCGAAGGGGAAGGGGAAGTGGGAGTCATAGATTAGGAGTCTGGGATTAGCAGACACAAACTACTAGAAACAAAATCAATAAACAACAAGGTCCTACTGTAGAGCACAGGGAACTACATTCACTAGCTTGTAATAACGTATAATGAAAAAGAATCTATCTACTGATATCTATCTATCTGTAACTGAATCACAATGCTGTACACTAAAAAACACAGCACTGCACATCAGTTTGAAAGGAAAAAACAAAGAAAGCATGACATTTCAGAAAAACTTACTTAGCTGATGAAACAATGAGTTGGGAATCTCTGTACGCTATCAAGTAGCTTTGATTCTCTGGATTATGCACTGTTACCTAAAAGGAAATTTTTTGAAATTTCATGGCAATACATTACATTCATTCATTAATTCACACACAACACGCAGTGCTCTAAAAGACATAAAGATGAAGAAGGATTGTCAGCCTTTGTCATCTAAGGGAATAGCAACCCCCGTGTTCTAAATTGAAAATAATAGAGCTATTGCTTTACTACAAAATTAAAACATCACTGTTATAGTTGCTTATTCATAATTAATATATTCTGTACCATACATTCCCAGTAATGAATTACCAAGCTTTTTTTTATTCTTTAACACTTTTTATTGATTTATAGTCATTTTACAATGTTGTGTCAAATTCCAGTGTTCAGCACAATTTTTCAGTCATACATGGACATATACACACTTATTGTCACATTTTTTTCTCTGTGAGTTATCATAACATTTTGTGTATATTTCCCTGTGCTATACAGTATAATCTTGTTTATCTATTCAGAAAAGAACAATCACTAACTTAATAAACAAGCTAATATTTAAAGTTCTTAAAGTGGATTCATCTAGGATTTTTAAAAATTATATTTATCAACTGTACTTGAAGCACCCTAGAAGAGCCAAGAAATAATTTCCATTTCATCTATGCCAGAAACTTTTCATTCATAATAGATCATTTTCCCACAGGTGTTTCAAAAAAATCCCGATAATCCAATCTGGCCAACACACAGTCTATGTGTCTTGAAATTCACTGGCAGCATAAATTCTAGTCTACTCTGAACTTAGTTACGTCATCCAGAAAATTCAAAAAACAAATATACTTATGGCATACAGTTCAGAAGTACTCTTCAAAGCCAAATGTTATAAACTGTGATTATAACAATGTGACTAAGTAGTTACATCAAGAAAATTCATATTAATTAAAAAAATAACAAAAACTTGACTGCATTTAACTATTATTTTCTACAAACAAGTTAATATATTTAAGCAGAATTCCACATTAAGGAAAGAACTGTAACACTTGGCAATATGAACAAACAACACGCATGATTTCATATGGCGCAACAAACTTAAAAAAACTACACCGCTCATTTAACATGTTCTTTAACTTTGGTTGCTCAAGAATGCGTTACGATTTCAACTTGGATTAGTAAACGTAAAACTCTAGGGATGTTTAATATAAAACTGTGACAGTCTCACACACAGAGTCATATCTAAGATTAAATAATTTCTCCCATTATTTGTTCATACTTACACTTACCTAAACTCATAAACATCTCTCTGCTCCCCATGAGGCCACTAGTTTCTGTTCATCTTCATCTCTTAAATGATCCACACATCTTTCACTAGGAGAAAAGAAATGAATATACATTAGCATGTCTCATCACCTCGATACTTATCCCCTTAACTAACATATAAAAGCCATCTGTACACATGCTATGAATATGCTAGAACTTCTCTGAATACTACTTATTCTAAGTTTTATTCTGTGCAGTGTTAAAATATGAGATTGTCATTAATTTTTTTAATCTCCATAACTCCCCCATATCAAAGTGTTAATGGCTTTATCTTTAAAAGATTTTCAAGATGCTACTAAAGAGAACAGATCTTTTCAAACTGCTGCAATTATTCTTTGAAGTATGTGAATTTTCTTCAGGCTTTAAATAATATATTAAAATGTTTTATGTATATATATCATAGCTTTACTTTATGACCTAGACCACCCAAGAGCCAGAGTTCTTCTTTAACAAGTCTCCTGCTCATTTAGAAGTAGGAGACAGTAACGTGTCCATAGCCAAATGTCCAGTCTGAAAATGAGAAGCACCATTAATGAATATTGATGCACAACAAGAACTCTGAAGCAACAACTGTAGAGATTTAAAAAAAAAATACTGCATGCAACCAGCCCATAGTATTTTGGGGGACTGTGTAATTAGGTTTGTTTGTTTGTTTACTTTTAATTTCTTTTACAATAGAGGTACTGAGGATTGTGCCTCATGCATGCTAAGCATGTGCTCTACCACTAAGCTAAAACCCCATAGTAGTTTTATAACACACTAAATGCCTTTTTCTGTTAACCTAAACTTATTTAAATTGGTATCAGAAAAGTCTTAAACTGAAGAAATTTTTTTAAACATTTTTTATTGATTTACAATGTGTCAAATTCCAGTGGAAATTTTTTTTTTTAACCACTGGCTTATTTCAGAGAAAATCCATTATTTCCAGGAATCGATCATTTGCTAGTTCAATAAAATACATACCAGTACTGTTATTTCTACCATATAGAGGCTCAAGGGTGAGGTGGATAAACCAAAGGGTACATGTATTTCAACTATAGATCAATACATTGAATTAATTTACCACAAAAGTTGTAATAAGCACAATTGCATGAAGAGGGTGTGGGTGTGTCTAAATTTTTGCCTAATGGTAAAAACTGGTATCTTACTGCTATGCTTGGTATTTTTCTGTTTTGAAAATGAGCCTGTTTTTATGTATTTATCAGTTAACTGTATTTCTTCTACTGTGAGCCCCCCTGTCAAATATTCCTTCCTTATTTTCCAGCAAAGTTTATCTTTTTCATATTGTTCTCTATATTTTCTTATCTATTCTGAATAAAAATCCTTTGTTACTTTTAGGGTTTCAGATTCACCACTTTTAAACTTTACACTGCAGCGTTAGCAGCTTGGATACCCATCATGCGGTCACCATGACAGCATTATACACAAAAAATGATTTAGGACCACCACTACAGGGAGCACAGAGCACTCAGAGCCATATTTATAAACCAGCCTACTTTTTCTTTTCCTTTATTTTCCTTTCATTTCTATTTTTCATTTTTATTGTATTTCTTTAAAAAAAACACACATAGCCACAATCCCAATAAAGGGCAACCTGGTTCCTGCTGCAGTAAAGAAGCTTTAGTCTAACAAAAGAAATGCTTTAATTAAGCAAAGCTGAAAAGACCTGACTTTCTTCCGAAAGTGTCTTTCCTTTGAAAGAAACTTTACATTAAGTCTTCCTGACCTATTTGAAACTGAATATAAATTACGTATTTAGAAATGTAAAAAAATCTAATCAACAAAAATCTTAGTATTAATTTGATTTAGAAGAGATCTAATCACAGAATGCAACTTAAAGATTAATATAATTTATAATATAGCTCTTAATACAAACATGAAATACACAATACTGCATTTCCATAAAGTGTGGGTCAGGAGTAAAGCAGTCTAATATTTTTTGAGGCTTTCATTTATAACCTAGTAATTCCAGGATTTCTGTTATTCTGTCCACAGTCTTTAATTTTCTAATAAATAAAATTAAGCCACTAAATTTCAGTGAGGAAGTCACAAATAAACTATTAGAAAAGCCAGAGACTTTCAAATTATGAATGAAGATAGCAACTGATTAATTAATTTATAATTCGTTACACAAACATGAAACTATAAAGGATATTTCACTTACTGCGGCACTCTGAGGTTTACTACCAGCGGCCCAGGTAGTTCTTCTGAGTCTGGATGGTTCCAAAGTCTGGCATTACATAGAGATTTTGTAGGAAACTAGAGAAATAAGAAAAAAGGTTAACTGTTTCCACCCTAGTGTGGTGCCTTATAAATTACCTCATTTTAAAAAAAATCATACAGAATAACTGAAATACAGAAATACACATCCTAGACAGAGGACAGACAGTACCTGGCCCCATAGCAGACATGGTGTCACTGGGCTTTTCTGCCACAAAATCAACATGTGCACTTGGGTAAAAGGTCCCATGTCCCAGCCTGTCTCCTGATGGCTTTATGTTCTGTGAATGTAGAAATGGTACAATCAAAAGAGAGGGAAGAGGGCGGAGAGAACTGACATGAGATACAACTAAAGTTTTAACTTTTCAGAAGTCACAGCTGGTTCTATATTATATTTATCTTAGGATACTGTAGCTTTTTTTTTCTTTTTGAGGTATGGTTGGCACACACATTAGGTCAGTTTCAAATGAGTAACATAATCATTCCATACCTGTACATATTGTGAAACAGTCACCGCAAGTCAGTTGATGAGTCCAAGCTGTTACTGTTTGCCACTTAACAGGCCAATAAATCAAGAGAGGAGTTGCTGGGACAAGGAATAGTGACTTTATTCAGGAAGCCAGCAGATGGAGATAATAGCAGACTGGTGTCCCCAAAAACCTTCTTACCCGAGTTCAAATTCAGATTTCTTTTATACTAAAAGGGGAGGGGTTGTGGTTGGTTGGTGCAAACCTCCTGGAACCTGAATCCCTTCTTTGCTGTGTTGATCTGGTCACAGTGTTCCTATAAATCCCCACAAGACCAATGTTCTTCTGTGTTTTGCAACTTTTTATTTCTATATGAATGGAAAGGTGTTCTTCTTTAAGGGTCAGAGCCTGGAGAATAGGCTCTTCTGTACATTTCAGGCTAGAGACAACATTCTCTTAGTGATTACTTTGTAGCAAAACCAATAGAATACAAAGCTTAAAATACAAGAAACAGATCCACATGGAGTGAGGTCTGTTCTTCCCTATTTGAAGTCTAGATGAACTTCCATCACCATACACGCGTAAACAATTTTTTTTCCTGGTGAGAATTCTGAAGGTCAACTCTCTTAGCAAGTTTCAAATATGCAATATAATATTACTAAGTATGGCCTCCACGCTGCTTCTTACATCTCCATGCCTCATTTGTATTAAAACTGAAGTTAGTTTCTCTTCACCTTCACCCATTTCTCCGCACTCACCTCCTGCCTCTGGGACCACCAATCTGTTCTCTGTATCTACGAGCTTGGGTCTCTTTCTCAATTCCACATATAAGTGAGATCCTCCATTATTTGCCTTTCTCTGAGTTATTTCATTGAGCATAATGCTCTTGAGGCCCTTCCATATTGTCACATGGCAAGATTTCATTCTTTTATTTGGCTGAATATTCTGTTGTACACCTAAATCACCATTTCTTTATCCACTCATCTGTCACTGAACACTTGGGTAGTTTCTACATCTTAAGTGTTGTAAATAATGCTGCAGTGAACATTTGGGTGCATGTATCTTTTCAAGCAAGTATTTTGCTTATATGCATGACCATGATATTGAGCAGTACACAAGCAACTGACACAATGTAGCTGACTGTACTTCAATTTTTTAAAAAAAGTGTTTTCCTTTTCTTTGGATACATACCAGAAGTGGGTAGCAGTGTTGTATGGTAGTACTGTTTTTGAATTTGTTGAGAAAACTCCATTCTGTATCCATAGTGACTGCACCCATTTACATTCCCATCAATAGTGCACAAGGGTTCCCTATTCTCAATATCCTCTCCAATATTTGTAATGTCTTAGCCTTTTCTGTTGTTGTTGTTGATAATAGCCATTGTATTCAGTGTGAGGTGGTATCTCATTGTGGTTTTCATTAGCACCTCCTTGATGATTAGTGACACTGAGCTTCTGTTCTTGTACCTATTGGCCACCTGTATATATCTTTCTTAAAAAGTATTCATTTAGATCTTCTACCCATTTTATAATCATAGAGCTTTTTTACTTTTTGTTTCCTATTGATTTATATGACTTCTCACATGTTTTGGATATTATCCACATGTCAGTTATGATTTTCAAATACTTTCTCCCATTCAGAGGGAGCATTTTTGTTGATGGTTTCCTTTGTTGTGCAGAAGCTTTTGAGGTTCACGTGGTCCCACTTGTTTATTTTTGCTTTTGTTTCCTTTGCTCTGGAGGCAGATCAAAAAAAAAAAAATTATCACCAAGGCTGACATGAAGAAGCTGACTGCCTTTTTTATTTCTAGAGGCTTTATAGTTCCAGATCTGACATTCAAGGCTTAAATCCATTTTAAGTTAATTTTTGTGGATGGTGTGAGATGGTGGCTCAGTTTCCTTCTTTTGCTTCTGGCTGTCCAGTATTCCCACCAGCATTTACTGAAGAGATTATCCTTTCCCCGTTGTATATTCTTAGCCATTTGTTGTAAATTGACTTAAGTAACTGATGATAAATGCATAGATTTATTCCTGAGCTCTGTATTTGGTTCCATTTATCTGTAGGTTTGTCTAGGCCAATGCCATATTGTTTTGATCACTATAGCTTTGTAATATAGTTTGACATGAGGGAATGTGATGCCTCCAGCTTTGTTCTTTCTCAAAAAGATTGTTTTTGCTATTGGGTGTCTCGTGTTTCCATACAATTTTTAGGATTTTTTGTCCTATTTCAGTGAAGAATGCCATTGGATTATATTAAAGATTGCATTAAGTCTGTAGATTTTGGGTATATGGACATTTTAATATTAACTTTTTCAATCCATGTGGATGGAATATCTTTCCATTTATTCCTGTAGTCTTCAATTTCTCTCACTGAGGTCTTATACGGTATTATGGACATTGTACATCTGAACTTGGGTGTGCATCAGTTGAGGTGAAAC
Source organism: Vicugna pacos (assembly GCF_048564905.1). Classification (NCBI taxonomy): domain Eukaryota; kingdom Metazoa; phylum Chordata; class Mammalia; order Artiodactyla; family Camelidae; genus Vicugna; species Vicugna pacos. The sequence goes on along the minus strand of NC_132997.1, from coordinate 24,256,520 downwards.
AAATGACTAGCTGGATATTCTAATTCAATTATTCCCTGTGCCTTTGAGAACCACATTTGCCAATGAGGAAGAAACGAGAAACAGATGTCACAGAAGAGGTTAAGTAAAAATCTCACAGTTCTCAATTTAAATTGGATGTATCTGTATAAACAACAGAGAATTTTCTCAAATTTGTAGTATCTAGCACTTCCTAGGGAAAAGACCTAGAAATGATGATCAAGCCAGAAGCAGGGGGGATACCAGTGTCAAATATTTAGTATTCAATATTATTTCCCACTAAAAGAAACTAAGGTTTCTTGGAGAAATGACTGATTCTAGTCCTGGGCAGGAAACATACAAGATGAGCTTGAAACATCTTGGCAAACCAGATGTCAAGAAAGCTTTCAGGCTACTCGGGTCACATCAAAAGGACTTAAGAGCTAACCTCAAGGGGTTCTAACTGGTGACAAGATGAGACAGTTTGAACATCAGCAAATACAATAACTGCAGTGTATTTATAATCCATCAAATAGGTTTTAATCCTTGACTTCATCTTGGTTATCAAAATTCATCATCTATGCAGGATGTCTTAATAATGGATTAATAAATGAAAAGAAAGAAGCATCTAACCTGCCTTTCCTCTATGAACTGCTTCAATGGGTAGCTGTAGATGGAGGGAAATGTCCCATTACAAAATTAAACCAGCTGATAAACGAAAAAGAAATGACGTAATTAGAATATCATCCTTCTTCACCCCCAAATGGACAAACCAATGTAAGCACTGAACATCATTGCTGCTAACACCTCAAAAATAGGCAGGCAACTTGACTTTTTGTCATTTGATGAAACAGCACACCAATACCTAGGGTCTCATCAAACATCTTGATCTTTTAGTCCGATCAAGCCTCTGAATACCCACCTCAAGACCCAGCTCAGGAGTCACTTCTTCCAGGATGCCTCCCATGATTGCTCCCAAACTAGATGAGGCACCCAATCTGCGCCCAGGGCCCCCGGGCTGGCTACGTTCTCCTGTGCCACAGATCATACTCTTAGCCCACTTGTCTGTCCCTGCCACACCTGGCAGGCAGGATGGGCAGCCTGCCAGAGCTCTCCCAGAGAGTGGCCTTGGCCCAGCTGGAAACCATCCCATCAGCCCTGCCCAGCCTCACGGCCCTAAGGAGGGTCCCATTTCTCCCTCCACCTCCACTGCCTGCTTTCTCCAGCTTAAATTAATAATTTTAAAGTAATTAAGCCCAGCAAACCATAACTGATTGAGTAAGAACTGCTGGTGGCTGGCAGAGCTGTGAAGCACCACTTCTGCCTAAGCCTGAGTTTGGAGGGCAGTGGGGTAGGGGCCTGATCCCAGGTCCACACTCTTGGGGCCTAACCACCCTGTGGCAGAGATAAACCTCTCTGAGCATCCAGCCACCTACTGATCTTTAGATCTTCTACCCAGTATGTCAGGAGACTTCTTAACGAGATCAGGCAGAGCCCGAGAGAGCTCTGTCTCATGTGTGGAGGATTTCTATTCAATTATTCAGAGCAGGACAGAACCTGCCCAGGAGGATGCGGGAGCCCTTGTCAGTAAGGCAGCTCACTCCTGCCCTCCTAATTCTGCCATGGTCAGTCCAGCCCCCAGGGTCCACGGTAGCCTGGGGCAGAGTCCCCATCAGACAGAAGGAGGAGCAGAGCTGGCCTGGGGTATGGGGCAAAGCCAGGACTCTCGCTGCCTACCTGGGATTTCTTCCCCTCCCTTGGAACCTAGGTGAGCTCTCAGGGGTGACCACAAATGAGCCATCCCTAAGGCAGCAGACAGCCCTGCCCACAACAGGGTGTGGGGATAGGAAAGATCCTCCCAGGTGGGAACGGCTGAGTCTGGAGCCAAGGTTATGGGTTGTGGCTACATATAAAGTGGGGGCATGGTGTATAAGGCCAAGACCCACTGCCCCACCCCTCTCCTGGAAATAAGATGGTGACATCACACACACTGAGGGGAAGGACCACAGACACCCCAGGACCTGGAGGAGGCCACAGAGCAGTGTGCTCCACCTCCTGGCCATCAGGTCCTCCTCCCTTCAGGACTTAAGGGTGTGAAGAGAGGTCCCGGTCACATCACATTCCCAGGGACCCTCAGGACACCTGGGGGGAGGGGCTCAGACCCAGGATCCTCTCCCTTCTTTACCCCTCCCAGCCCTTGCCCCACCAGGCTGGTCCCCACCCTTCCCTCACTGCCCAGCTCAGCTCAATCTTTCCTGTGAGCCTGAAACACTCATATCTTTTACTCAAAGCCTCATGACCTTTGGGCCAGTGCAAGTGTCTCTCCCCCCAAAAGCCTTCCCGCACTGCCCAGCCTCATCTGGTCTCCTCCCTGACCACATGGGCACAGAACAGAGCTCAAAGCCTGACTCTTTCCTTTCTAATGCTGCCCGCCCCCAGAGAGCTTTCAAGTCCTCAAAGTCTGAGGTCTGGAATCCACTGTGCAGAAAGGTCTGGTCACCAGTGTGGCTGCACAGCCTCCAGTCCAACCCCAATCCCCAGAGCACCCGGTGGGCAGAGAAGCCCCATGCAGCGCAGCTGCTCTCACCTCCAGGGGGCAGCAAAGAGAAGGCGGAGGGCAAGCTCATGTTGTGTGAACCCAGCCTCCTTTCTCTTCTTCAGATGACACCGCCCACATCCATTCTGCCCCTTTCACTCTCAGCTCAGGGAATGGCATCCCACTCCCCTGGCACCAGGACTGGTCTGCGAGGAGACTGACTCCACGCCGGGCCCATGAGCAGCAATCCTAGGACACTTGGGAGGCTCTTGTTAAACAGTCTCCCTCTTCCCGTGGGGCAGGACCAGGGGGATGGGCTGATTAGACATGTGCCTGCAACAGCCTGGGGGCTCTGAATGGGTAAGGCTGCCTGGGAGGGAGGCCCACCCCCAGGTAGGCAGGGACAGGGTGTGGAAAAGGAGGCAATGTCCCAAGGATACCATTTGGGCCCCTGGATCCAGCCATGCCCTATCTGCTTAGGCCGGTACAGGTGTTCCTGACACCCACATGACTAATATAACTAACACAGAGAGTGACTTCAGACCCTCGGCAGGATTCCCTGACGTGAGGCTGGGGGGTGGTATTCTCAGGTGGTCCAACTTAGCAGTTTCACAAGCACACATGGGGCAACAGCTTCCTCTCAGACATGTGAAGCAGAAATTCCACATCACCCAGGGCACCGTAGCTCTGCCTCCTTGTCACGGAAGTGGGGTCCTGACAGGAAGGGGCTCTCCAAGCAGACGATCCTTGGACCCACCCACCACCAGAGTCTCAGCCCATCTGCAGGTGTTATGCGTGGGAGCTCACTAGGGCACACAGACAACACTCCTGTGTGTTTGCAGGCCCATACGTGTACATGCCATAGGTACACTCACACGGCCACTCAACAAACACTTGCTCTGCTCCTGCATTGCTGGGAGTCGTGAGAGGCAGAACAAATGGTGCCTGCACTCCCAGACCCCACAGGTGACCCCTATGACATGTGGGGAGATGGGCAGGATGGCGTGGCCACAGAGCGAAGGCCCCAGCCCCCTCAGGGACAGAACAGCCAGGGAGGGCTTCCTAAAGAATGCCCCAGAGGCAAGGCTGCAGCAGAGCTGGCATGCAGTTCCTGCCCGGCTGCACCCCGCCATCTAGAAGCTCCCCTGGAGCACTCACCAGCACTGCTCAGTGGGAGCTGATACTCGTAACAGACCCGCTGTCCTCCCTTTAATGAAGTTCCAGGAGCTAAGCAGCCTGACACAACCAGACCCCCGAGCTGTGCTCCCCGGGTGGCTCCTGATGAGGACTCCATCACTAACAACACAGAGCTTCAAAGCCCCTTTAGCCCTGGCTCACCAGGAGCGTTCTAATTCCTGCTTCCTCAGAGGCCAGCGCAGGAGGGTTGGTAGCCACTTCCTTGCAAATGGGCACCGCTCACCACCTGCGGCAGGGGTGTGGGGGTAAGGGGGTCAGCAGCTCGAGCAGCCAGGCTCGCAGGCCCCACACCTCCAGTTGCTCCTCTCTCCCCCTCCCCCTTCCCTTCCCCAAGTCATCATCCGCATTTCACACATGTGGAGAATGAGGCCAGGGAGGGGGTCTCCCAAGCCCGCCAGAGGATTCCCAGGTGGGAGACAACAGAAACCCAGATGAAAATGAACATCGTTACAAAACAGAAAGAGACTCACAGACACAGAAAACAAACTTATGGCTACCAGGGGGAAAGCAGAGGGGAGGGATAAATTGGGAGTGGGATGAGCAGACACAAACTACTACATACAGACCAGACAGACAACAAGGTCCTGCTGTAGAGCACGGGGAGCTGTACTCACTAACTGGTAATAACCTATAACTAGAAAGAACACCTGTAGATGCATAACTGAATCACTATGCTGCACAAAATAAACCAACACAACACTGTAAACCAGCTATACTTCGATTAAAAACAGAAGACTAGAAACCCAGTTCCTTGCTCATACCCAACAACCAGACAGCAATCACATCACACAGCCTCCAAGGCCAGCACCCGGAGCCCAGGGTGAGCATCTCCTTCCCCTGGGTAACCTCCCTTCCCTCACCAGCCGCTCCCAGCCCCACAGGCACATCTCAGAGGGGACGGACAGACCCGTGGCCCTGACCCCTGACAGAACAGCTCAGGAGGGGAAACACCTTCCAGAAATGAGTCCCCCAAAACTATTCCCCGCTCCAGACGGTGAGCATGTGACTCGGTGTGACTGTAGCCTTTGTGCTGGGCCTCAGCATCCCCCGTGGAAGTGGCCCCTGCCCGGGAGAGGCTGTGCCATCACCTCCTATCATTTCTTGCCAGGAGAGACCTTCAAATCCAGAAGCTGACCAGGAGGGAATGGCCGGCATGAGGTGGCAGGGTGGGGCAGCTATAAATGCAACAAGCCCCACATGCCATGGGACCCCGAGTGGCTCTGAGCATGACCCCAAGCTTGAGGGGGTCTCAGAGAACAGAGGTCCCATGTGTCCATCTGCCCTGTTACCCATCCAGGGGCTTTTACTGATTAGTGCCAGGCACCAGCTAAGTTCTCCACTGTCCTTACCTCATTTGGTCCTGGAAACAACCTGTTACGTGAGGGACCACTGTCCCCATCTTAGAGGCAGGAAAGCTGAGGTCAGCAAATTAAGTCCCCTATCAAGAGACATCAGGGATGCTGTGTGTTCAGAGGGGCAAGGACAAAATGAACAATTCCAAAAGACAACCGAATGAGAAATATTCAGGCTGCAGGATGTGAAGCCTGAAAAAGTCTGAGGGCACAGTGGCTGTCTTTAAACGTCTAAAGGGCTGTGGGGTGGAGACAGCCTCAGGCCACTGTACCCCAGTGTAAGAGCCCTCGGAGCTGCAGGGATCTCACCCCACACATGTGGGCCCTGAGGCAGTGGGAGGCCAACCCCCTCAGTCAGAGCCTGGGAGGGAGGGAGGAAGAGGCCAGTGAGGGCCGGGACCCTGCAACCACCCAGGACTGAGGGGGAGGAGCACATGATGTTTGCAGCCATGACAGGGAAGGCAGCCAGGACACCCTGGGGCGGAACCAAGTCAGGGGCCCTCAGCTCCTGTCACCGGCCTCCCAAGATGGGCACCACTGTGACACGCCCCGGGAGCCCAGCCCAGTGCTGAGTTCCTGTCTCAGAGCTTCAGGCCCAGAACCCAGACAAGGGCCCAGAGTGTGGCCCCACCCTTCCTAGGCCTCTGGATACTCAGACAAAAGGATGGAAAAACCCCCCAGCCCCAGGCCAGGAGCAGAGCTAAGGCAAGGCCTAATGCCTCTGCCTTTGCACCGAGCAGGAGGGCTGCGTACGTACGGAAAAGAGAGCACGGAGACCACCTGCCAGGCCAGGCCCGGGCCGAGCCTGCAGGGGCTCAGGCCACGTCAGGGCCGGCACACGGACAGACTGAGCCAAGAGCTCTAGCCAAGGGGCTGGAGAGGATGGTGTCTAGCCAGTGGGGTCCATGTCTCTGCCCTGACCTGGGGGTTGGTAGAACCAGGCAGGGCCCAGAGACCAAGGGGTGTCATGTATTCTTGTCCAGGGAACAGGAGAACAGAGCAAATAGTAGCCAGGACATAAAGAGAAACAAGGCCCACTTAGGGTTCAATGGGTCACCGCCCAAACCCTTAACTACAGCAAGGGGCTCAGCACAGCGCTGCTGGGCTCCCCAAAGTTGGCTGCTTGCCAACAGCCTCCTTCCTGCTGTGTGTACATGACCTCTCTATATCCACCGCCACAACACTGAGGTAGCCCCACTTCACAGACACTGAAACTGGGGCTTGGACAGGGAAAGTGACCTTTTAAGATCACACAGCAGATCAGTCAGAGAGCTGAGATTTGAAACTGGCTCTGCCTGACCCCTGCCCACCAAACAGAGCAAGTTATGGGCTCTACAGCCAGCTGTTCAGGGGCTGGGCCAGGCTGGCTGGGTTCTGTCTGCGATGCACACTCAGAAGTGTAAGGCTGCAGCAAGACTGCAGTTCCGCGCAGCCGCGGCCACGGGTTCCCAGAGCCCCGCCCACAGAGGTGGCTGCAGGCAGCAACCCTGTGAGTCACTTCATCAGTATCAACCTGCTTCCCTGCTCTTCTTCCCACCCCCTACCTCCAAGCCTGGCCTGGCCCAACTCCATTCCTTCCCTGGTCCAACAGCGCCCACCTCTGGCCAGGCAGGGATGGCAAGAGCGCAGCTCCTCCAAAACCAGAGAAGGGCAGCCGAGAAAGGCAGGCCAAGGCACAGAGGGGCCGTGAAATGCTGTGCCTCCAGGCTTGTGCTCCTCAGAGGAGAGACTACGGGCTTCGGTGCCAGAGGCTCCTCCGTAGGCAGCGAAGAAGACATCTCCCAATTTATTGGCCTGTCATGTGGCTAGCAGAGTGAGTCTGGACTTGGCAACACTAGTGGCACAGTGCAGGGACCCATGTCTGGCAGCCCAGCTGAAGAGGCTTCCATTTGTTGGAGCCACGCCCCACAGGCCAGTGAGGAGGAAGGAAATCACACACAACGTATCCTCCCTAGACAGGAGCACCTCCTGTCTGCAGGGCAGGGGCCTCTCTTTATCCCCATTCTATGGGCAGGAAACGGGCCCATTTAGTGTGCAGTGTGCTTAAAACCAGGATAATCTGAAATGTCACATGCGTGAGAAATTGCCTCCTCTGCAAAAAGCAATCTAGAACCTCAGAGATCTGGTCCCTGGACCAAGGCCTCCCTGACATAGTAGGTGTCAGGACCAAATGCCAGCTCAAGCCCACCTGTGGCTCTCATGCTGACATCCAGGGCTCCCTTTGGCTCCATGGAGTCCAGCAAGGTCCATCCTTTCCACAGGCTCCTCTGAAGGGCAGAAAAGGCAGGCAGGAGTTTGCAGAGAGCCATTACCAAATACCAAAGGCGAGCAAAAAGAAGGAGGGTTCAGTTACCAGGAAGAACCTGAGCTCTCATCTCAGTCCCAGGCCTCCTGGGGCAGCCTGTGTCCCAACTTCCTTCTAGAGCAGTGGTCCTCCAGGTGTGTGTGTCCCCCAGCCTGGATCCAGGGTGTTCCTCAGAGGAAGTCCTGGCTTCCAGGGATCTAGCCCCACCCCACTTCCCTCAGGCTTGAACTTCTGTGCTCTAAGTCCATTGTCTTCAAGGAAAGTGTTCTGCTGCTGAGAGTCTAAAGTTTGAAAACCTCTCCCTGATCAATCTCTCCGGAGTCCAAAGGCCAGCCCAGGCCCTTCCCAGGTTGCATGCAGGGATCCCTGCTTCCCCACTACAAGGCCTGAGGAGGCTTCTCCTTTCCCTGGCTCCTGGGTCCTGCGACTCTGGCCATTTTGCACTTGAGGGAGCTCCCAATCCCCCCAGGAAGGACAAGTAGCAGGGAACCAAACCCCAGGCTATCTTTCTCCAGACAAAAACTTGGGTCTTCACACCCTGATCAGTCACTGCCAAGGCTCTACACCCAGAATGTGGAGCAGCACAGAGGCCTCCTGTCCTTCCCACCACTGCCCAGAGGCCTTCCCGCCCCTGCCATCTGCTGCAGCAGGTCCCTGCAGTGGGCTCCACACGGGCTGAGATGAGCCCATGAGCTGAGTCAAGGAAGAAAGCGCACATCCCAAACTGAGAAAACAACAGAAGGTAAAGTGTGGAGTTAGAAGCACACATAGAAACACAGAGGGGAGGGCAGCAAGATGTGAAGGAGGAGTTGGTGGAGGGGCCAGGATGGAATTTGCCAGAAGGGTCCTGGTGGGAGAATGCTGAGGCCAGCTCACTACTTTTCAGACATGTCTCTACAGAGCAGGGGTCTAGGGTGGCCCTGGGCAGCCAGAGACATGTCAACCATTATGTCTTCAGTGGGCATCAGAGGTTAGCCAGAGGGCCACTGATTCTGAATAGAGAGTCAAGACTGAAGGGTGAAGCCCTTGTCCCCTTGGCCACCAGGAAGCTCACAGGAGGCTTACCCACCCTGACTTCACACCATACCCTGTGCCAGTTGTATGTCTTCTGCCCTCATGAGGGATGGGGCTGCAGGTGTCCACAAGTGAGGTGCAGCACCAGGTCTCACTGGACCCGACACATCTGCTCCACTTTGGTGATGGGATACCCAAGTGTCACCATTCCTACTGAGCTAAGAGCTACAAAGTGGAGACTCCAGACACTCTGTGAAATAAGAGGCTCAGCCCTTCCCAACTCATCCCATTCTATGTCAGGTACAGCCTGGCCTGCGGCCTCTCAGAGCTGAACCCCCATTTTCCCAAGATGCAGGGATTAGGGGACCTGCATCTGCCTGGAGCCCTGGCTCACCTGGAAGATAACTCCTTCCCCACACTCAGGCATCCAGCTAGACACAACCCCTAATGAATCAGATCACCCGGTTCATGGACACAACCATTTCCATGAGCAGTTTTTCTCGACTATAAACCTCTTCTTTTATGTGGCAATGAAATGAAATTTTGATTGATTTACTCTGTCTGGGTATCACAGCATTTTAGCACTGTGTAAACCCAAAGGACGAAGGTGCTACCTCCTGGGGATGCTTCTGACGACTTGTCCAGGATTGGGGCTTTTCCCCAAAATGCCTCTGAGAGATTTCTGTGTGTTAGCAGAGTGACAGGAACAGATTTGTCTTTTAAACATCTGCTCCTTGGGTCAGAGGGAGTGAGAAAGGGAAGCAAAGAGCATGAATCCAGGACAGTGTCAGTGGCGGCCTGGACAGGGAGGGGAGAGAGATACAGAGAGGTGATGAACGCACTTGGAGTTGGGACCCAGGGACAGGGGAGGAGTTGACAGAGCCCCAGGTTCTGGTTTGAGCAGTGGGGAGATGAAGCTGCTGCATGGACAGGGGAATGGGTGGGAAGAGAGTTTCAGAAGGCAGCTTGGGGCCAACTGAACCTTAGACACTTAGGAGATTAGATCAAATCTAATACACTTTCCTCATGAAATCACTGGGGGAAACTGATTACCAGGGAATTTCCACTGAGACTGAGGGTCTTCTTACTGCAGCGGATAAAACTCCTGTTGTGCCTGGGGAAGGTGACTGTTTATACTGGGGTTGGAACTTGGGGAGAGGCATGTGAGGACAGGAACATAGAGGCAGCACCAAATGAGACTGTCAAATCTCTCTGGTGACAGCAACCATTCAACTGACCATCTGTCCCTGGACCACTGTGTGTCCAGCCAGAGAAGACCCTGCCAGGCTGTGTGCCCATGAAGGGGACAGTCTCCCTGCCCCCAGCACTGTGGTGCTGAGTGTGGACAGTGGAACCAGACTGTCTGAGTCTGTGATCCCAGCTCCAGCCCCTGCTGCCTGAATGGCCTGGGGTCACGGGGCTCTGACCTGCTGGCCAAGGCTTGAACCCCTTTCATCAGGTTTGCTTTGGAAATTAGAAATCCTCAGATGTCAGGAAGCTCTTGCCCAACCCTCCCACATGGGGGCAGTTTTCTGCTGGCCACACATAGAGTGAGCACTGGCTTACACGTGTGCACAAGCACACACACAAAAACACAAACACACAGACACGTGCACAGTGACATTAAATAAGGACTATGGGGCGGGATCAGGAGAGGAACAGATGTGAGCTTGGTTATAAGACAAAAAATCATGAGGTTGGAGGCATCATCTACAAGCGACACCACCCCCACACTTCTCAGGTCTTATCCCACATGCACCTGAGGACATCTCTAGAAGTACAACTAGAATCAGCCCCACTGTGCAGATGGGGAGACTGTCCTGGAGAAACAGCAGGATAAATACAAGATGTAGAACAGGTAACAATGAGGAGTTGAGTCTGGAAGCCAGGTCGTCTCCTCGCAGCTGCACGCAGAGCCTCTCCGGGAGCCGTGGAGAGGGCATGGCTGCTGTAACTGTGGAAGAGGTGGGTCTGTGTGGAGAAGGGGGTGAGCAGGCAGCAGCCAAGAGGGCTGTGTGTGGAGGTGTTGTCTGAGGAGGGGGGTCAAGGAAGTGGAGCCCAGAAAGTGATGTCACTTCCTTGATAACAGACCCAAACAGAATTAGAACCTGGTTACCAGGCACCCACATTCTAAGGACAGCCCCTGAGCCAGCTCACTTGGCTGGAGACAGTTCATAGAGAAACATGTTCTTTCTGTTTCGTGAACTCCCGGGGCTTCTCCTCCAGGAAACCCTGGAGTGAGAGGTTTCTGAGAGGCCATAGGCGTTGGTTGAACCCTCAACCCCAACACCTCCGGTCTATTATGACGCGGTCACTTAAGGTAACACCGGGCAGCCTGGAGCAGGCCAATCTGGGCCCAGCCTCCTCTAGGAGCTCTCCCTGGGCAGGCCCACTCCCCCCATCTCCATGTGGGGGAAGGGGGACTTAAGGGGAAGTGCCCCCTCTGAGCAGGAACCAGCCATTGAACATGTGGTAACCTGGTGGTCCTGTCATGGCCGCACCTGAGGACATGGCTGGCCGGGGGGAAAGAGGACTCCTGAAGGGCCTCTTCTCTGTGCCAGTGGGAATCCAAGGCCCTCAGGTTGTCAGCTTTTTTGTCCCTGATGGAGGTCTGTGCAGAGAGTGGTGTGTGCGTGTCGAGACTGGAGCTGTCTTATGGGTCCGAGAACCAGTCAGGACAACCAGACAGGGCTCTGAGGTTTCTGCCTGGCTGCTGGGCAGTGTGTCTGCAGGACTCCTCACAGGACCTGGTCCATAGACTACCCCATGCCATCTCCCTGCAGGAAGGGCAGGTGACCCATGACACCAACAGAATCCAGGACAGGCTCAGGGTGAGTGTGAGAGAGGAGACTCCACACCCAGGAAGCCCCAGGTCATAGAGCTACCCTGCTCCTCCCCTGGGCTCCCTTTTAGAGACCTGCTGGCAAAGGAATCTGATGCCCCATCTCTCCTATCCGCCCTCACAGCTCAGGCCCTGCCTTGGCCAGATGCAAAGTCAGTGCCCACATACGAGCCAGAATCTGAGAGACTTTGACAGAATCCCAGTTCATGTTAAGCCAAGGAAGCTTCTGCATTTTTCTACAGACCATCCTGTTTCTCCTCCATCCCCACGTGTCCACGTTGGCCTGAGGACCCTGGTCCCTCCCACCCTGGGATCAGCCTCTGTGTTCTCATCTCTAGAATGGGATGTTGTGACAGCAGTCACAGGGGTGAGGTAGTTCATCAGGGAGGTGCAGTCACTTCTGTGCTGACACAATGACGGAGACACTAAGGCATTTAATCATCGCCCTCCGCCCCTTATACTGGTGATGCTGAGAACCTTGAATCTGCTCAGGGCTCCCCTCTTCCACCTCTGGCACAAGAACTTTAGGCTTAACCATTTGGTCTGAGCTCTAGCCTCAAACCCCTGGGGGTCCCCGGTGCTGCCTCTGCCTCATGTCTCTCCTCTTTCCACCCCAGAGGGGAGCTGGACCATCAGGGAGCAGGGATGAGACCTACAGGGTGTGGAGCCTCCAGTGCCACAGGCTGGAGAAGCTGGTGGTGACCCTGGTAACTGCCGTCCTGGGCAGCAACCTCTCCTACATGCACACATTCCTGGGCAACTATAGAGCTTTCGCCACCGCCCAGCAGGTGCTGGACCTTCTGTTCCAAAGGTGAGCACTCTGTTCTCATGGGACATTGGTGACTCAGCCACTTACTAGCAGTCACATGTGGGATTGTCACTCTACTTCTCTGAGCCTCAGTTTGCCCCTCTGCACACTGGGGTCAAGAGAGGATCAGGCCCTAGGAGGGTATGAACAGAGGGGGCTCTTCATGGAAAGTGCTTCCTGGGGCCCTGGCCCCTGGAAACGTCAGCTGGAAGGGATGTGTTTGGGCTAACTGGTCATTGTCCTCCTGCCCATGAGGAAGCCTCTGCCTCCTGGGTCACTGGGGCTTTGGCCTTGGGTGGAACTGTTTTCCCATTTGAAAAGGGACTTGTGGTCCAATAGTGGTCCCTGTCCTAGGAGAGTGAGAGCAGGGACCCCTGGGAGGGAGAAGTGGGGCCCCAGGTCCACTCAGATCTGTGTGATGGGGCTGATTGGGCTCATTCATTCCTCAAATAGGAAGGTCCACTAGGGACAGTTGCTTTTCTAGGAACAACCATCATTTAATGCATCCAACAGACAACAGCCCTGCCCTCCAGGGCTTCCGTTCTCCCAGGAGTCACCGTCACACAAGATGTCACATCTAGGTAGTGCTCTCAGTATGGTCCATGTGACTCCTTCCTGGTCTCCTGTCTACGCCTTCCACGCAAGCCCATTTCAATTCAGTGACCTGGGTGCATGCTATTGAACACCATCCGGTACTGGGGAGGTGGTGTCCCCAGATCTGATATTTGCTCCAGGAGCAGTTCCCCGCTGGGGACAGTACCCCACAGACATTGACTGCCCCACCACAATGTCTTCTGATGCCTCTGTCTGCTCCCTTGGTGGGCTCCAGAGCCCAGGCCTTTTTCTCAGCATGGCCTGTGCCTCCCTTACCCTTCAGGTTCATGGAGTTTGAGGCAAAGGAGGAGATACAGACTCAGCAGGTGCAGTGGATGAAGGGGGTGCAGGGCCTGCCTCCTCCAGCCCCACCAAAGCCGGAATCTTGGGGGCCCCCAGCCCTAAAAGTGGGCCCTCAACCAGGTACCCACATGCCCACTGGAGCTGAACACAAAGGTAACAGGGGCTTAGGGATGGCCACTGTCCCACCATCAGTCCTTTTCCCTCAATGGAGTCATTGGTCTTTCAACCTCAAAAGCCATCGAGGGGTCTCAGCTGTCCTTTGTCACCCTGGGGTACTGATCTGGACAGTTACAAAACTCCCGCCTCCCTGTCTAAGACCACCACATACAGTCTGCCTGAGAAGCGGGCTGGATGGTGAGACTCTTGGAAAATTACAGGTTCTACACTTCCTCACATGTGACTCTCTTAGAAGCTCCCCCTTACCTCTCCCTCTTCATTTCCCATCACTGTGGGTGAAGATACAGTTGGCCTTGACTCGAACCACACCCACGTCCATGTTGTTCACTGTCTGAACCAGCATGTGCGCTGCGTGGTCAGGAGCTGGACGCAGAAGCCCCTCACCTTTATTTCCTCCTCGCGCTCTGCCCCAGTGTGTGTGCCCAGGAAGCTACACAGATCCCAGTGTCCCTGGGAGAACATGGCACCTAAGAAGAATCCCCCTGAGGCTGTGAAAGAGCATGTGGACACCATGGAGGGGCTGGTGGGGCCTGTCCCCTCAGCCACTGGGGAGGAAGATGCAGAATTTCAAGAGGACAGAAATGAACTGAAGCAGGAAGAGAACGGGACCTACACGGACCCACGTCTCCTGAGCTACGCTGACAAGCTGTGCTCCCAGGAAGCCTGCGTCACCAAGGTGGGCTGGGCCTGGAGCCTGGGGGCTGCAAGATTCCAGGGACTGGCACTCTCAGCACCAGGACAGGGGTTCTGCCGGGCCTTTGGGGCTTAAGTTCTGATCCTTGTCCCTGAGTTCTCTCTCTTTCTCTGTGCGTGCGTGTGTGTGTGTACGTATGTAGCTGACTGCCTCGGTGGTTTAAAACAGGCTACCTTGTGGAGCACAATGGGGTGGGTCTGTTTTTCACTTTCCCTCCAGGTATTCATGACTCACAAGTTACTCCAGGCCAAGGATACTCACAGCCTCTTCCTTCCTTCTTAGGTAGAGGCAGTCATTCATCCTCAATTCCTGGCAGAATTGCTTTCCACAAAACCACATCTGGACTTCTTGGCCCTAGCTGAAGAGTTGGAACAGGAGGCAGGACTCACCCTTGAAGAGGTGAGCCAGAGAAGGGAGGGATGGACCCCAGGTAGAAGAGGGAAGGCAAGGGACACCCATGTAACCAAGGGAGGCAAGGACCCAGGTCAGCCAGGGGAGGGATGGGACCACAGAACAGGAGGCCCACATGGCTCTGTTCATCCCTCCGTGGCTGGAAGGCCTGTCCTTGTGGAGGGCCTGCTAGGGACTGGGTGAGATGCAGGACCATAGGAAGGAGAGGATGGGGGCCCAGAGGGAAAGGAAGGACACACAGCTGGGAATTAGTCACAGGAGGACAGCAGGAGTGCTTTAGTATCTGTACTTTGACTGGAGTCCTGGCAACATTCCCTCTCTTCCTCCCCAATGCCATCATCCCCCTACCCAGCCCTGCTTCTCCCCTCACCCATGTATGCGGGGCCAGTCACGTTCCACCTACTTCCTACCAGCTGGTGCAGAAACAATTCCTGGACCTGAAGGAGGAGTTGGGTGTGTGGGCACCCACCAGTCACAGTGCACCCCATTTGGACTCAAGCACTCGTGAGTCTAATGTTAGCCAAGATGCCAGACACATGACCAAGGCCCCCAGCTAGGGGTCAGTGATAAAGACAGCCCACCAGACATTGATTTTGAGGAACTTCTAAGGCACTACTGAGCAGACAGTGGCCTGTTCAGGACCAAAGGCTTTATTCTCTCTCCAGGACATCACGGTTTCCCTCCATTTCAGGCTGGACAGACCCTCTCACCTCCCCAGGCTCGAAAGCGCACTGCACGGAGCCTGGGACCCAGTGATGCCTCAGTTCTCAGAGAGACGTCTCCTCCTAGGGAGGCCCCAGGCCCAGGGGGTGGGCCCAGTGAGCACAAGGAGGAGCTCCACAGCCTGGCCTTCCTCTTGGCCTCTCAGTCCAGCCTGTGGCCCTGGGGGATGTCCCAGAGCTCTGCCCCAGGGCCCTTGAGATGTGTCTGCCCTGGAGGCTGGGGGCTCCCCAGGCCCCCTTCTCTCAGAGAACTGGACTCAGCCCAGCACCTCCACCAGCTGTCAAGTCGAGGAAGTGGCCTCTAGTGGAGGCCCAGTGTCTGCTGGGAAGCTGTCCCTGCCCAGGCCTGACCTCGGGATCTGGGGGGCCTGCCTTGACTCTGGGGCTGGCTCGCTCCTCACAGGCAAAACAGACAAGGTGTGACTGTATGTCGCAGGGAGGAGGAGGAGGAAGAGGAGAAAGAGGCACTGAAGCCAGCAGGGAACAGTGGGCCAGCCCTCCACTGCCAGCCACCAGGGGGTCCCCAGGAGACCTTAGGGGCTCCTCCTCATTCAGTGCTGACCCCAGCTGAAGTGGGGGGCAGGGAGGAAGGACAGGGAAGGAGGGGGGGCCATCAGGGCCAGGTTAGGGGTGGGGTGGTGGGGAGTTAGAGGCTGGGGGAGGAGGGTCTGGGTGGCTATGGGTGGGAGAAGCACCTTGGGGTGATGTATGTAAAATATGAATAATGATAATTTTGTTTGGAAATGACCTCAGACCACTGTAGTCTTACTCGTGTCTGCACTGCTCTACAGAGAGGTGTCCTGAGAAGCAGGCTGAGAAGGTCCCAGGAGCTACGGATCCACAGGGGGCTGACTAGACTTCCTCTGCATTGACACAGGGTCCTCAGACTGCTCCTGGGAGCCTGCAGCTCTCTCTTTCCCCAGGGGCCCCTGCATTGTCATTTTCCCTCGAGCCTGATTGGCCACGGGCCTGTGGGGCATCCCATCATCATCTGCACCCCTCAGCAAAGTAGGGATGGAGAGCTATTTCCATGCCTTTCAGCCCTCTGGACACGAACCAGCTCTCTAGAATGGAGCCTGCAGGCAGCCCTTGGCCTTGGGGAGCTTCAGTCTGCTTCTCTGAGGCGGCCAGACGACAGGCCAGGGTTTCCTGTCTGCGTGTCCTGACCAGAGGGGAAGACCTGGCCTGAGAGACAGGGCTTTTTGCCTCTCTGCACCATTGTAGAGGGAGCCTCTTTTAGCCTCCTGGGATTATTGCAACGTGGGGAGTGGTGGAGGCAGCTCCCTCTTAATCCCAAGGACACAAGGGGAATGGGCTGAGAGGAAATTCACGGGGTGCCTGTGAACGACAGTCAGCATCGCTGTGGGATTTGTGGGATTTCTGTGCGGGAGCATCTTGTCCAGCTGAGGGAGGACGACCCATCTTGCTGTGGCCTTAGGGGCTACTGAGTTTGTTAAGGTGCCCCACAATTATGATTTGTTCCCTTCCCATCCACGGCTGAACCTGTGTGTGGACTGGTGTCAACACAGATTTGTATTTGCATATGAAACAGTTTCTCCTATAAGGGACCCCCCCCTACACTGTTGGTGGGAATGCAGTTTGGTGCAGCCATTACGGACAACCGACGGAGATTCCTCAAACAACTAAAAAGACTTACCCGATGATCCAGCAATCCCTTCTTGTGCATATATCCAGAGAAGACTCTAATTGAAAAGATACATGCACCCCAATGTTCACAGCAGCACTACTTACAATAGCCAAGACATAGAAACACCTAAATGTCCAACAACAGATGACTGGATAAATAAGTTGTGGTACATTTACACAATGGAATATGACTCAACCATAAACAAGAATAAAATAATGCCATTTGCAACACATAGGTAGACTTGGAGATGGGCATTCTAAGTGAAATTAGCCAGAAAATGAAATATAAATACCACATGATATCACTTAAGTGTGGAATATAAAGGAGAAGACGCAAATGGACTTATCTGCAAAACAGAAACAGACTCACAGACAGAGCAAACAAACATATGGTTATCAGAGGGGAAGGGAGTGGGAACGGGTAAATTGGGAGTTTGAGATTTGCAGATACTAACTACAATACATAAAATAGATAAGCAACAGGTTTATACTGTATAGCACGGGGAAATATATTCAACATCTTGCAGTAACCTTTAATGAAAAAGAATATGAAAGCAAATATATGTATGTTCATTTATGACTAAAGCATTAAGCTGCACACCAGAAATTGACACAACATTGTAAACCGACTACACTTCAAAAAAAATTATACAAACACACACACACACACACAAACGCAGGCAGAAGAAACATGAAGTGGGTAAATTCCTTGAAAACCACAAACATTTATAAAGAATAATATGAATGCCACAAAATCTGTTCCAGCAAGTAGAAGCAAAGTGATTATGTCCCAACTTATTTTATGAGGCCAGCATAATGTAACACCAAAACCTGACAATGACAGCTCAAAAAAGAAAATTTCTGACAAACACCCCCAGGATACACACCCAAATTCTCAACAAAATATAAGTGTGTTCATTTTCTCTGGCTGTTACAACAAATTATTATAAAGTATTACAAATTACAAACTGTATCATTAAATTACAAATTACTATTTACTAGCTTAAAATATCTCAAATTTATTATAGTAATGTTTTGCAGGTCAGTAGTCTGATGTCAGTCAAGTTGTCAGCAGGGCTGATTCCTTTTGAGGCCTCACAGGAGACTCTGTTCCCTTTCCCTTTCTGGCTTCCAGAGGATGCCTGTCATCCTTGCAGTTGGCCCCTTCTTCCATCTTCAAACTGCATCACATTAGTCTCTGCTTCTACCATCTCATGGTCTCTGACTCAGTTCCTGTGTCCCTCCTTTTATATTAAGTAAACCCAGAAAATTTATGATAAATTTATCTCAAGATTTTTAACTTAGTTACTTCTGCAAACTTCCTTTTGCCATACAAGGTAACACTCACACGTTGTCATAGAAGTGATTAGACATGGACCCCTTTGGGGAACCATAATTTAGCCCACAGCAAGAAATCCACAAGAACACCTGCCATAAGCATCCACATGAATAGACGATCACCAAGTGGAATTTATTCCAGGAATGCAAGCCTGGTTCAATAGTCACAAATCAACACCGTAACCTACCCTATGAAGAGTCTAAAGAAGAGAACCCATGCAGTCACATCAATTAATACAGAAAAAGCATTAAACAAAATTCAACACCCATTCATATAAAAAATGCTCAGAAACTAGGAGTAGAAGGGCACTGCCTCAACCTAACAAAGAACATCCGCAAAACACCCACATCCCACATCATAATGGTGAAAGAATGAACGCTCTTCTTGGTTTGAAAACAACGTTAGAATGTCTGCTCTCTTCTGTCAGTTTGCACCTTAGCACTACAGGTTCTAGTCAGTGCAGTGCGGCAAGAAAGTAAATGAAGGCACACCGACTAGAAAAGAATATAATTGTCATTATTTACAGATGACATCATTGTCTATAGAGAAACCTGCAAGGAATCTAAGAAAACTGATAATAAATTATAATAAATAGTTTTAGAAAGATCCCAGAATATGAGATCCATACATAAACATGAATACACAGCATTAATCATACTTCCATATACTAGCAATGACCTGAGCAATTGAAAACCAAAGTTTAAAACATATATAATAGGTTTGAATTCAAAGTGGCGCCATGGAACCATCCTGAATTCACCTCCTCCCACAAACACAACAAATCTACAGCTACACGTGGAACAATTTCCTCTGGAAAAGCCTGAGAAATGGTGGAGCAACCCCTTCACATCAGGCAAACAAGAGGGAAACCACATCAAAGCAGGTGGGAAAGGCTGAGACACAGTTTCACCAGAAACCCCACCCCTGGTGTACACAGACACACTCAGGAGGGAACTCAGAACATGGAACTTCTACCTGAGGTGTGAATGGTTTGTACCCCCGCACTGGGGACTCAAACTTTGAAGACTGACAACTGAGAGAGAAACCCCCAAAGCATCTGACTTGGAAGACCCTCAGGACACATGGCTGTGAGACCCACTGGGCTGTGGTGAACTCAGGAACCACTCTTAAAGGGCCTGTGCTCTTGGTCCCAGGGCCAAGTGCAGAAGTGGCCCTTGGAAAAGCACCCACACTTTATGTGAAAGAGACTCATTTCCAAAAGTTAAAGCATTGGTCTGAGGGGCAGGGGCTGCTGGGATACTCCTCAGGGACTGAGGCTGGTGGTGGGTGCCATCCTCCTGCTCTCCCTCTGCCTTAATAAAACTGGCAGGTACCATCTTTTTTTCCCCTTCCCGTTGGGTGCCAGCTTTATGCTCCAGCCAGCAGGTGACATCTTCCCCGCTCTCCCTCTGTCTTGCTGTATTTCTTACTTCATCTTTTCCCATTTCGTCTGCTCCCCTTTATTCAGAAGGTGGCATCTTTGCACTCTCCCACTGCCTCACTCCAGCTATATTTGCACTCTCCCTCTGATAGGCTTCAGAGAGCCAGTATCTCCAAGCAGGGAATGTCTACACACTGGCGACCCAGGTTTTGTGGCTTCCACTCAGGGGATGCTCCATGGTCACCTGGCTCTGGAGGCCAGGACCGACTGCATGTCTCACTCCCATGGATCTGTAACAGTTGGAGAGACACTTCCTGGCAGGCTACCACTTTCAGGCCTTGCACATTAGACTGAGACACATCCCCAGGCTTTACGTGAAAAAAGGCCTCCTTTTCTAGTTTAAGAGCTTTGGACTTGGAGGCAGGCTTCAGGTTTGGCACACATCAGGAGGCTACCGAGGTTCTCTCAGGGAAGGTAGGCTGGGGGTGCCACCATTACACTCTCAGCCTGTCTTGCTACAGCTCACTGACATTTCCCAGAAAGGAGCTTGTATACTTATCTGAAGCCCTGTTCTTAGTGACTGTTCTCCAGGGGACACCTCCAGACTTCCTAGCTCTAGGGGCCAGCAGGGACTACATTTGCAGTCCCAAGCCTCGATATTTATATTCTTCAAAAGCTGTTACTGGGGGGGTATGGAGTCAAATCAGACTGAACCTTGGTGTTGAGATCCTCATCTTTGAGATACTGACTGGTCTTGGTACACCCTCAACAGCTGGGGGCTGTCAAAATAAAATTAGCTGCTTGGATAATCACAGTTTCACTGACAACCAAGAGTAGGCAGGGCTAACTGACAAAGTTCATCTCCCACACAACTCTTTAAGACTGGGAGAGGTGGCTGTTTTACTTAATGCATAGAAACCAACACAGAGAGTCAAGTGAAATGAAAAAACAGAAGACTGTGGACAATGTTCCAAATGAAAGAACAAGATAAAACCCCAGGAAAAATAAACAATGAAATGAAGAAAAGTAATTAGTCTGATGAAGAATTCAAAGTACACTCGTATAAAGCCCACTGAACTCAGAAGAATAATGGATGAACACAGTGAGAACTTCAACAAAGAGTTAGAAAATATAAGAAAGTTCCTAACAGAAGTCACAGAACTAAAGAATACAATAATTGAACTTAAAAATACAATAGATGAAGCACAAGAAAGAATCTGTGAACTCAAGGACAGGTATGAGGAACTCCCTCAAAGATAGAAGCAAAAAGGGAAAGGAAGGAAAAAAAAGTGAAGGCAGCTTACAGGATTAATGGCACAACATCAAGCACAATAACATTCTCATTATAGGAGCTCCAGAAGGAGAAGAGAAAAGGGGGCAGAAAACATATTTAAAGAAACGAGGTCTGAAACTTTTCCTCACCTGGAAAAGGAAACAGATACCCAGTTACAGGAAGCCCAGAGAGCTCCAAAGCAGACTGGTAACAAGTAAGAATCAGTAAATTTTGGAACTTCCTACAAACAAAAATCCAGGACCACCAAAATCCCAGAAACACAAAATATCATACGAGGATACTAGGAACAACTACATAGAAACAAAGTGAAAAACTGAGAAGAAATGGACAAGTTTCTGGAAATATACAGTCCACCAAGATGGAATCAAGAAGAAACTGAACTCTTGAACAAACCGATCACTAGGCATGAAATCAAATTAGCAATAAAAAACCTCCCTACAGATAAAAGTCCACGACCAGATGGCTTCACTGGGGAATTCCACCAACCATACAAAGAAGAACTCATACTAGTCCTACTCAAACTCTTCCAGAAGACTGAAAAAGAGGGAGTACTCCCAAACTCATTCTATGAAGCCACCATCAGCCTGATACCAAAACCAGGCAAAGACACTACCGAAAAAGAGAATTATACGCCAGTATCACTGATTAAAATACATGCAAAAATCCTCAACAAAATATCAGCAAACAGAATCCAGCAGCACATAAAAAAGTTCACAAACCATGATCAAGTTGGACTCATCCCAGGAACACAAGGATGGCTCAACATAAGCAAATCAGTCAATATAATACACCACATCAAGAGAGAAAGGACAAAAAACACATGATCATCTCAATAGATGCAGGAAAAGCATTTGATAAAATTCAACACCCATTTATGATAAAAACTCTCAACACAGTGGGTATAGAGGGAACATATATCAACATAATAAAAACTATTTATGACAAACCTATAGCCAGCTTAGTACTCAACTGTGAAAAACTAAAAACTTTCCCACTAAAATCTGAGGCCATCAAAGCTGTCCACTCTCACCACTCCTATTCAACAGAGTCTTGAAGTCCTAGCCACAGCAATCAGGCAAGGAAAAAGAAATAAAAGGGATCCAAATTGGAAAACAAGAGGTAAAATTGTCACTCTATGCAGATGACATGATGCTATAGATAGAAAAACCTAAAAGTTCCACACAAAAACTACTAGAACTAAACAAATAATTCAGCAAGGTAGCAGGATACAAGATTAATGTACAAAAATCAGTTGCACTTACTTACACTAACAATGAATCAATAGGAAATGAAAGTAAAGAAACAATCCCTTTTATAACAGCACCCAAAGTAATAAAATACCTAGGAATAAATCTAGCCAAGGAGGTGAAAGACTTATACATAGAGAACTAGAAAACATTGACTAAGGAAATTAAAGAAGACTTAACAAAATGGAAAGATATCCCATGCTCTTGTATTGGAAGAATCAATATTGTTAAAATGGTCATTCTGCCCAAGGCAACATACAGATTTAATGTAACCTCTATTAAATTACCCAGGGCATATTTCACAGAACTAGAACAAATAATAATAATAACATTTATATGGAATCACAAAAGACCCAGAATTGCCACAGCACTGCTGAAGAAAAAGAACGAGGCTGGAGAAATCATCCTCCCTGACTTCAGACAATACTACAGAGATACAGTCATCAAAACAGCATGGCATTGGTACAAAAACAGACCTACGGACCAATGGAACAGAATGGAGAGCCCAGAAATGAACCCACAAACTTTTGGTCAATTAATCTTTGACAAAGGAGGCAAGAACATACAATGGAATAAAGACAGTCTCTTCAGCAAGTGGTTTTGGGAAAACTGAACAGCAGCAATGTAAATCAATAAAGCAAGAATACTCCCTCACATGATGTACAAAACTAAACTCAAAATCGATTAAAGACTTAAACATAAGACAAGTCACAATAAACCTCCTAGAAGAAAACATAGGCAAAACATTATCTCACATATATCTCGGCAATGTTCTCCTCGGGCAGTCTATTCAAGAAATAGAAATAAAAGCAAACACAAACAAATGGGATCTAATTAAACTTACAAGCTTTTGCACAGCAAAGGAAAACATAAGCAAAACCAATACCCTGTAAGACCTCATCATCCTTTGCATCCCATACCTGCCATGATGGAAAGTTCACCACTCCTGTGACAAGAGCCCATTATTGACTCTAACATCTCCATCCTCCACACCTCTACCTCACTTCACCTTTAGAAGGCCACTAGCCTAGTTGATTCCCTTAGTTTTCTCCTGTCATTTCCACCAGTGTCAATCTAGATTCTCCCAAAATTACAAAACTGATCATGTGCCTGCCTCTTTTCAAAAACTCTGATCCTTCTCCATTGCACAAATATAAAATCTAACTCTATTCTGCCTACAGAGTCCTCCACAATTTGCCACCTAAGTCCTTTTGCAGGATTGGATTCCATAGCTTAGATTGTCACTCGCACCTATTATCTTTCTATCAAAATCCCACCACTCAGAAAGGCTCTATTCAAACTCCACTCTTTATATCCCCTACGTAATGTTTAGGGAAGGACTTTTCATGGAAAAGGCAAAATTCCTAATGAACAGATTCAGAAAATTTAAAAAAAAATTTCTTCCTTAAAATTTTAAGTCCTTCTGGAAACATTAAGCTTTTTAAAATGTCAGTTCTTCAAATATTATTAATATTTCAATTGAGAAATCCTTCAAAAACCCAGCATCGTTAACCAACATTTACTAAATACTAATAATGCACAATGTAAATTAAACTCTTATATGAAATATCACCAACCTGAAGGTAAAAGTTATAATTTGGTCCCAGGATTCTAATTCCAATATTATTTGTACTTGGATCTTACTTAAGAAAGGAAAATATACATATAGTAAGTGGACTTGACATTTCACCTAATAGAGACTTAAGTCACTTAAGTTCACAGCCGAGATATAAAGTTACCAGATCTAAATCATCTTCAGGCAAGGAAAAATTCTCATCAGATTAAAAAAAATTTTTTTGACTGAGATGTCATAGAACTAGACTTTTTCAGTACACATTTAAGCGTTAATCGTTTCTAAGGGCCCAAGGATGTGATGGGCAATTCCGAGCCTTTCACAACGAGACCTGGTGACCAGCACACATACCAGCAGGTGCACAGCAATCAGACCTACTCCAGGTAAGTGATGTTGTGGGCAGTACCATCTTACTGTTACCTTCTATGACCTTGTTTCTTTTAGGCCTGACCTAATTTAATTCCTCTAATGGCTCCTAGCCTACTGAGTTCACGTGAATCTTCACAGCTGTGTACTGTGAAGCACTCTGCTCCTGAAGAGAATGCAAATATTCAATCATTTTTTTTAAAGAATTTTAACTAGTCTTTGTACCTAGCTAACATACTTGGTAAAATAGTCCCTCTATGTATTTCTAAAATTATTACCGTTCAAATTTGAATGTTTCTGAAGTAAATTTGCTTGTAAGAGTAAAATATGCTAAAATTTCAAAATTATTAATAACACTAATTAAGGAAAACAGGGAGTTATGAAAAGAGCTCTGGCAACTGAAACAGGATCTTAGTCTACAATCTCAAGTCTGACTCTTTAGTTGTGCGACCTTCAGAACTGGCTTCACCTCAAAACACTTTCTAATCTGTAATAGAGCTAGCCCTGCCCTTCTCCCTCTGCAGGTGGCTGTTCAGGTAACATGAAATAAGGTACATAGCACAGTACCTGACATGAAGTGATCATCAATAGTCTGCTTCCTTCATACAACACAAAAGACACACATGAAGGTTTAGGCATAAGAAAGCCTACACCTCCACAAGTCTGCATGAGCACAAAATATCACAAGTAGTTGGTTCTAACAACAACAACAAAAAAACAAGAACAAAAACAAAAACAAAACCACCATCAACCCCATCCCACGAACACTTCTGAGGGATCTGGAGCCAGGCAAGGGCGCCTGCATGTGGTTCTGCAAGAACTCCATCAGGGCGGCATACACACAGGCCACTAAAGCTTTAACAGGGAAAGTCCACAGTCATTATGTTAAAACCTCTGGAAGCCTTTATGCCAGTACGAGAGCTCACGCCCGGTAAAAGAGGGGACAAGTCAAATTAGGGCCAACTCCAAAAGACTCCTTAAATAAATCACAACAGCGATGCTGGCTTATCCTTCCTGAAACGCGAACAGTACCATGCCCAAACCCATTTAAACACTTGAAGATCGAGACATTCCACACCCACACTGGTGCCACTACATGTCTTTTAGAGAGCCTGCGCAGGGGAGCACCCCTGGCACCATGAAAGCCGTCCGCAGAAAAGGCAGGGGAGGGGGGAAAACAAGACGATGACTTCGGGGTTGTACACACCCGCCGCTGAGAATCGCTTTCCAGACCGCAGCCGCCTCCTCAAGCATCTGAAGTACTTTGCGGCTTCACTATGGGGACGTCAAGGGAAGGCCGCTAGTCAAGTACCCTGGGGCTGGGGGCCGTTCCCGTCCCGGGGGTCCCGGGTCCCGGCCTCCGACCCCCGCGCCGCTCCCCTACTCCGCGCGCCATCGAGGACCGCCCGGGAAGCGCCGCGAGTAACGACCCGGCCCGAGCGGCCCGGCCCCGCCCGAGACCCCCAGCGCGCGGACGGCAGGCAGCCCGGCTGCGGTCTGGCCAGGGTCGGGGTCGCGGGTCGGGCACGACGCCACTACCGCAGCCAACGAGGCGGAGCGGGACGCCGGGCGGGTGCGGCCGGCAAGCGGGGCGCGGACACTCACCACACCACGCGGTAGGAGCCCTCGAGGAGGAGACTGCTGGAGCGCGGCCCCACGTCGAACACCTGCCCGCGGACCACCTAGGGGCCGCCGCCCGCCGCCGCCGCCGCCGCCGCCGCCGCCGCGCTGGGCTTAACGCTCCGCGGCTGCCGCTCGGCCCACGCCGCTCCTCCCGGAGGGACCGCGCTGCCGCCACAGCCGCCGCCGCCGCCGCCGCCGCCGCCGCAGCAGCAGCAGCCGCCGCCTCGGGGGAGCCACGGAGCTTCTGAAACGACTGCCGCTCACACCAACTGCCAACTGCCAACTGGCGGGCAGGTAGGCGGAAGGAGGGGCGAGGCCGAGGAGGGCTCTGGGGCGGGGCCTGTCCTGGCAGCGAGCGCGCGGATTGACTCCTATGGTCTGGGGGCGGGGCTTCGCCTCAGGATGGAGACAGCATACATGAACTGGTGTCCACACAATTTGTATTTTTTTTTCTATTAGGAATAATGTTGCTGTGATCATTTGTATACCAGGTATTTGGGGATCCAGGTTTTATTTCTCACAGCTGCATGCCTGAGATTGTCATGCCTGGGTTATAAGGAAACTCAATGGTTGGCCTTTTTAGAAACTCCAGACTGCTTCCAAAGTGGCTGCATCGTTTTACATAGTTTCACTAGCCGACTATGAGCGTTCCAACTTATCTCTACATTATAGGCAACACCTGTTATCGTCTGTCTTTCTGATGATAGTCATCCTCATGGTTCTGAAGTGGCATCTCCTTGTGGTTTTGGATTGCGCTTCCCTGATATTGAGCTTCTTTCATATGATTGTTGGCCATTTGTATATCTTCTTTTGGAGAAATATGTATTAGAAATTATATATTCTAGATAAAAGGCTCTTTTCAGAAATATGATTTGTAAAAAATAGTCTCTCATTCTGTGGCTTGTCCCTTACTTTCTTGAGAATGTTCTGCCCCAGGGCCTGGCATTAGCTCTTCCCTCTGCATTGAATCCTCCCTGGACACATACGTGGTGGTCTCCCTCCTTCCTTCAGGTCTTGGCTCAAATGCCTGCTTGTCAGTAAGATCTCCCCGGATCCCTTGCAGTTATCACCCAGTAAGAACAATGATGACAGCCCCATGCATCACCATACGTCCCACCTCCCTGCCTCATTTCCCTTCAAGCTTTTATTACCATGTCCATGTAAAGTAGTCTTTTGTGAATTGTCTAATTCTTAACTGAATTGGAAATTTCATAAAGGATTTTTTTAATCAGTTTGTTACTACTTTATCCCAAATGTAATTCACTTTACATAATCCAGTATGAATGCAAACGGAAGAATAAATGAATTGCATGAGAAACAATAATATATTTCACTTTATTTTAATAAACCTATGACTTTTTCCAAATCTACACGTGAATGTATATGCCAGCATAGTTCAGTCATTCTTTAGTCGTCTGATAGAAAATTAATTTGTTCATTTTTCATGGGAAGTAACCTTTGGCTTTGGAAGATTTCATAGCAAATAATAGAGGAAAAGCAAAAATAAATAAATAACTACTTAATGAAGACTTAAATGTGGTTAGCAGTGGTGCAAACTGAGCTGATTGAAGCTTGAGGATGGGTAGATCCTGGGAAGGGTCATCATCTGCCACTGTGTCTCCCCTCTGAGTGTGAGGGAGTTTGTATTTCCATGGATGCATGTGTGACCAGGCTGGGAGGCCACAGGTCAGGAAGGCTTTTCAGTACCAGCTTCTGCTCTTTCTTGGCCTGGCCTTGTGTAGATTGACAATCAGGTTCAGTCCCTAGGAGTTTTCTGGGAGTGTTTGTATTTCCCTGGGACACAACTAAATAATTACAGCCTAATGTGGTAAGTGCTAGGCTCGAGTTCTATGGAAAGAACAAGATAGTTGCTGAAGAGGCCATGATTTCTTGATCTTGGGGTACCTGGTGTAATCTTCATGATGAGGCAATATTTGGGGCTGTTCTTATAAAATGTATTTGGGGTGAGGAATTTCTGAGTTGGAGGAAGGTAATATACAGGGAATTGGAATGGGATTTGGGTAGGAGTTGAGACTGACACAGATGGATGTGGCCATAGCATTCTGGAGTGGCAGTGAGATTGGAGAGGGAGAAATCTGCTTTTGAGATTTTTTTTAGGGCTGACCTAGATAGTAAGTGTTGCCTAACTGGATGTGGAGGGGAGAGACTGTAAGAAGACTTCTTGCTTGGGTGTTTGGACCAGATGGCCATAAATCAAGAATGGATATTCAAAGGATGGACTCTGGGGACATAAAGGAACAGATGATCAATTGGTCACATTGATGTCTTTCCTTTTAAGTTTTTATTTTGAAATAATTATAGCATAATTAGTACACTGAGATCCTAGGTAGCCTTCACCCAGTTTTCCTGAATGATAGCAATTACAAAAGTGTAGTACAGTGTTAAAATCTGGAAATTGACATTGGTATGATCCATAGAGCTTTTTGGGACTTTGCCGGTTTCCCGTGCACCCGTGTATGTGTGTGTGCATGTATGCCTGTATGTATCTGTGCAGTTTTATTACATGTTGATTTGTGTAACCATCACTACAGTCAAGATATAGAATTGTTCCTCCTCTGCAAAATCTCTCACATTCTTTCCCTTTTCCTTTTCCTGACCCCTTGCAGTCACGAATGTGTTTTCCATCTCTGTAATTCTTGTCATTTTTGAGAGTGTTAAATAGTATGTAATAGAGTATGTAACCTTTTGATATTGGCTATTTATCACTCAGTAGAATTAATTCCCTTGAGATCCATCCAATTGTTGAGTGTATCAAAAGTTCACTTCTTTCCATTGTTGAGTAGTAATATCCTGTGGTATCAATGCACTGCACCAAAATTTGTTGCATACATTGAGGGACATTTGGGTTGTGTTGAAGTTTTAGCTATTACAAATCAAACTGTTACAAATATGCATATGTATTAACTTTTGTGTGTGGATACATTTTCATATCTTTGTGAGAAGTGACCAGCATTGCATCGGCTGTGTTGCATATTAAATGTATATTTAGAATGTATTTTTAAGAAGCTGCCAAACTATTTTCCATAATGGCTGTACCATTTTAACATTCTCAGAAGCAATATATGAGGTATCTAATTTTGCCACATCCTTGGTATTGTCACCATTTTAAAAAGTTTTCACTGTTCTAATAGATAGGTATAGAGTAATATCTGATTGTGATTTTAATTTGCAGTTTTCTAATGGCAAATGACCATCTTTTCATGTATTTGTCTTCTGTGTATTCTTTGATAAAAACATCTGTGTCTTTGCCCATGTCCTAGTTGTATTGCAGGGCTCAGTATCACCACTATGAGACTCCTCATTCTGCCTTGTTGCTGCTGGGGGAGGGGGTGAGGAAGCACCTGCTGGCCCACTAGACCCTCCGGGGTGGAGGATGGGGGAGGCAGATTGCTGAGTAGCACCTCCCACTCATCACCTTTACCTCAGCACTGCCAGGTCAGGCTGAAGGTCCAGTTCTGCACGTGGCCACACTGATTCCACAAGGGGCCAGTTTTCATTTGGTCTTGGCTGGAGTAGAGACAGTATTAAGAACAAGGTTTTTCTGCCAGATGTCCCTTTCCCTGTCCCTGGGCAAGAGGTGGAGAGAGGCTGTACTTACAACCTTTATCTTCTGGTGGTTCCAGATCCAGGCTTCTCCAGCACCTCGTCAGGGGTGAAGGGGGAAAGAAAACCCAGGGAGCTTCGCCACTCCTCACGTTGTCAGCTTCCTGGCCAGTCAGACTTCCCTCCATTTTTCATAGCTTTCCTGTGATTGTTTGTGGTCTTAGTGCCAGGATTTTTAGTCACAAGAAGGACTGTCAGCATTGGAGTGACTTCATCTTGCCCCATGTTGGTTTTTCAGGACCTGGGCCAGTTCAGGAGGTGGTCTAGACTCAGTAGAGCTTTGTGAAGTGACCTCAGCCTAGGGCCATTGACACCAGGAGATGATGGATGAGGGCTTGGGAGCCACTCCAACTTTGTTTGAACCTTGGAACCTGTGCTTACTGATTGGGACTTAAGAATCAGCTTTCTCATCGTTCAAATGGGGATGATGCTGTTGCTGCTAATAATGCCTGTGTCTGTGACATTATACATGTAGAGTAAGTTGCAGAATACCTGATCATTACTAAGGGCCCAGTAAAACTGAGCTCTTGCTTTATCTGTCGTTGAGATTCTTGGCTCTAAGAAGATCATTTTTGGGCTTAGTGAGAGTGATCTAAGTGAGAACAAAAGCCAGATTACAGGGATTCAAAAATCAAGCAAAAGATGACAAAAGAAGTCAGTGTAACTTCAAGATATTTTGCTGGACAAGTAGAGAGAGGGTTGTGAAGGGATTCAGGGAAGTGACTAGGGGAGAAAGGAGTGTGAAGTTTTGGTAGGAAAGAATAAAGGACTGAAGAGGGAGAAATAAACAGGTATGTTACAGAAAGAGCCAGGTTGCTGCTGATGCTTCATTAAATACCCAGTACAAAGAAAAGAAAATTATTCCCTGAGACCAGGCACACTCTCCCGTGAACCCCGTCCAGCACAGAACCCAGTTCCTGGCTGTCATCACTGATGTCACCAAGTATGTTGACCTTTACCACTTCCAAATCAGACACCCACTGGAACTGTAACCCACCACTTCAGCTCCGGGTAGTCTGCAGCTCCTGTTGCAGAAAGGAGAGAAACAGAGGAAAGGTGAGACTGAATGAGGAGCTAGGACATCAGGAATTTTTATATAATAAGCTCCAGTCATTTATTATTATGCCATCAGACATTTACTAAGCATCTGCTTCATTCCAGGCATGTGCTCTGGTTATGATGATGACAAAATAGACATTATCCTTGTGCTTATGGAGCTTTCCTTCGAATGTGGGAGTCAAGCCTTATGTATTCATGCACGGTTGTGACACGTGCTGTGAGGGGAAGGGAATTTGTACAGTGGGGTTATATTACCAGGGGGATTCTGCATGGATGTGGAGGGTAAGGAACGCCTCCCCAAGGTAGAGAGATTGGAGCTGAAATGAGGTAGTGGGTACTGTGGAAGCTGAGAAGCATGGGGAATGTTCTAGACACAGGGCACAGCATTTATGAAAGAGGAATGTGGAATGTTTGTGGAACTGAATGAAAGCCACCAAGACCAATGTGTTCAGCACATGGGAGCAAGACCTGAGATGGGAGGCGGAGGAAGGTGAGCCATGGGGTCATCATAGGCACCCAAGGTCTAGGCTGTTATTCTAAGTATGGCGGTTAGCTGTTATACAGTCATAAGTAGAGTGACATAGAGTACATGCTCTGGTCCACATTTTTTAAAAATGACACTGTGTGCCCTGCAGGACTTATATTAGAGAGAGCCACGGATGGCTATGAGGAGACAAAGCCCAATATCAAAGGAGGCAAATTGAGAGAGGAGGGAGTTTGGACAAGGGATACGGCCGTGGAAATGGAGGGAAGTAAGTGAACTGGAGACTTAGTGATGCATCAGATGCGGAGGCAAAGTAGAGACAGATGTTTAGATGACTTTCAGCTTTGTGGCTGGGTGACTAGTTTCCAGTTTCCAGTAATCAGGATCACTGAATATTTGGGGGAAGAAAGCATGAGTGTATTTTTAGACTTTTATTTGGTCCAAGATGCATCTTGGAAATGATGAAAATCTGGTTGCCTGTGTGGATATGAAGGGAAAACAAAGGCTTATGATGGAAACAGGGGCTTTAGCCTGGGCAGTGAAGACTGGGGAGGCCAGCAGAGGGGTGGGTGGAAATCCAGGAAGGAGGGTATAGTACTGTCATCAAAGGGGACAGTATTAGGAGGCAAGCCTAAGAGTGAGAGGCATGGTGGTGTCTGAGGAGAGAGGCAAAGATTTAAAGATTAGATTTAGAATAGAAATAGTATGAACATTGTGGAGACTGAATGAAGAAACTGGTAAAAGGCTGGCCTGGCACAGTGTTTTCACTGATATCCCTTAGAGCACTGCATCCTTGGGAGTGTTACTGTCATGTTCTCTCTCTGTCTCTGTCTTTCTCTTTTTCTGTCTCTCACACAAAATCATGTTTCATGCTGGAGTAAGTATGGGGATCACTGTTAAGATGGAACAGTTTGTCAACAACATAACTTTTAAGAGTGTTTGTCTAGCACCATGAGTCTCAAGGTTGACGGCCCATGCAGCAGTACTTACCGATCCTCAGGGATCCAAGTTCGTGTTCTCTGGAACAGCACTGAAGAGACACCTGCTGGGTGTCATTAAGAGACTCGGCCACAGAACTGTGCATCTGTCCCTCTCAACATCCTCCCCTCCGTCTCCACTTCTGCTCCCCAACCCCCTCCCTGGGAAAGGTACAGTTTTTTCTCAGGCATTGAAATAGCAGAGTTCAGTGTCAGGGTTCTGTGGGTTTAGGGCAGTGGAGGTCAAAATATTTGGTGAAATCAGGGATGACAGCCAGGAATCTGGATCCATTCTAGCCAGTGGTTGGGTGAATAGTATGTCTGGGTGTTGGGTGGGATGAATCTTTGGTAACCAGTGAAAGCCTCCGACTTAGCAGCAGGGCTCTAGCTCATTCACAGGCAAACAGGAAACCCTCAGAAAAGGATATTCTGGAAGAAACCTTCTGCAGATAATTGGGCTGGGGGTGGGAAGGGGTGAACAGTAAAAGAAAGGAAATAACCAAAAGATAGCCCCTGTCCTGTAGACTGAAATGATTTAAACTTACAAGGTATGTGCCTGGGATTTGGAGATGGAAGGTTTGTTATTTAAATGTTTAGAACTTGGAAGTTCCTTTATGTTGGTAATCAATGTGTTAGTGTGTAGCTACTTTGCACATAGCTTTGGCCATAAGGGAAAATGAACCTATTTCAAAAAGTAACTCTCATCACCACTGGTATGGCAGTGAGATCACCACATCCTCTTCATAGAGGGTTATATATAGTTTTAAAAAGCAGAAGAAGAAGATCACTATAGAAGGTTTAAGCAAACAAGAGTAGTATTATGCGCAAATGGGTATTTTGTGAGGTGGCATTTTGCTGGAATCTGAAGCCCAGCATTTATCTTGCAATCTCCAGTGCCTAGTGTAATGCCTGGTAAAGTCAGCTTTTGATTGAATGGGTGGATGAATAAATAATCCCTAAAATTATTTTTTTAAAAAGAAGAACCAGAAGAGAACACTTGACACTATATTTACTTTGGAGGTCAAACATAGTCAAAATTATCCAGATGACCTCTAAGTTCTGGCATGAATTTGTAGAACTAGTTTTACATAGTTGATGTTGCTGATAAAAGTGAGAAATGGGTTTTTAACAGGTAGAAAATTACTGACTTTTGCTTGATCCCACATGTCTTGCAAGGAGAAAGCCAAGATGTCAGGCAAGAAGAAACAGTTGGTCTTGCTGTAGCAATAAATAGCAGAATATTGCAGACTTGATTAACATTAAGTTTTAATTCTATTTTTGTAACTTCCTACACATATGTATTCCCGCATAAGAGATGAATGATATGCACACGAGAGCGTTTTGTTGAGTGAACGTATAGATGAGTGAATTCACATGAATCTTTGCTGGACGCAGCCTTCTTATTTCTTAATTTATCTATTTGTATCCTCGTGTTTGACATGACCAGCTCTCTCTCAGGCATGCATAAGTATCTATTTGGGATTCAAATTACCTCATAAGGACCCTCATTTTACTGTAGGATGATGGTAAACTCTTGGCATTATCTGTATATCATTATGTCCTCGATATTTCTTATTTTGATTGTCTTGTCATTAACTTTCCTCCTTTAACCTCTCTCTTCCCCCAGGACATGGAGGCTTTCTTTTTTCCTACTCAATTAGTGATCTAATTTTTCTGTCTTTAAAAAAAATTACTGACTTCTAACTACATACAGTCATCCCTTGGTATCTGCAGGGAATTGCTCCTCAAATCCCCAGATGCTCAATCCCTTAAATAAAATTGTTTGTAGTTTGCATATAACCCACACACATCCTCCTGTATACTTGAAATCACCTCTTAATTACTTATAATTTCTAATACAACATAAATGCTATGTAAATTGTAGCTGGAGCACAACAAATTCAAGTTTGCTTTTTGGAACTTTATGAAATTTTTTGCCGTGAGTATTTTGGATCTGTGTTCAGTTGAATCCACAAATGCAGACCCCGCGGATACAGAGGGCTGACTGTACCATGAATCATACTGGTCACTAGGACCACAGAGATACACAGGACATAGCCCTTCTCTCCAATAAGCTCCAGTCAAGAGAAGAAGTAGACATATATGTGTAGCACCAGTAAGACATTGTAGTAAGCAAATAACAGAACAAATATAAGGTTCTGTGTTATTCTGGATAGAGACTTGTTATAATGAGGATCAAGGTGGGCAAGGCAGGCTTTTTAGTGGAGGTTATACTGAAGTCAAACCATCTCATTTACTTCTATGTATCTTTTGTGGCATCACATTCCAAAAGCCAAATGGATCAAGCCCTCAGAAGATCTATTGATCTGTCATCAAATCTTCTTTCCCTTCTGAGAGAAGCTTCCTTTGAGGAGCTAGTCTTTGCTGGGTAATCCCATCAACAGAAAAGCCTGCATTTCAAATCAGTCAGTGAACACAAAACACAAAATAGCTTTATTAGAAATCTCTCAGCTTCTATCATTTACAGCAGTTTATGGCTGAGATGCCTTATGTTTAAACAACAGAAAATGTTGAAGGGATTTTAACTTCTGAAGACTAGACTCAAACCCAAGATATGGTGGTTGACTCAGACTTGTTAATGCACTTAGAAAATGTAGGATTTTGACTGTTTTGAAACATCTTTGTGAATTATAGAGATAAGACTGAAAATAAAAATCATCTAAATTCTGTATTAAGAATAAATTTTGTGTTGTTTTAAACCTGTAAAATATTCTGCCTTATGTTAAAATGCAGACGATCCTCTCCTATAAAGAACTAAACTTAGAGCAAGAAATTTGTAGCTTGGGTTTTAAAGGGTGCAAGAGGACAATTAGAAAGAAAAGAAGCCTGGAGCATTTTTGTGACGAAAAAATTTGAAATAATCAAAATCTTCTATTTTTGTTCTATGACTTAATAATTAAACTGTACTTTTCTTTTCCCAAAACAAAGAGGCAGAAACAATGATTGCAATAGTTAAATACATATTTATTTCTTTAAAAAAGTTATAACACCTTTAGGATCAAATTACTTTCAAATTTAACTTGATTACTTTCTGAGAGAAATACCACTTTAAAATAAAAGTCTTGCATTCCAGAGAGCATTAGAAATACCTAAAAACAAGGGAGGAAAACTGTACTGTTTTAAAGCATGCTGGAATAAATAAAAATATATTTTTTTTGGTGCATGACTAATAGCGAATAGCAATTAGGAGATTTGGAGATGATCTAGTTTGCATTAAACATATTTAAACATTTTAAAATGTGTCATGAATTAAGTCAAGCTTTACCTCAAATAGATGCTGAAAATACCAAAATACACAGAGTTTTCCTGTATTTAAGATCATGATTATCTAACAAGCACTTGGCTTTTGTTTTTCCTCAGAGCACAATCAGATGAACTGGAAAAAATGGAGACGCATGGCCGGTCCTCCAAAGACAAGGAAAATGACAAGTCTCTGGACGAAACTGAGCAGTGAGCGCATCATAGGACCCTGTAGATGGCATCCAGGCTATGGGTGGGCTCTTTCCATTTGGAAAATGCAGTATCTTCTGTGCACATGTGTCATGAATAATGTGAGGATAAACGTGTTTTGTGGATTGTCTTTTACCTCTTAACTTGGCTTACATCAGGCTTCTATGTAATGCCACACACTGTGCTTTCCCAAAATTGGGGAAGACATCATCCTTGCTTAGGACAACAAAAGCATGTAATTTTTGTGATTTTTTATGGTTATATTTGTTCAAATGCTGTTTATCTGTTTGATACACAGTTTCATAGGAATCTCCACTTTGTCAACCTGATAAATCACATTTATTTAAAAACAAAAACTTTCTTCTAAACACATGCTAACTCTTGAATAGTTTTTAACAACTGATTTTTGGATTGAAACAAATAGTTTTTGTAAATGTTACTCATAAAAATGAATCTGAAACAGAGTCTGAGAATCATAACTGTATATGAATAAAGGATTCTTTTGTATTGGTAAATATATCTTATTCAATCCTCCAATAAGTTAAATTTCATTTATTTAAATAATTAGGAAGTAATCTGAATAAAAAGTAATGAAGCAAGAAGCAAGATTTTTGTATAATTTCACAACAGCTATGCAAAGTCTTTCTGATTTCATTCTTTCTCTATAAAACACATGTAACTATATTCATATGGTTATATATGTATATAGTTAGTCCTATTTGTATACCCATGTGGATGGAGCTGTTACTCCAATCACTCGGAATTAATTTTACCCAAGGTGGTCTACAAATTCAATGCAATAACTTTCAAAATAACAAGGGGATTTTTCACAGACCTTGAATAAGTTATTAAAGTTTGTGTGGAAACACAGAAGAATCCAAGTAGCCAAAACAATCTTAAGAAAGGGGAACAGAAGTAAGGGAATCATGCTCCTGGACTTCAGAGTATAGTACAAAGCTATAGTAATTAAAACAGTATGGTACTGATCCATTTTGATTCTTGAATGCACTCTTTTCTTTCATAGTTAAAGCAGATGTACAGTGCATGTTTGAAAGCCTCAAAACAGTCTGTTGTAGCTAGCATAAACTTTAAGCCAAATCATGTATAAGCCAGAATGACTTATCCATATCTCAGCATGTGAAAATTTCCTCCATCATCTGTCATCCTGTAGTCCAGTAATATAAGGTTAATATTTTGGCATCTTTTTATCTAGTGTGTGTATATGTTGCACATGCACAAATTATTCCATCGACACCATGATGCATACAATTTTTGTAATTTTTATCCATTCTTACAATCTCTGCTCTAAAATTGGATAATATATTTATGTTTACATTATGTCTTTTTTCTGGCTTTCTATTGTCTTAAAATTTTGTCAAAATTCTCTCTCTGACTCCTGCAATACATTTTGAAAGTTATAGACAGTGTTACTATTAATTTGTTGGCTGATCTTAATTATGACCATATTTTCTTAATGTATATAGTTTTAATACCTGCCATAAATTTACTGAATATATTTACCTTCCCAAATAAGATGAAACTTTTAGAACATTCTGACTAATAATTAACTACTCTTTTCTTTCTTCTAATGTTTTTCCAGTCTTTAACTACTATCATTTTTCTTTTAAAAATTGCTGATATTTTATAATCCTTAAATAATAACATTTACCAACATATTTAATCACTCTGCCATCACTTTTGCATCTCATTTTTCCCTTCTCACTTGGTTGTTTGCTCAGTGAGGCTTGGTGGGTGTTAAGTTCTCAGTCTGGAAATGACTGCAAAAATTTTCTTTCTTATTTTTGAATGATTAGTCTGCTGGACATAGAATTGTAGATTGACACATTTTCATCAATATTTTGAAGATACTTTTTTTCCTCTGCCATCTCTTATCACTGATAAACCTGTTTTCAATCTGTCATTCTTTTGTGGATAATGTCTTTTATTTTTGTTGACTTTTGTAATTTTCTCATCCTTATTCATGTTTGGCTTTGCTTTAATGTATGTAGTATGACTTTATTTGTTTTTTTGTTTGTTTGTTTGTTATCTTTCCCTGTACTTAGAACTTTTATTTTAAAGACTGTTGTGTACCTTAATGTTTCAAGAATTCTTGGCAATTACCTTTTCATATATTGATCAGTTTCTCCTCTTTTCCTGAAATTCCTCTTAGATGGGTATTGGAGCCATTTGGTCCAACATTCTATGTCTCCTAACTTGTCTTTTATATTTTTAAAATCTACCCTACTCCTTTTGCTATAACCTTCATGTATTTCTCAACAATGTCTTCCAGTCCATTAACTCTATGACTCTGTCCAACTTAATGTTTATATTTTCAATACAATTATCTTAAAATCATAATAATTTTTTGTTACTTAAGATTTATAATTTTTTTACCATATCTATGATTACTTTTAAAATAATTTCTCATTCTTATTTTGAATATTATCTTTCCTTTATCTCTTTGATGCTTATAAAAATATAATAAAATTCTGTTTGGATTTCCTATAGTTTTTGTTTCATCTTTCCTTTGTTAATAGCTGTATGCTTTGTTTCTACTCATTAGTTTTCTTTAAGATATTACAATGTTGATTTAAAACAGGTGCCAGAAGATGTCAGAAGTTTACAGCCTGTGGGCTTTTTGTAAATAAAATTCATTTGAAACATAGCCTTATACATCCAATCATTTATGAATTATCTATGATTGCTTTTGTGTTACAATTGAAGAGTTAAGGAGTTCTGACAGAAACTGACTGTCAGTCTGTTTGTCCCTTGCTCTTTCCCGTCCCCTAACCCCACAGATCTGCACTCTCATAATTTTTTCAATTATTTTGACTTAGTCTGCCTGGGAGTCCTGCCATGTGGACATGTTTAGTTATTCAAGATTCGGTCATCAAGCTAGTCAATGACTTGTCTCAAATCTTGCCTGAAAAGCTGTATCTGTCTACTGTTGTTGCTCTAGACACACAGTTGTGTAACTATAGCTCTTTTCACCCACCTTTCATGAGTCTAGAGCCCAGTCACAGCTCTGGGTTTCCAGTGGTGAGACCAGTTCCATTCCCTGCTGTGTGACCTCTCTCCCCACCAGTTTCCATGTAAGCCAAGATCTTTGCCTTCTCTTCCATGTGCACACCCCAGTGACCTCTCACCTCCACATTATATTTTCACATAGGCTTGTCTGCTATTTCTGGTCCAAAGAGATATTAATATTTTTTTGTAAAGCACATTGTGTTGGTTTTCCTTTTCTCTTTTATGTTCCCATTCATTGCTATGTGTTTTCAGCAGAAGGAAGGCTCAGCCTATGAATTCATCATTCCATTTGACTGGACATCTGTATTCACTTTTATATATCTTTTCCCACTGAAAGTTACACCATGAGCATTTCCTATGTCATTTACTGTAATTCAAGAATTGTTTAAGATGGTTTCATAATAATCCATCTTATGATTGTGCTGTAATTTAGTAAGTCATTAGATTCTGATAGGAAATTAGACTCCAATTTTCCCTGCTCTTAAGAAATATTTTGTTGAACATCCTTATTGATAGCCTTTTTTATTTCACTATATTTCTGATTATTTCCTTAATATAGATTATTACAATTACAATTACTGGATCAGATTTAATGGACATTTTTTAACATTTCTAATACTTTTATTACCAAAATGCTTTCTAGAGAGGCAACTTATGAATTTAAAGGTTGGTTTGTCTCCTAAAATAGAATTGAATAATAAAAAATTTATGAGATTTAGATCAGTAAGGAATCTCAGAGATATTGTAGTCTAATACCTATCATTTAACAACTGTTTTATTAAATTAATAGAAAATAAAAAAAACATAGACCCTTCCTTCATAGTTCATAGACTAGTAGAGAACTGATAGAAATCTGAGTAACCACTGCCCAGTATAAAGGTTTTTTTTAGTTATATAAATCAGATACTATAGAAACACAGGAGAGGAATGATTAAATATACTTGTAGAATTATACTTAAATTGGATTTTGAAAAGTAACCAATAAAGTGACAAGAAATGGATGGTAAAATCTGATACAGCTAGAACATAAGGTGCTCAGGGAGATAGAATCAGAAAATGGCAAGCCATCTTTGCAAAGGGTCTTAAGGGCCTGCTGAAGTGTTTGGACTCCATTGGGCAGTCACTGCTTAGCCACGGGAATGCTTCCAGGCCAGGATACAGTGCACTCAGATAGGCTTTTCTGAAAGGCCATCATGAGGCACTTTTGAATAATGGTTTAGAGAGGAGACTTGAAGCTGGAGAACTAGCTAGTCAGATATTATGGTGCAAGCTAAGGACCCTGGGTTAGGATGAAGAGGAGAAAGGGATCTGGGAGTCCTTGGAGATGCAATGGAGCAAGATTCTAGCCAAACAGATATACAGGGTAAGGAATTGTCTTGTTATTTCACACTTTGAAAAAACAGGCTTTTTCCCAAGAGCAGTATATCAGGGACTACAGGGCACCCAAGTCAGGCACTGGGTCCCATGATAAAAAAGTCAAAGCCTGGGTGGAATGGGAAAGTTCTGGTTATACCTGACCTACATTATAGCTCTGCATGTCTGGCAAAAAGAAAATAGAGTATCGGGGGGGGTCAAGATGGCAGAGTCATAGGACCATGAGTTCACAACTAAAAATACCCCACAATGGCTGCTAAACAACCATTGAGAAAAAAGACTGGAACCTTGCAAAAAAGATCTTCTTCAATGGGAAATATAGAGAGAGACCTGCAGGGGACAGTAGGAGGGCATGTTCACAATAGAATCAGGCCCCAGAGCGCCTGGGTGGGTGACCCACAAGCTGAAGCATAATTAAGTCACAGAGACCCCCCCCCCACAGGACTGAGAGCGCTGAGCCCCACGTCAGGCTCCCCAGCCCGGGGTCCAGCATTAGGAAGAGGAGAGCCCAGGACATGTGGTTTTGAAGGCCAGGGGGCTTACCTCCAGGAGCCCCACGTGACTGAGGCAAACAGATTTCATTCTCTTGGGACACATACACAGAATTTCACATGTGCCAGGTCCAAGGGCAGAGACAGCTTGGGAGGTCTGAGTGGAGTGAGGGCACAGCACAGGTTTAATACGAGTGCCCACTCCTGGGAATGGGACCATCAGGACTTGGTACTTGGTCCCCTGGCTGGTTTGTAACAGCCCCTTGTGATGTGCTGATTCTTGTGACCTCCTCCAGGAACGTGCGCACTTTCAGCATCTCAGCCACCTCTGCTTGAATAGACTGCAGGGATCTCTCTTTCCTCAGTTCTTCAATGACAAAACTGATTTCCTTCCTTGAACTCAGGTTGACCGTCATCAACTGTCTGTAAGCGTTAGCGAGGCTGGTGTATTTACTGGCTCCTTCTCTAGCCCAGTGTTCTTTAAAGTCGTCTCCATGCTGGCACACCCCTGTTTAGACACTTACAGCTGGTCGATGAGGTGGCACTTCTCTTCAATCTGGGCAGCCAGTGTTTCAGCCTGCTGCTTTTCATAGCTTTGATAAAGGTGACTTCTAACACACTGAATAAGTCTGCAGGTAAATAAGACACTCACCAATGAGGTGAAGACAGGGAGACTCAAAACTGCTTCCCACTGGAGGCTCTGGAACATGAACTGAGAACACAGGCCATCGGGCAGCAGCACCACCAGGACCGCACACACCTCCCTCAGGATCAGCCCAAAGCCAAGCTCCATGGAGGACAGCAGCCCCTCCATGGCACTGACCCTTCCAGGGCTCTGCCCAGTTACCGTGGAGCCCCAGCCACAAGCCCCAGGGGACACCCCAACATTCCACTTGGAACCCAGCCAGCAACTGACATCCCAGATGGGTCAGTTACCAGTGTGTGGGGGAGGGGCTGTGCCAGAGGGGAGGGTTGTAACCAAAGTGTCATTCTCTCCATTACTATCCAATGATAACTTTCCTTACCTCTTTCTTTTTGTGTTTATATCTACATACAGTAAAAAATAGAGTGAAATGTATCAATGTTAAGTTATTGATTTCACAAATTTTTCAAATTCCTAACCTTCCACTATATCCAGAAAGTCAATGTGTGAACCATATGTTTGAATCATATCCACTAACACAGAATATATACTTCTGTCACATTTCAACTGAACCACACCCTCTGACAACATGCATCCATCAGTTTGATGGTGGCTGAACTTGATAAAAATGAAATAAATCACACTGTACACTGTTATGTCTGTCTCTTTGGCTCTAACTAACATTTTTAAAGATAGATGTTTTTAATTGAATATGCTATTCATTCTGTTTGTAGGCCTGAATAATTCATCCTTGTAAGATTATATCACA